>NW_021703784.1:21059396-21269439 GCF_005190385.1 Monodon monoceros
ACACACACACACACACACACACACACACACACACACACACACACACAAGCTGTGAGGGCTATGACTTGGGATTACGGAATAATATAGAGAATACAGGCACCAATCTGGCAAAAATAATCTTCAAGTTTCTTATTGATCTCATGATTCCCACCAACATTCAGAGAATACACAATGCAATATCTCTAGCCCAGGTATGTAAGAATTATGTTACTATTTACTTTCTACAGCCCCTCCCAGTTCAGCCCCACCACTGCCCTGTCTCACAATCCCTGCAACAACCACTTCTCATGGAAAGCAGCTGAGGGATATCAGGGAAGATAAGATGATTGAGTCTCCATATGTGACCCTCACCACAAATTAGAAGACTTCATCCTGGGGTGGGTAAGGGGTTTGTCTCAGAGGCCTCTTTTGAGAGTCAAGCTAATAAATCATCTCCTACTAGGATCAAGGCACTCTAGCTTCTTGGAAAGAGGGGACAGCATTCAGAATCATTAGTTTCCTCCCTGATGATCAGACTCAGTAGATAAAGCCTACATAGCAAATATGCGAGAGGAAGAGAACAATTCTAATACAATAAATGTTTTAAGGAAAAAGAGCATACAGGTTATGCAGGTACCAATTCTTTCTTTCTTTTTAAAAGAACTCCTCAAACTCAATGTTGTCAGTTGATGACTGAACTGATTTTCAAACTGACTGAAAGGCTCAGACTGTTTGCTACTGCTATAGTTAATTCTTCGGAGTCTGCCAAATAGATTGGTATTGCTCATGAGCTGTCTGGCTCTCGAACTAACCAGTCCTGCCTGCTACTAGCTGCTTCACTTTTAAATTCTGGTCAAAACTGAGTCCAAAGTTAAGGCTTAAAGAAACAAAAAGCAATTACCTATAAACTAGGAAATTCTCTCCAAATCTTCAAAGGTTAAGAGTTGAAATTCAGCCATCCATGGAATGAGATCCTCCTTTGTTTGTAGTATGTGAGCTGATGTGTGACAGAAACAAGGTGATGCAGATGTTAAGGTCAAGATTTTGACAGCCAAATAGGACTAGGTTGATTCCTGGCTTTGGTACTTAGTAGTTTCATAGCCTTGAACAAGTCATTTATCTTTAGTCTCCTCATCTATAAAGTGGACATAAGTTAGTACACTGCATAGACAAATGAGATAATGCCTGCAACGCACTTAGTACTATTCCAGACACACAGTGAGTTCTCCATAAACAAAGCTGTTCTCAATAACTGTATTGTAATTATCACATGGTTTTTAAAAACGCACTTGACTTAAAATCAGTCCTAATACGTGATAGTTATTCAGCTATCTTTCTTTCTCACTTCCCCTTCAACCAGCAATGGTCCAGATGGTGAGGCTTCATCAGCCTGGGCTGCTGAGCAAGGATGACACAGAGTAGATCTCCAGCTAACCCCAATGGACACTTATTTATTTATAAGAATCAAACATTATGTTAAGCCGCTGAACTTTTGAGATTGTCCATAACCACAGCATAACCTGGCCTATCCTGTCCATTGCAGACACTAAGGAATTCTCAAGTAAATGGACAGTGAGACCAAATTCAAGAATTACAAAACTCCTTCAATTCTTCTAAAACAGTTTAAATAGAACTTGATAGTTTCAAAAGATAGTTTCAAAAGATCATGAAAGGCAAGTCATTCAAAGGTAAACAAAAGCTGAGGAACTTGTCATCCTAGATATCGAGATGTGTTATAAAGTCACAGTAATTAAGACAGTGTTGAATTGGTACAGAGGAGATAGACAAAGACTGATGGAACACAATCAAGAGCCCAGAATCATACCCACACATGGATACACACTTAACCTATGACAGAGCTCAAAGCAATGACAGGGTGGACTTTTCAACTTTTCAAAGAAAGGTACGGGGGCAATTCGTTCTCCACAGGTGAAAAATAAAACTTGACTCTTCTCATCATCCACAAAAACCAGTCGCAAGTGGATTAAAGATATACCCATGAAAAACAAAACTATAAACTTTTGAGAAGATAACACAGGGAAATATTTTCATGACCTCAGGTTTGAAGGATTCCTTAAATAAGATATAAAAGGACAAACAGGATAAGATTAGAAAATTTAGCAACATTAATATTAACATCTTTCTTTAAAAGACACTCTAAAGAGAGTGAAAGGTAAGCTACAAACTGAGAGAAGATATTTGTAACACATATAACAAGCATATTCAAGATGTATAATATTGAATATTATATATTCAATATATAATATTGAATAATATTATTATATTCTAATATTCAAGATATATGCTAATAGATTGGTATTCAAGATATATAAAAGATATATAAAAAGATATTCAAGATATATAAAGATATATAAAAAGAAACCCTTCAAATCAGTAAGAACAGGGCAAAAAATAACACAATAGAAATATGGGTGATAGACTTGAACACTCAATTAATAAAAGAGAAATTCAAATATCCAATATATTATTTAAAAGATGCTCCATTTTGTTAGCAACCAGATGAATGAACATTAGAACAAAAATAAGACATCATTACCTATGCATCAGATAGGGTAAAAAATAAGTTTGACAATATCAAGTATTCATGAGGCTGTAGAGCAATGGGGACTCTCACATACTACTGATGGGAGAGTAATTGGTATGACCTCTTTGCATTTCTGTTTGGAATCACCTAGTAAAGTTGAATATGAGTTTATGTTATGTCCACTAATTCTACTCCTAGTTATATATGTTAGAGAAACTTGTGTGTGTGCATTCAAAAATACATACAAGAATTTATTTTTATTTTTTTTTCTTTTTTGCGGTACGTGGCCCTCTCACTTGTTGTGGCATCTCCCATTGCGGAGCACAGGCTCCGGACGCACAGGCTCCGGACGCACAGGCTCAGCGGCCATGGCTCACGGGCCCAGCCGCTCCACAGCATGTGGGATCTTCCCGGACCGGGGCACGAACCCGTGTCCCCTGCATCGGCAGGCGGACTCTCAACCACTGCGCCACCAGGGAAGCCCATATACAAGAATTTTAAAGCACCATTGTTCACTGAAATGAGAACAACCCAAATGTTAATCATCAATAGATTGGAATAACTGTAGTATAGTCATACACTGGAATATCATACAGTAAAAATAAATAAATAAATAACATCAATAAGATGAAGGAGTCTCGGGAATGTAATATTGAATTTAAAAATCCTAGAAAAATTCACACAATGCAGAATAATCCCATTGATATAAACTGATAAACATACAAAATTGTTCATAGATACAAATATCTGTTGTAAGCCAATAAAGAAAAAAAGAATATAGTAAACATAAAAGTGAGGAAGGTGGTACCTCCGGGTAAGAGACAAGAAGATGTAACTGGGAAGGGACACATGGCATGATGGGAGGTGGGCTTTCAAGGCACTGGGGATATTATGGTTTTTTTTTTTTTGTTTTTTGTTCTTTTTGCGGTATGCGGGCCTCTCACTGTTGTGGCCTCTCCCATTGCGGAGCACAGGCTCCGGACGCACAGGCTCAGCGGCCATGGCTCACGGCCCTAGCCGCTCCGCGGCTCCGTGGGATCTTCCCGGACCGGGGCACGAACCCGTGTCCCCTGAAGGTGGACTCTCAACCACTGCACCACCAGGGAAGCCCGGATATTATGTTTTTAAATGGGGCAGGCGGACTGTGTTCACAAAGGTGTTCCCTTTAAACCATACATATTCTTTAATATACTCTTCTCTGTGTGTATTTCACAATTGAAAAATTATCTGGAAACAATTAAAGATTTATAGGAAGTTGCAAAAATAATACAGAGGTCCCCTGACTTTCACAATTTTGAAAAATGCCTCTCCCCCAACACCCTGTAAAAAAAAAAAAAAAGAAACAGTGAGGAAATGAGATTTGCAGAATGTGATTTTTGCTGTACAACAAGTGTGGGGAAAAGCTGATAAAATAGAGTGATTTTTACTTGTCTTATTTCTCATATTAGAGATGAATATGTTAGTTCAACATTATTCAGGTGAAAAGAAATGAAACAGGACCAAAGGGATTGTATTGAAGTGTCACGTTTAAGTAGTTGAGAAGTGACATAATTCCAAGGTGACCTAAGACCAATTTAAGCATTCTCACCAGAAAGGCAAGAGAACTCTCATGTTGAGGTTATTCGGGAATAATTTCCTCTGAAACCAGAAGACGACATTAAGTTAAATGGAAACACTCAGAGTACATCCAAAATACCCTTATATGGTTTTAGAAACATCAAGCCTGTTTGGATTTTAGATGTGGGAAATTGGGTTGGCCTTGAGATGAAGCTCCCAATTCCCTCTATCAGTTCTCCCGAAATCGAAGATGTTACTAAAACTAGGTTTGCTCTTAACCAGAAACGTTTACTTAAGAGCAGAAGCACTTGAGTACTTATGGTCCAGCCTGGGAGAAAGTATCGCTGGTGTGCTCCACAAGAGCCAGGCAAGTGACCCTGGAGCCAAATGAACTGGATTAAAACCCTGGCTTGGCCACTTAATAGCTGTGTGAGCTGAGTTAACTTGTCTGAGCCTCTGATTTGTTGTAAAGTGTGAATAAGAAGACCTACCGCAAAAAAAGTCCTTGTGACTATTTGACTATTAGAGTACTTAGTATGTAGTGTTCAAAAAGTGTTGGCTGTCATTATAACTCCTGTTAAGAGCTTGCTTTTGTCAATAGAGAAACAAAAATAAGGCTGCCTATTAAGACATCTCTTCTTACTAGCATAACATGATCAACAGAATCCCTTTCTTTAGTGCCTCATCTTTGGGCCTTCCAAAGGCTTGGGCATTCTGTGTGTGTGTGAGGGGTAGGGGTAACAATCTGGATTATTTTATGTTTTCTAGACATTTTGATAACCCATTAGCTTACGTTGTCCTCTAGCAACAACTAGGGCACCAAGAGATTGAGGCTCAGGGCAGTTAGTTACCTTTCAAGGGAGAGAAGAGAGAATCAAGAAAAATTCAGAGCTCAGGATAGCATAGTGAGAGGGTACTGACACATCTTCACAAACCATGGGGACCAAGACAGAAAGTGGTAGATCTAGGGTTACAGCAGAAGTCACTTGCTGACAGCCCTCTCCCCTTCAGCTGGGCTGACATGTTTCCATGCCTCCTCTTCTCCACCTGGCCTGGATTCCACTTTAAAAGGAGGCTATGGATGAATTTTCCCCTAAGCACCTCCCTTCTCTTGTCCCAAATACTGCCAGCTGCTCCATCCTCAGTGTTGTCACTGAACCTTGTGTGTGTGCATTTGTTTTTATTGTGTTCCATAATAATCACTGTAGGTGACTCATGTGTCTGCCTCCCAACGCCACAAAGTCACTTATGACTTACAGCATACACTAAGCAGCATAGGACCTGGCACACATATAAAGCCTGTGATAAATGTTTACCAAACAGTCAAATACATTAATATTTCTGCTCCTTACATCCCTAATTTAGAAAGTTATCTCTGAGGTTTTTCAACACTCTGGGATTGGAAAAGTTCAGTATCTAAGCAATTGTTGCTCCTTGTACTCTATGCTAATTCATCACAACCCTTGCTAAGACTCTGAACCCAGACATCCCAACAGTATTTAACATTTATTGACACTTATAACTTGCCAGGCATTATACTAAACACTTTATGTATGCTCACAATAGCACTATGAGTTAAATATTATAGTCCTATAGTATTGTTGGGAGAATCGAGGCACAGATTGGTTAATTAACTTGTCCTAAGTCACACAGTGAGTTATAAAAGCAGGATTTCAGTTCAAATCTAATTCCAGAGTTTATACGCTTAACCATTCTGCTGTGCTGCTTCCCAGTGTTTACTGAGCACCCAGCAAGAGCAGGGTCCTGTACCGGGCACTGTGTAGAGAGAGGGGCACAGACCTTACGTGATTCTTGCCCTCTTGGTGCATGTGATCTAACTGAGGAGATAGATATTAAACAAGTAGACATACTGTATATTTTAAATTATCCAGTGAGAGAAACACTATGAAGGATAAACAGAGAGAAAATAACAAAGGAGACCATTTGAGATTGTAGTCAGTGAAGACTCTTATGAGAAGGTGATCTTTGAGTAGTCTCCCATGTGAAAAGTATGAACAAGAGCCCTCCAGGCTGAGAAAACAGCAAGTGAACATGCCCTGGGATATTTGAGGATAGAGTTAGGAAAGGACGAGATTGTAATAATTTGGGGTTTATTCTGTATGATTTTATTCAAATGGAGTCTTTTTTGGGGAGAAAGAAAGTGAGAATGGAAACTGGTGATTCAAATAAGCTTTTACCAAGAGGTCAAAGCAAAGCTCAAGAAGGATCTGCTGATATTTGCCAGCAGGGTTTGGGAGAGGGAGATCAAAGGAGTAAAAGGGCCCTAGGAGGCAAGACATGGTATCAGGAGGATGTTCTCTTGAGTAATGGTGGTGGAAACATTCTGGCCAGACCTGAGGGGTTAAGAGAAGTGAAGGTTTTGAAATGGCTTTCTGCATCTAATTGGAGAAGTTCGACAGACCTGTCATGGGAGGACTTTGCCCCCAAACGAACAGAGAGAAGGGGGCAGAGAGATAAGTCATGAAATTCAAGTGGGGCTCTGGCCTTCTTTTACCTTCTCATTACTTAAGGCTGCTCTGGTCCCTGCATGCCCCCATCTTCTACCTTCACCACTGCTACCCCCAACATCACCCCAGTCCTGAGAGTCTCAATTCCAATTGCCCTGATGTATCATGATCCTGATGGATACAGGAAGATCTAAGCATCTAAGACCTAAGATGGACAGACAGTATGCCCTTGGAGGCTGTACGGTTAGTGGTATTGGCCTCATCTGTACTTGAAAGTAGAATATGGTAACTGCTGCTCCACACCCAACAGTCCTTTCTCTCACTCTCTTCTCAAAATGCACCTGATTGAATATGGTGGGGATAATTAAGGTAAAGCAAAGTGGGGTAGGAAGGAGGAGAGAAGTCTTTGCCCTATGTGCTGCTGATCAGAAATAAAAAATATAAAACCCAGAATAAGTTCTGAGGTTAAGTCTACATCCTCTTTACTGATCATAAAGAGCACAGGAAACAGGTTTAGTTATTAAGGTTAGTGAGATAAATTTGTCAGCAGAAAGATAAGAAATAACAAATGCTGGTAAGAATGTGGAGAAAAGGGAACTCTTGTATGCTGTTGGTGGGAATGTAAACTGGTACATCCATTATGGAAAATGCTATGGAAGTTCCTCCAAAAATTAAAAATAGAACTATCACACAATCCAGCAATTCCACTTCTGGGTATATATCTGAAGGAAACAAAATTACTATCCCAAAGAGATATCTGCATCTCCATATTCTTTGCAGCATTAGTTTAGATATGGAAACAACCTATGTGTCCATCAACAGATGAATGGGTAAAGAAAATGCATATATAAATATATAGAATGTGATTCTATTCAGCCGTTAAAAAGAAGGAAATACTGCCATTTGCAACAGCATGGATGGACTTGGAGGGCATTACGCTAAGTGAAATAAATCAGACAGAGAAAGACAAATACCACATCATCTCACTTATATGTGGAATCTTTAAAAAAAACCCACTGAACTCATAAATACAGAGAACAGCTTGGTGGTTGCCATAGGCAGGGGGTGATGGGTGGACAAAATAGGAAGGTGTTCAAAAGGTATAAACTTCTAGTTATAAGGTAAGTAAGCTCTGGGCCGTAAGGTACAACAGGGTGACTCCTAGGTAATAATACTGTAAATAAAAATTTCAAGTATTGCATACATGAAAACTGCTAAGAGTACTCTTTCTTTTTAACATCTTTATTGGAGTATAATTGCTTTACAATGGTGTATTAGTTTCTGCTTTATAACAAAGTGAATCAGCTATACATATACGTATAGCCCCATATCTCCTCCCTCTTGCATCTCCCTGCATATGCCACCCTTATAGGTGGTCACAAAGCACTGAGCACTGAGCTGATCTCCCTGTGCTATGCGGCTGCTTCCACTATCTATCTATTTTACATGTGGTAGTATATATAAGTCCATGCCACTCTCTCACTTCGTCCCAAATACCCTTCCCCCCCCATGTCTTCAAGTCCATTCTCTATGTCAGTGTCTTTATCCCTGTTCTGCCCCTAGGTTCTTCAAAACCATTTTCTTTTTTTTTTTTTTAGATTCCATATATATGTGTTAGCATAAGGTATTTGTTTTTCTCACTTACTTCACTCTGTGTGAAAGAGTCTAGGTCCATCCATCTCACTACAAATAACTCAATTTCGTTTCTTTTTATGGCTGAGTAATATTCCATTGTATACATGTGTCACATCTTCTTTATCCATTCATCTGTTGATGAACATTTAGGTTGTTCCATGTCCTGGCTATTGAAAGTAGAGCTGCAATGAACATTGTGCTACATGACTCTTTTTGAATTATGGTTTTCTCAGGGTATAAGCCAAGTGGTGGTATTGCTGGCTTGTATGGTAGTTCTATTTTTAGTTTTTTAAGGAACCTCCATACTGGTTGTATCAGTTTACATTCCCACCAACAGCACAAGAGGGTTCCCTTTTCTCCACACCCTCTCTAACATTTATTGTTTGTAGATTTTTTGATGATGGCCATTCTGACTGGTATGAGACGATATCTAATTGTAGTTTTGATTTGCATTTCTATAATGATTAATGATGTTGAGCATTGCTTCATGTGTTTGTCAGCAACCTGTATATCTTCTTTGGAGAAATGTCTATTTAGGTCTTCTGTGCATTTTTGGATTGGGTTGTTTGCTTTTTTCATATTGAGCTACATGAGCTACTTGTAAATTCTGGAGATTAATCCTTTGTCACTTGCTTCATTTGCAAATATTTTATCCCACTCTGATGGCTGTTTCTTCGTCTTGTTTATGGTTTCCTTTGCTGTGGAAAAGCTTTTAACTTTGATTAGGTCCCATTTGTTTATTTTGTTTTTATTTCCATTTCTCTAGGAGGTGGGCCAAAAAGGATCTTGCTGTGATGTATATCATAGAGTGTTCTGCCTATGTTTTCCTCTAAGAGTTTGATAGTGTCTGGCCTTACATTTAGGTCTTTAACCCATTTTGAGTTTATTTTTGTGTATGGTGTTAGGGAGTGTTCTAATTTCATTCTTTTACATGTAGCTGTCCAGTTTTCCCCGCACCATTTATTAAAAAGACTGTCTTTTCTCAACTCTATATTCCTGCCTCCTTTATCAAAGATAAGGTGACCATATGCGCATAGCTTTATCTCTGGGCTTTCTATCCTGTTCCATTGATCTATATTTCTGTTTTTGTGACAGTATCATACTGCCTTGATTACTGTAGCTTTGTAGTATAGTCTGAAGTCCAGGAGCCTGATTACTCCAGCTCTGTTTTTCTTTCTCAAGATTGCTTTGGCTATCTGGGGTTTTTTCTGTTTCCATACAAATTGTGAAATTTTTTGTTCTAGTTCTGTGAAAAACGCCAATGGTAGTTTGATAGGAATTGCATTCAATCTGTAGATTGCTTTCGGTCATATAGTCACTTTCACAATGTTGATTCTTCCAATCCAAGAACATGGTATATCTCTCCATCTATTTGTATCATCTTTAATTTCTTTCACCAGTGTTTTATAATTTTCTGCATACAGGTATTTTGTCTCCTTAGGTAGGTTTATTCCTAGATATTTTATTCTTTTTGTTGTACTGGTAAATGGGAGTGTTTTCTTAATTTCACTTTCAGATGTTTAATCATTCGTGTGTAGGAATGCCAGAGATTTCTGGGCATTAATTTTGTATCCTGTTACTTTACCAAATTCATTGATTAGCTCTAGTAGTTTTCTGGTAGCATCTTTAGGATTCTCTATGTATAGTATCATGTCATCTGCAGACAGTGACAGCTTTACTTCTTCTTTTCTAATTTGGATTCCTGTTATTTCTTTTTCTTCTCTGATTGCTGTGGCTAAAACTTCCATAATTATGTTGATTAATAGTGGTGAGAGTGGGCAATCTTTTCTTGTTCCTGATCTTATTGGAAATGGTTTCAGTTTTTCACCTTTGAGGACGATGTTGGCTGTAGGTTTGTCATATATGGCCATTATTATGTTTAGGAAAGTTCCCTCTATGCCTACTTTCTGAAGGGTTTTTATCATAAATGGGTGTTGAATTTTGTCGAAAGCTTTCTCTGCATCTATTGAGATGATCATATGGTTTTTCTAATTCAGTTTGTTAATATGATGTATCACATTGATTGATTTTCATATATTGAAGAATCCCTGCATTTCTGGGATAAACCCCAACTGATAATGGTGTATGATCCCTTTAATGTGCTGTTGGATTCTGTTTGCTAGTATTTTGTTGAGGAATTTTGCATCTATGTTCATCAGTGATATTGGCCTGTAGTTTTCTTTCTTTGTGACATCCTTGTCTGGTATTGGTATCACGGTGATGCTGGCCTCATAGAATGAGTTTGGGAGTGTTCCTCCCTCTGCTATATTTTGGAAGAGTTTGAGAAGGATAGGTGTTAGCTCTTCTCTAAATGTTTGATAGAATTTGCCTGTAAAGTCATCTGGTCCTGGGCTTTTGTTTGCTGGAAGATTTTTAATCACAGTTTCAATTTCAGTGCTTGTGATTGGTCTGTTCATATTTTTTATTTCTTCCTGATTCAGTCTCGGAAGGTTGTGCATTTCTAAGAATTTGTCCATTTCATCCAGGTTTTCCATTTTACTCGCATAGAGTTGCTTGTAGTAATCTCTCATGATCCTTTGTATTTGTGCAGTGTCAGTTGTTACTTCTCCTTTTTCATTTCTAATTCTATTGATTTGAGTCTTCTCCCTTTTTTTTTTTTGATGATTCTGGCTAAGGGTTTATCAATTTTATTTATCTTCTCAAAGAACCAGCATTTCATTTTATTTATCTTTTTCCTTATTTCATTTTCATTTATTTCTGATCTGATCTTTATGATTTCTTTCCTTCTGCTAACTTTGGGATTTTTTGTCTTCTTTCTCTAATTTCTTTAGTTGTAAGGTTAGGTTGTTTATTTGAGATGTTTCTTGTCTCTTAAAGTAGGATTGTATTGCTATAAGCTTCCCTCTTAGAACTGCTTTTGCTGCATGCCATAGGTTTTCGGTCATTGTGTTTTCAGTGTCATTTGTTTCTAGGTATTTCTAATTTCCTCTTGGCTTTCTTCAGTGATCTCTTTGTTATTAAGTAGTGTATTGTTTAGCCTCCATGTGTTTGTATTTTTTACAGATTTTTTTCCTGTAGTTGATATCTAGTCTCCTAGCATTGTGGTCGGAAAAGATACTTCATACGATTTCAATTTTCTTAAATGTACCAAGGCTTGATTTGTGACTCAAGATATGATCTATCCTGGAGAATGTTCCATGAGCTCTTGAGAAGAATGTGTATTCTGTTGTTTTTGGATGGAATGTCCTATAAATATCAATTAAGTCCATCTTGTTTAATGTGTCATTTAAAGCTTGTGTTTCCTTATTTATTTTCATTTTGGATGATTTGTCCATTGGTGAAAGTGAGGTGTTAAAGTCCCTTACTATGATTGTGTTACTGTCGATTTCCCCTTTTATAGCTGTTCGTATTTGCCTTATGTATTGAGGTGCTCCTATGTTGGGTGCATAAATGTTTACAATTATTATATCTTCTTCTTGGATTCATCCCTTGATCATTATGTAGTGTCCTCCTTTGTCTCTTGTAATAGCCTTTGTTTTAAAGTTTATTCTTTTCTGATATGAGAATTGCTAGTCCAGCTTTCTTTTGATTTCCATTTGCATGGAATATCTTTTTCCATCCCTTCACTTTCAGCCTGTATGTATCCCTAGGTCTGAAGTGGGTCTCTTGTAGACAGCATATATACGGGTCTTGTGTCTGTATCCATTCAGCCAGTCTACGTCTTTTGGTTGGAGCATTTAATCCATTTACATTTAAGGTAATTATTGATATGTATGTTCCTATTACCTTTTTCTTAATTGTTTTGGGTTTGTTATTGTAGTTCTTTTCCTTCTCTTGTGTTTCCTGCTTAGAGTAGTTCCTTTAGCATTTGTTGTAAAGCTGGTTTGGTGGTGCTGAATTCTCTTAACTTTTGTCTGTAAAGGTTTTAATTTCTCTGTGAAATCTGGATGAGATCCTTGCTGGGTAGGGTAATCTTTGTTGTAGGTTTTTCTCCTTCATCACTTTAAATATGTCCTGCCACTCCCTTCTGACTTGCAGAGTTTTGCTGAAAGAGCAGCTGTTAACCTTATGGGGATTCCCTTGTGTGTTTTTTGTTGTTTTTCCCTTGCTGCTTTTTAAATTTTTTTTTGAGGTACGTGGGCCTCACACTGTTGTGGCCTCTCCCTTTGCGGAGCACAGGCTCTGGACACACAGGCTCAGCAGCTATGGCTTATGGGCTTATCCTCTCCACGGCATGTGGGATCTTCCCTGACCGGGGCACAACCCCGTGTTCCCTGCATTGGCAGGTGGACTCTCAACCACTGTGCCACCAGGGAAGCCCCCGGCTGCTTTTAATAGGTTTATTTGTATTTAATTATTGAGTTTGATTAATATGTGTCTTGGTGTGTTTCTCCTTCGATTTATCCTGTATGGGACTCTGTGCTTCCTGGACTTGATTAACTATTTCCTTTTCCATATTAGGGAAGTTTTCAAATATAATCTCTTCAAATATTTTCTCAGTCCCTTTCTTTTTCTCTTCTTCTTCTGGGACCTCTATAATTCGAATGTTGGTGCATTTAATATTGTCCCAGAGGTCTCTGAGACTGTCCTCAATTCTTTTCATTCTTTTTTCTTTATTCTGCTCTGCAGTAGTTATTTCCAGTATTTTATCTTCCAGGTCACTTATCTGTTCTTCAGCCTCAGTTATTCTGCTATTGATCCCTTCTAGAGAATTTTTAATTTAATTTATTGTGTTGTTCAACACTGTTTGTTTGCTCTTTAGCTCTTCCAGGTCCTTGTTAAACACTTCTTATATTTTCTCCATTCTGTTTCCAAGATTTTGGATCACCCTTACTATCATTACTCTGAATTCTTTTTCAGGTAGACTGCCTATTTCCTCTTCATTTGTTATATCTGGTGGGTTATTGCCTTGCTCCTTCATCATTTGTGTGTTCTCTGTCTTCTCATTTTGCTTAACTTACTGTGTTTGTCATCTCCTTTTTGCAGGCTGCAGGTTCGTACTTCCCATTGTTTTTGGTGACTGTCCCCAGTCGCTAAGGTTGGTTCAGTGGGTTGTGTATGCTTCCTGGTGGCGGGGACTAGTTCCTGTGTTCTGGTGGATGAGGCTGGATCTTGTCCTTCTGGTGGGCAGGTCCACATCTTGTGGTGTGTTTTGGCGTGTCTGTGGCCTTATTATGATTTTAGGCAGCCTCTCTGCTAATGGATGGGGCTGTGTTCCTGTCTTGCTAGTTGTTTAGCATAGGGTGTCCAGCACTGTAGCTTGCTGGTCGTTGAGTGGAGCTGGATCTTGGCGTTGAGATGGAGATCTCAGGGTGATTTCTGCCATTTGATATTATGTGGAGCTGGGAGTTCTCTTGTGGACCAGTGTCCTGAACTTGGCTCTCCCACCTCAGAGGCACAGCCCTGATGCCTGGTTGGAGCACCAAGAGCCTGTCATCCACATGGCTCAGAATAAAAGGGAGAAAAAAAAGAAAGAAAGAAAGAAAGAAGAAGATAAAATGAAATAAGATAAAGTAAAATAAAGTTATTAAAATAAAAAATAATTATTAAAAAAAATTTTACGTAATGAAAAAGAAAGAATGAAAGAAGAGAGCAACCAAACCAAAAAACAAATCCACCAATGATAACAAGTGCAAAAAACTATACTAAAAAAAAAAAACAAAAAAATGGACAGACAGAACCCTAGGACAAATGGTGAAAGCAAAGCTATACTGACAAAATCACACACAGAAGCATACACATACACACTCACAAAAATAGAAAAAGGGAAAAATATATATATATATTGCTGCTCCCAAAGTCCACCTCAATTTGGGATGATTCATTGTCTATTCAAGCATTCTACAGATGCAGGGTACGTCAAGTTGATTGTGGAGATTTAATCCGCTGCTCCTGAGGCTGCTGGGAGAGATTTCCCTTTCTCTTCTTTGTTCGCACAGCTCCTGGGGTTCAGCTTTGTATTGGGCCCCGCCTCAGTGTGTAGGTCACCTGAGGGTTTCTGTTCTTCCCTCAAACAGGACGGGCTTAAAGGAGCAGCTGATTAGGGGGCTCTGGCTCTCTCTGGCTGGGGGGAGGGAGGAGTATGGAATGCGGGGCGAGCCTGCGGCGGCAGAGGCCAGCATGATGTTGCACCAGCCTGAGGCGTGCCATGCGTTCTCCTGGGGAAGTTGTCCCTGGATCACGGGATCCTGGCAGTGGCGGGCTGCACAGGCTCCCGGGAGGGGAGGTGGGGTTAGTGACCTGTGCTTGGACACAGGCTTCTTGGGGGCGGCAGCAGCAGCCTTAGCGTCCCATGCCTGCCTCTGGGGTCCGCACTGATAGCCACGGCCTGCCCGTCTCTGGAGCTCCTTTAAGCAGCGCTCTTAATCCCCTCTCCTTGCGCACCAGGAGACAAACAGAGAGGCCCGAAAAATTCTCTTGCCTCTTCAGCAGCTCCAGACTTTCCCTGGACTCCCTCCCAGCTAGCTGTGGCGCATTAGCCCCTTCAGGCTGTGTTCATGCCGCCAACCCCAGTCCTCTCCCTGGGATCCGACCGAAGCCCAAGCCTCAGCTCCCAGCCCCGCCCGCCCCGGCGGGTGAGCATACAAGCCTCTTGGGCTGGTGAGTGCTGGACGGCCCTGATCCTCTGTGTGGGAATTTCTCCGCTTTGCCGTCTGCACCCCTGTTGCTGTGCTCTCCTCCTGGCTCCAAAACTTCCCCCCTCTGCCACCCGCAGTCTCCGCCTGCAAAGGGGCTTCCTAGTGTGTGGAAACCTTTCCTCCTTCACAGCTCCCTCCCATAGGTGCAGGTCCCGTCCCTATTCTTTTGTCACTGTTTTTTCTTTTTTCTTTTGCCCTACCCAGGTATGTGGGGAGTTCTGCCAGCGTTTAGTAGGTGTTCTGTAGGAGGTGTTCCACATGTAGATGTATTTCTGATGTATTTGTGGGGAGGAAGGTGATCTCCACGTCTTACTCTTCTGCCATCTTGAAGTTCCTCCTCAAGAGTACTCTTAAAATCTCTCCTCATGAGGAAGAAAGAACTTGTAACTGTGAGGTGATGAATGTGAACTAAATTATGGTAATCACTTCAAAATAAATATATATATCAAATCATTATGCTGTATACCTTAAATTTATGCGATGTTATATGTCAATTATATTTTAATAAAACCTGATGAAAAAAGAAGCATCCAGGTCTGAAAGATCACTATGAAACCTGAAAGTGTTTTGCTAGTTTGCCTCTTGCTCATTGGGCAACTCCCTGCTGCCACCCTCCGGACCCTGGATTGCAGCCCTTTGCTCGGGTCTGAGCAGTTCTCCCTGCTTTTACTGAGCACCTTCCGAGACATTCTTTAAGCAGGAAGAGTTCAGGCTCTGGCAAGGTTTGAAATTGGGCCACCAAAGTGCTAGAGAGTAGAGATTGCAGAGTGTAGAACAGAGTTTAAAACCTCTTGTATTCTGTGAACATGCTATTTTGGGATCTGTCCTTTGAATTCATACCTCTTGAAATGCCTCGTGGTTGGTTTGGTGATGGAGTTGCGGGGTCTGAAAGTCTCCTGAAACAGATGCTTAGGCCTCCTAAGCATCTGTCAAAGTCAAAAGCACCTGGTAGCGACTTCCCTGGCGGTCCAGTGGTTGGGACTTTGCCTTTCAATGCAGGGGGTACGGGTTCAATCTCTGGTAGAGGAGCTAAGATCCCACATGCCTCGTGGCCAAAAACCCAAAACATGGAACAGAAGCAATATTGTAACAAATTCAAGAAAAGACTTTAAAAATGGCCCACATCAAAAAAATGAAAAAAAAAAAGTACCTGCTAACGGAAAGCCCAAGATAGTAATAGAAAATATTCCTTGTCCTAGACTCTGTATATTTAACTTCTAAATCCCTGGGGTATAGTCAGGGGTAAGAGTAACCTGGGGGTGGGATTTGACCGAAATTCATACTCAGACCCTGGCAGTACTTGCCGTTGCTAACACTGACCCTCTTGGCCCTGGCTATGCCCACCGACTTCATCCCACCCACTTTCCTCTATCTTTTGACCCTAGTCCAGCATTTTCACCTCCCTACCCCCACTCTGGCTCACCCAGTCCCAGGAAGACATAAAAAGCCTAAAATTTGACTGCTAACCCAAAGGAAGTCCCATGAGAACAAGTACCTACCTCCATGATTTCACATGAAAAGATTATGTGCCCTAGTATTGTTACAAATAAAAATATTTATCATTTGAGAAGTGCTCCTGTGCATCAGATGCTGTTCTGGTAAAATAAGGGTCTTGTCCACAAAGATCTTGTATTTTGGGAAGAGATACAGATAATTTAAGGTAAACACATTTTTTAAAAAGGAAGATAATTGCAGATAATGATAAATGCTATAAAAAAATTAAAGGGTAATGTGATATGTAAAGGTTAATATGTAAGCTTATCCTAGAGACTGACCATGGATGGGGGTTATTTGGACCTGAAGAATAAGACGGAACTATCCAGGGAAGAACAAGGCAGACAGCTCCGCAGACACAGGAAGAGCTAATGCAAATCCCTCAAACCAGAACAAATTTTGCAGGAAGAGAAAGGACTTCTGTATGGCTGGAGGGGAGCCAAGAAGAGACGTGAATACAGGAAAGGCAGGGGTCAACTCATGTAAGGCTTTGTAGGATTTCATTCTGAAACCAATGAAAAGTCTTTGAAGGACTAATTGCGACATGATCTGATTTATGTTTTATGAAACTTCACCTTGGGTGTTGAATGGAGTACAAATTATAAGGAGTAAAAGTCAGGAGGCTATTCAGAAACTGGGCAAGGGACTGTGGTAGCTTATATTAGAAAGAATGATGACAGCGGCAGTGGAGTAAAGTGTAATAATCCTTGAAATTTTAAAGAAAAGGAAACTGACATTCAGAAAGGTTAGGGAAATTGACAAGATTGCACAGCCAGCTAGTTGTATGCAGAGCCAGGATTCAAACTTTTATCTGTCTAATGCCAAAGGATGTTTTCCGTTCTCTGCATTTCTTTGAGTCTCTGTTTTCTCATCTGTAAAATAATAGTCTGGATTAAATTACCTATGAGATGTCTTCCAGTTCTAAAATATCAAAACTTCCCAGCTAATTCATCAAAACTTGAGCAAATTCCCTCCAGTTAGATATGGCTGATACTCCTTGGATGTAGTCTTATCATATGTGCCCCTCGGATTGTTTTTTGTCTCACGTGGTGAGGAAACATGCAAGTGTGTATAGAACACACATGTGGTCTTCAGTTTTCAGGAACTTTCAAGATAAGGGTGAGAAAGAGACCACGTTTATTCACAGCATCAGCAGGGAACCTTGGATTGTCTGCAGAGAGCAGTCCAGTCCAGAAAGGGCAGGTGAGAAGGAGCAGCTGAAGGGGAATAGGTTATCAGATAATCACTGGGAATAAATTCCAAGACATAGATAAACAAACAAACAAATTCATCACTTGTAAAATGAGAGTCCTTTAAAAATCAGGCTATGGCTTTTTACTTTTTTTTTTTAAGTTTTATTTTATATCGGAGCATAGTTGGTTAACAATGAAATGTTGTGTTAGTTTCAGGTGTGCAGCAAAGTGATTCAGTTATACGTATACATGTATCTATTCTTTTTCAAATTCTCTTCCCATTTAGGTTATTACAGAATATTGAGCAGCGTTACTTGTGCTATACAGTAGGTCCTTATTGGTTATCTATTTTAAATATAGCAGTGTGTACATGTCAATCCCAAACTTACAATCTTTACTTTTTGTTTTTAACACACTTTTATTATTTGAATTTTTGTATACAGTGTGTATTACTTTTGTAGTATAATTTTTTTTTTTTTTTTTTAGCCACACCACACAGCATATAGGATCTTAGTTCTCTGACCAGGGATTGAACCCATGCCCTTTGCAGTGGAAGCAAGGAGTCTTAACCACTGGACCACCAGGGAAGTCCCTGTAGTGTAAATCTTTTAAACAAAATAAAGAGCAGCCAATTTATAATAGTAGATAGCTTTAAGTATTTCAGTGGTGTGGCAATACACCCCAGATATTCTGGGAGAAGCACAATTTCAAATATTTAGTGGTAGAGCAGAAAGAGGAAGTTTGACATTGATAAATCACTTAATAAGGTGGCTACCAGTTCAGATTCTGGAGCCAGATTGTCTCCTTTGAAATCCTGAATCTACCGCTTACTGGCTGTGAGATTTGGAGCAAATTACATAATCCACCAGGCCTCTGAATTCTCATACATAAAATGGATTCAGTAATCATCCCACACCACAGAGTAACATGAAAACTATAAAAACTAAATGTTAATTTACGTAAGTATAAATGTAACCTACTTTCAGACCATGTATCCAATTTTTTCAGTTTTAGAAAGCATATTACTCTAGCATGGGGGCTCATTATTAGCATTTCTTTTCTTTTGAGAATTTTCTGTTACATTTGAGGTATTCTAGGGGTAAATGGGTAAAATGTGATGCATAAATAGGAAATAAATCATTTCAAATTAATCAATATTTAAAGGTAGAAAAAATTTCTAGGTAAATAAGTTTAATTGTGTAAGCAATGATATCTATCTTGAATTAAAATAAAAATTTTAAGTATGTATGGTGATGAATGCTAACCAGACTTATTGTGGTGATCATTTTGCAATATGTACAAATATTCAATCATCATGTTGTATACCTGAAAGTAATATAGTGTTTATGATGTTATACATCAATTACACCTCAATAAAAATAATGAATAAAATTTTAAATTTGCTCTAGAATTAGATTATTTTTTTCATTTGTTAATTTCAAGGGTATATTCAAAAAATCACATTGTTATAATAGCTCTAATAGCTTTAGGAAACAAAAAAGTAGAAATAAATATACTTAAATAAAACATAAGATTCAAGTTAAATATAGTCTCCTGATGGCTATACTATCATAGATTTCTATTCTAAAAAATCTAGGTAATGTGGGAATAGCTGAGACATACAGATACCTGTTAATTATAAAAAAGAAAATGCCTCTGAATTAAATATCTTTTAGGATTTTATTATGTCCCTAAATAAAATATTTACAATTTTACTCTATCATGTACAATTTTACTCAATTCTATGTAGTTTGAAATAATTCTAAAATGCTATTGCACTAAAGAGAGGTGTGTGCACTGCACAAAGAAGGAAGCCTAAGTCATTATGAATTATTATTAGTTCTATGCAATTTAAATGAATATAAAATCATTAATTGCATAGAAATACACACATTTAAATTGCATATTAAATACCGTTAGCATGTGAAAAAATACTTTGTTTATTGAAGTATAGTTGATTTATGATGTTATGTTAGTTTCAAGTGTACAGCACAGTGATTCAGTTATATATATATATATATATATATATATATATATATAATTAGAGTAGTATATATATCTATAATTAGACTATTTTAAATTAAATATTTTATATGCATTTTAAAGGCATGCAAGTTTTCATCTCTGTATTTTAGCACTCTGTAGCTCTGGCGTGTTATACAGGCAAGACCTTTAATTAAAATGTGATGATTAGTGATTTGAAACGTAGGAAGAGAAGAAGCACATTCTATGGCATTTCCCCCTGATAAAGTTCTTGCACACAGGCCCAGGTTCTTTGAAGTTTGCTTTCCTCTGTATTATAGGCAAAAGCACTACGGGAAAGAGGGCCACCAGCAGAATGCCTTTATTCTCCTAAGTCAAGGGCAGAGTTTGGCAGCCTATTGGTTGCCTAAAACCCTTTCCTTTGGTCAGAGATTTAATATGGATGGATAATTATCAAGCTCTATCAAGGCAGCTTCTTGGAGTCTTCTTGCTCCAGGCCCTTCCAGAGCCCTTTGGATCCTTCTGCGATGAGGTTAGGTCTTGGTGTGTATTCCATGTGCTCTCAGAGACTAAACGGGATCTTTTCTCCTAATCAAACCTCTCTGAAAGTAAAAAGAAAGCTTGGGGGTTGAGGAGAACCATGGATCTAGAGCTAAGGTCCTACATAATCCTTAAGAAGGAATGACTTAAACGAGATAGAGAATAGTCAACTCTTTAAATAGTCAGATGAAGGATGGGGGGAGGGGATAGTTAGGGAGTTTGGGATTGACAAAAAAAAATTGTATATCACTATATTGTACACCTGTAACATATAATATTATACATCAACTATACATCAATTAAAAAAAAAACGGTGGCGATTCTTTCCCATCAGCCCATGGCTTTTAGTTAAGTGACATTCTGTGAATTTCACTGTGCAGAATTATATATGTATCTAGAGAATTTCATATTCTCTCTGAGCATACTTTCCTAGGTGAATGAAGTGTTTCTTAGTTGATGTAAGTGTAGCCACTCCTAACAGAGTTCAGAGATGGTAAAAATGTATGTGATACCGCCAGCACAATTAAAGCAAAAGTCAGTAAGTGTTATCCACCCTGACTCATCCTAACACATCAAGGCTGAAATGATTAGCTTAAGGGAAAGTCCTAAAAAAAGAAAAGAACTTTCAGAAACTCTGAATGAAAATGGCAATTCAGGACTCTCACTGTTTCTAGGACCCTTTCAGCAGCTGCTTTATGGTCTTATCATTTTTGCTCCCTAAGCTCTACTTCTTATCTTGTTACAGCAGGTCTTGGGAGACACTTACTTTCGTTCATTTGACAAGGAAAAGAGACTGGAAAAATCAGAGCTTGCTCACTCTTCCTCTTCCAGAAAGGGCAAAAAGGAAAATGAAGCAACCAGATCTCATGTGGTTTTCACTTGTCCATCCAAGCTCCGGATGTTGAGTAGTTGGTGCTTTGGCTCCTATGTGCAGTCCCTCTCAAAAGCAGAAGACAACATAACGCTTAGGAGTCTGGGTTCTGGAGGAGACACACATATGGACTTGACTCCACAACTTGGTAGCTGTGTGACCTTGGGTTGATGACTTAAGCCTGTTCAGCTTCAGTGTCCTCATCTACAAAAGGAAGACTTAGTAGTACTTACTTTAAATAAGATCATGTATTTGGAGGAATCAGCCTAGCGATGATAGCTATTTTTATTCTGCTGCTATGTCCTAACAATAACAACCAAACCAAACTGCTCTTCCTTTGTTTGCTCTGCTCCAGCCACAAAAGCCTTCCTTTCTGTCCCCCAACAAGGCACCCATTCCTGTCTCAGACTATTTAGTCTGACACCCTATTGAAAGGAGAAAGAAACATCAGAATGCGATGTGCATGATGCCTCCTGAGTTGTCACACAGAGGCCCTATGTCATCCATGATTTTTTGGTGTGACTGGTGAGTCTTGCAGGAATAGGGAAACCACAGAGCTGGTCCTTGTTGTGTCACTAACTTCTGCCTGAATGTCTCCTCCTGCCGAGGTCTTCATATGGCTGGATCCTTCTCCGCATTCCATCTCAACTGAAGTGTCACCTCCACAGAGGAGCTTTTCCTGACAACCCCAGCTAAGTGCTTCCCTGGCCTAATATTCTCTATGTCATTTCCCTGCATCATGCACCTCAGAGCAGTTGTCACTATCTGGAATGATCATATCTCCATATGTGTTTATTGTCTGTCTCTCCTCCTGATGGTGTAAACCCCATGAAGAGAGATCCCTTGTCTGTATTATACATGCTGTCTCCTCAGGGCCTGGCACAGAGTGCATAGTCAATAAATGTTTTTGGAATAAATAAATGAACCATAATTCTTGTATATTCCGTGGAGCGCAAAGCATCCTCTAGGACCATAGCCTTTGGCGCCAGATCTGAGCATATCCACATGTGCAGTGACAGCCAGTCGTCCCTGACTCCAGCCCTCCCACTCAAACATCTGAGAGGGTCTGATCCCATTCTGGTCACAGCTGCTTAATTTAGGAGGGAAAAATCATGCCCATAGGTTTGCACCTGGAATAATGCAGTGATTAAATGTTTTATCTGAAAAGCATAGAACATGTAGAAGTGGATAAATTAAGATTCAGTTCTGATGAAGGACTACAAAATTAGGAAAAGTGGAACCTTGGAGTGAGTCCCTATTGTGTCACAAAGCTTTATCATTTATTCAATACATTTTCCCTGAGCGCTCATTACAAATCAGATCTTATTCTAGATGTTGGGAATATGAGGGTGTATGCCAAAGAAGCCATCCTGGGGCTCACAGCCTTGCTGGAGAGACAGACAAGTAAACAAATCACATTGTCATGTGACTGGTGTTATCAAGGGGTGTGGAAACACAGCAAGGAGAGCAGCTAGCTGCATCTATCAGAGATAATTTCACAGAGGAGGGGTTGGAAAAGCGGTAATATGTCATCTGGTAAAGGCAGCAAACTTGTGAACCTGTTTTTCTTGCCAAATGAATCAGGCAGCATGAGAACATTAAATTATTGGAGGCGATGTGTGCTGGCACACTCCTGCTTCAGCCTTTGCATGCGCACACATCCCCCTTTCCTCAGGCTCCAAATGTCCCGCCCACACACTAACCCCTACTTCTGTTGGCTCCCCACCAAGATGTCACTTTCCAAGAGGAACCCCCTCTGCCTCCCGTGTGACAAATACCCTGCTCCTTCTGTGTATTTCCACAACGTTCATTTCTTTCCATCAGACTAACACTTACATGCTCACTCCGTGCCAGGCAGTGTTCAGGGTGCTTTACATGTTTTAACTCATTCATCTTCTTCACCAACTTATGAGGTATTATTACTACACCACTTCACAGATGAGGATACTGAGGTTCAAAGAGGTTAAGTAACTCACCTTAAAAAGTGAAAAAGCCAAGATACAAACTCAGGAATGTAGTTGAAGGGGTCTGCTTTCTTACTTTTTTTTATCCATGCTGTACCTCCTCTTAAAGAGGTACATATACTCCTATATACAGGTACATATACATATAGGGAGGTACATATACATATAGAGAGGTACGTATACATATAGGGAGGTACATATACATATAGGGAGGCACATATACTCCATATAATCCTGCTCTGTCTGTCTCCTGCTCCAGTCTGCAAGCTCCTCAAAGGTGGAGACCATGTCTCACTCAGTTACGCCCCCAGTGCCAAGCCCAGTGTCTATTCAGTGATGCTTACTGAACTTTTTTTTAAATGTTGGAATACCACATGGTTTCCACTACTCACAAAGGAGCCACTATCTCTGCCAATATTCTAATGAGTGCTATGAGGGCCTCTCCTCCCAAGTGATGGGTCTGCTACTAAACAGATTTCTCCAGACTTAGTAGCTAACTCAAATCCAGAGCATTGGGACTCCTGGAATACAAAACCTGGAGGAATATCTGGTTGCTTTTTGCTGTAGGTAAGTCTTTGTGAAACACTGCCAAGTATAACTAAGCTCCAGAATGTTTCTTTTTCATTAAATTTCTTTTCCTAAGATAGTCCTGTACTTCAAATGTTAGCCTCCCACCCCCACCCCGGAATGGGGTTTCGTGTTTGTCTTTTGTTTGTGCTTGTGGTACAATCCAGGGTTTAGAAGTAAATGTGATCCAACATTGTTTTGTATTATTAGCTGCCGTCTGCGCAGTGGCTTCCAGCAGTAATGGTGCAGTGCTTCGCTGCTCCCCAGCTGCAGCCTTCTCTCTGCTAGATGTCATGCTTCATTTCACTTAGCTGCCTTCTCTTTGCTGCTTGATCTATTAATTCCTGGCCTCACCGGCAGTTCCCATTATACATCCCCATCTGGATCTAGGCATGCTCAGTGTCTTCAGGGGAACCTTGTGGGGATTAGACTGGGTAGATGAGATATCTCTTGGTTTTTTACTTTTCTGATATGTCAGAGCTGATCACATTTCAAAGGTACTCTGAAAATTATGGTCAGAACATGGCAAAGGTAACAATAACAATAGTAAAGGAATCCTTCAGTGTTACACAAAGCATTTTTGTCCGGGGGTTTGAGAGAGTCTTTGCTCTTTTTAAAAATCAGCTAAGACTCATTGACCATTATTTAGACATGTAAGAATTTAAAAGGGAACAATGTAAAAAGTGAAATGAGAAGAACTTTAAAGGGTACTGTTCTGAAAATAACAATCAACAGGTACCTATGATCTGGTCTAAAAAGTAAATGGTATGACTTAGGTACTTCTGATTAATTGTATGTCCATAACTGAATTTTATCCCATGGATTATTAATTCTCAAAGAATTAAAGTGAATTCAATTATCTTAGTTCCCAAACCAGGCATCATTTATTGTTTAACATTTAAAAGTTAATTAATTAATGTTATTTAATCAATCTTTGATACAGTAGGGGCTCTAACGAGTTAAGAAACAAGCATCACTTCTCACTGGGTGGGCTTGGACACACACAGAATAGAACAACTGCCAAAATCTGTCCTCATTTGGCCCGACTTTGCTCATTTAAGGTGAGCTGACCTACCAGTGCCACGTGGCTAGCACCAAATGAAAAGGAGTCCTGGATACCCCATTCACAACTTGCCTCAAGCTCCTAGCCTTCCCAAGCCTTCATGTGGTTCCTGAACCCTTGCTCTGCTCTAAGCTTTCAGGTCAAATGCCTGAAATATCTTTTCTGGCTGTCAATCTTCCATTCCTCTCAGAAATAGGCAGAGTTTCACTCAGATCCACTCTGGGTGGCCCCACTGTGTTTAAAACCCGTCTTGGCCTCTGGGGCCTCACCTGGTCTAGTCCCCTACAAGGGGAATAGACTTACTGACCCCACTTCCAATACTCCTTAGAAGTTGTAATTTTTGTTCGGTGTGCTTAAATCCAAAACAATGTTGTGATTATGAAGTCAGAAGACCAGGAATTTTGAAGAGAAGGAAAGGAAGAAGGTAAAGTCTTCTGTTCATGAATCCATTGACACTGAGGAGTCTTAATGAAGAGACTTGGGCTGATGCAGAAGATTTGTCACAGAGCATTGATATTCAATCAAAGGAACATTTGAGGTTTTCTAAAGATACATTATTGTAGGGGGAAATGGAAAAAATTCCCTTAGGCATTATCTGTGGTTTGTGAGAGGGAGACTGAGGTGTTAGTGATAGACAGTTTCCTAGCCTTCCATTGGAAGTAAGAAATGCTGCACAGAAACAGCGATTCCAAGCCACAGAACACCTTCATAAAGACGTTCACATGGAATGTGTTTGGGATTTTTTTCCACACAAATGATAAATTGCCAAGTCCTCCTGGCCCTAGCTCTTATGGGGCACTATTTTAACACATCCTGCCCTTGAATAGCACTTCCCTGAGTTTTCTGTAGCATTTTTCCACAGATGCTTGATTTGGGCCCCTCACCTCAGGCATTTCTCATCAGTTCCAGCTCTTTTCAGCAAGGCCATTTAGGTCCCAAACCTATTTATTTTACAACTAGACATATTCAAATAGGTGGCTTAAGCCGCCTTTACCAAAATGACAGGATTGTTATTTCTCCCAACACCTCTGGCAGTGAGGTTTGGTATATTCTCCATTCCCAGCCCCCTTTGCACTATTTTGATACTCTTCTGCTCTGAGAGAATTAGGCTGATTTCTATTTTCCTGTTTGCCCAAACGATTGAGAGAGGCAGTAATGGTCTTTAGTTTCTGGAGCCCTTGAGGAGGTTACACGGTCACTTTTCATGGTCCAAGTTGTTCCAGTACACCTAGCTTCACTGAGGACAATGACCTATAGTGGATTTTCCTCTGGGATTTTTGCAAATGTTGCCTACCCTGCATATTAGTTCCCTACAGCTACAAACAAATTACCATAAACTTGGTGGTTCAAAACCACAAAAATTTATTGTCTCAAGTTCTGGAGACCAGAAGTCCAAAATCAAGGTGTCAGCAGGATCCAGTCCCTCTGGAATCTCTGGGGACAAATCTTTCTCACCTCTTCCAGCTTTAGGTGGCTGTTGGCATTCTTTGGCTTTCAATCTTTGCCTACGTGCCTCCTCCTCTTTATGTGTTTGTTCTCTTCTATCTCTTATTAGGACACTTGTCATTGGACTGAGGGCCCACTCAGGTAATCCAGAATGATCTCATCTTGAGATCCTTAACATATTTACATCCACAAATATTCTTTTTCCAAATAGGGTAACATGTAGAGTGCCTGGGTGTTAGGACATGGACATATCTGTTCGGGATCACCATTCAGCTTAATGCACCCTGTATTCTGACAAAAACTCACTGTGGATAACTGACATTCACCCTCACATGTTCACCATGATCCTCAAATACCCATTTTAAACACAGTGAAGATCTGGTACTAGGTTTCCAAAGTTTGTTTTGCACATTCATGGAGAAAAGTGCATGTGATCTTTTCAGGTGAAAGCAGCTAGGGATGCTGGTGACTCCAAAACTAGGGCAGGGTAGCTAAGAGGTGTCTGTGGTAAGCCCCAGAGTTTCCTTAATGAACCCAAGATTTGGCTAAGGCTAAGGCTTCTCCACAGTCATGTTGGTTTCATCCCAGGCCTCAAGTCAACATTCAGTATTCTTTTCCTTTCCATAACTTCCCCACCATTTAGTTTAAGTTCAAAATGGATCTTTGCAACACTTCTTTCTCAGTAGATTAAAACTTAGTATTGTTGTAGAATACTTGAACAAAATAGATCTTGGTCAGAACCGCTCCCCACCCCCTTTTAGGGCCTCTGCTGACTGTGTGTCATACAGGTTGGTCTTCTATTACTGCAAATCCTTCGTAGGTGGATCCTCTGCTTCCTACACCTCTGGATAGCTGACTCGGAGAAATACATAAAAGATAGTCTTTTCCATCCATTCATCCAACAGGTCTACATGTAGCAGCTCATTTATTAAGTACTTACTACATTGTGAAGGATTAAAAGATGAATCATAACAGCATTAAATCCTGTTCAAAGACATAAAAAGTGCTTTCCTACATACGATCTCATTTGACCCTCAAAACAAACTTTCAAGATTGTCGTTTCACAAACAATGAAACTGGAGGAAAGATTGGGGAAAGGAGTGTCCAATATTCCACACTAGTGAGAGGCAGACCTCAACTCAAAAGTCTCACTCCCTAGCCCTTCCCTGTGCCATGCAAATAATACCTTCCAGACAGATATCTGGTAAGGGAGTTTATCAGTCAGGGTCCCAGTGGAAAACACAACTCATTCTGGATGGTGCATATGAAACTACTTATGAAAGTACTACATACAGAGGTGTGAGTATGTTACAGAAATAAACAAGGGCTGTTGAGACATCCAGGCAGTGGCGACAGCAGTAAGCCATTACTGGTTCTATGGCTGAAGGAGCAAGGGGAGGAAAGAGTGCAGCTGGAATCTGATGAGAGCTGAGGAGTAGAAGAAAGGCAGCTTGACAGAAGCTGTGATCTTGGAAGGAGGCAGCTACTGGCAGAGATATGGTGCTAAACAGGGTGAGGGAAGGAAAGGCCCTCCTCCCCAACCTGATCTTCCTGCCGCTGAGTCCCATTGGCTGACACTAAATGGAAGCTGGCAGACAAAAGAGCCAGCTGACAAAGTGTTTAAGGATCAGCATCCCAGAGCATGCAACAAGATAGAGGCAGAGAATGCACCTGGTGGAGGTTGGGGTGGTACAAACAGGAATGAGCTCCGAAAGATAACACACTTCCTGTGAGTAACAGACTCCAGATGAGGAAGAGAACTTACAGCTCACACGTGGATGGGTGAGTTAGTGTGAACCTGGGGCTCAGGCTTCATGGAGAAGTACTCTGGCTGGGTCTCAAAGAAAAGGTAGGATCTAGAAATACAGAGATAGGAAACTGGTCATTATCCAGCAGAATGAACAATATGGCAAAGACACACAGACACATGGTGTGTGGGGTGGAAATGTATGGAGGTGATGTGAAGTAGGCAAGGAGTAAGAGCCTTGGGGGAATAATTAGCTGTCCTCTTTGGAATATGAATGTAGGAAGGGGGGAATAAGGCTGGAAGGTAGGTTGAGCCCTGGCAGTGAGGAGCCTGAAACGTTCTGTGAAGGAGCTGGACTTTTATTCTGGGGGCAGTGGAGCACCAGTAGCCAGCCTATTAGTCTTGAAAGAGACTAATCCTCTAGAGCAGAAAACAGAGAGTGTACACAACATGGGGGAAGGAGAGTGTTGTTTCATGGAAGAAGTATCTGCTGAAAGGCTTTTTCCTTTTGCTTAAAGCTAAATGAACCAGGTGACCCCAGGAAAGTCTTTACCATGTCCATTCTCCCATTGCCTAGGGAGGAATCCCTAGACATTAAAAGTCAGGTTCAGGCTCAGTAAAAAAATTTAGTCAACTGGATAGTTAGTTTAGTCTACTGGGGCCAAAATTTAAAGGACAATATTGAAAAAGCAGTAAATTCAATGAGAAACCTATTTACAGTAATAGACATCATGACATCACAGCCCAAACTCCTGAGAGCTCTCTGGTTCCACTGTCAGGGCAGGGGATGGAGGGGTGCTTCTCTTCTCTTGGAGTAAGATTTTTTGAATTTGTCTGTTGTCTTTTCTTCTTCAGTATTCACTGGTCTAATTTTTTTGGTAGTCATCAATCTCTCTTAAGCCAGAGTGAACCAACCTTCTATTCAGAGATTGTTTATTTGTTTTGTTTTGTTTTACTTTGGCCTAATAGAAGTTGGAACTTTTACACAGCCATATGGTCCAGATTCCAGGAAGCAAGACTCTCCAGATAATTCTACTAAAGTCCAAACCTCTCTCAATCTGGTTCCAGTTGCTGTTCAAATACTAGCAGAATTCCCAAAGGAGGGAAAGTGGATAGAGGGTAGAGATTCCTAGGAAAATTGTCTGATTTCCTGGTTAAGTGCTGTGGGGCACATGGAGATGAGTATACACAGTCCCTGTATGCCTGGGGCTCACAGCAGAGTGAAGAGATATATAGATGACCGATAATAGAAAGATAGATAGATGATAAATAGATAGATAGATAGATAGATAGATAGATAGATAGGCAGATAGACGATAGATAGCTAGAAATGACAGAGAGAGAGATGGTGGAGATAATAGATCAATGATAGATATAGAGAGGTGGATAGATGAGAGAGATAGATGATTGATAGAGATGATTGATAAATATATAGATGATAGATAGATAGAGAGAGAGAGGGAGAGAGGGAGAGAGGGAGAGAGAGAGAGAGAGAGCGAGAGAGAGAGATGGGACAGCTAGATACAACATGGGAACGCCTTCCCTTAAACTGATTTTGCTGATGAGTGGCCTTTACAATAAAGCTTTGCTCTCTGCTGTTTCTGATGACAATGGACATGGCTGTGAGATTGGAAAGTGAGAAGTTCACCAAAATGAATGGGTAAATTAACGGCCATGCTTGACTAAGTCCCTGTTATATGATTTTCGTCATGGAGATTTGGCCTAAGAGTTATAAAAAAAAATTTACTGAAAACAGATAGAAGGTAATTCACTACCTCTGGATAAGGGGATCTTTCCCACTTTGTGTCCTGGTTAGTGAGGGCAGAATTATAGAATCTTAGATATAAAAATGATAATAATTTAAAGGACCAGAAAACAGAGTTTAATGATTTTCCTTATGAGCTTCTCCTCGGATACTTTTTTAAAAATACCAAAAACAATAATAAAAAGGCTAACTCTTACTTTTTAGGTAGTAGTGTCATTTGCCAGTACAGCCTCAAAACACCCTTTGAAAACACAGACCTGGCTTATGACACTAAAATATGGCTCATTTTTTTAGCAGACTGTACACTCATTAAAAGAAACAAACTCCAATAGAATGAAGAGTGGTTGAGACACCAAGGATTAAGGATCTGTATTCATTAAACCCTCATAAGCTATTTTTTAGACACACACAAATACACACACACATGCACACACAAAGTCAGACAAGAGAAGATTTAGATTTCTGCCTTTTAGCAACACCCAGCACTTTGATTAACTCCACCTGGAGAAGAGAAAGCTTATGAGGATGCTTAGTCATCCCCAGTGAGACAATACATACAAAATGTAATTTTCGGTTCAAGAGATGAAGTTTCAGTGAATTGTCTGTCATTTGGGCTAAAAAGCATACCAAATGGTAAGAAAAAAAAATCAAAACATTTATCTTTGACTTGGAAATCTTTGGTATGTTTTCTCTGAATAAAATAATATCTACTCTGGGAACTCAGAAAACTCCAAAATAAAATCAAACAGTTAAGGAAGTAAATGGGGCAGAAAGACCGCAAATAAAATATTATGATATATTTAACCATTTGTTTCTTACAGGAACTTTTAAAATTGCAATGGTGATTTCTAAAGAGGAGATAAAGTCAAGAGCAGAATGAGTGAATGAACAAACAAAAACATGGACAAATCAGGGTGAAGAGCACTGAAATAATGACACAAAATTTCAACACTGAGAGGAACCTCAGAGATCATCTAGCAAAGGTTTGTAAGTTTTTTAGCTATGGAAACTTTTTTCAAATGAAACATTGCATGAAGGCTCCACATGTGCACGGAATTGAACAAAATGGAGCTTCTCTAGTTGAAGCCGGGACCTGAACCGCCACTCAGGTTCTCCTCACCTCTGCAGACAGCAGGGCACCATGATATCCAGTTTGAAAACCACACATCTCATTTCATTCATGTGACATCATGACAGTTAGAGACCAGAGAGGTGAAGTGATGTGTCCAAGATCTACGGTAAGCATGTACCACAGTTAAGACAACTGTCCAATCCTCCTACTTCCTCATTTTCTTTCTACTGCACCATCTGTGTCAGTCTGATCATTATTACAAAGTCTATTTAAATTTTCTTGTGGAAATATTTCATCTGTCCCAAATAAATTTTAATCAAGCATTTGTGTGTCTGAATCATAATTTTAAAATGTATCCTTCCTTTGAAGACACACCACCTCTTTACAAGCCTTTCTTGGATATGCAGAACTACCATTTTAACAAACAGGCATGACATGCATGCCTCCTAAATTGTGACAGCATAGGAATGGGAAGTGATCTTTTTGAGGTGGGGCATGTCCCATTGTTTTTTCTCCAGTAAAAGTCACCAGAAAACCCAGGTATAATCTCTAAACCTGGATCTCACTCCCATCAAACCAGAAAGAAGAAAAGCAGTAGAGACAAATCACTTCTACATTCATTCTTTCCCATGTCCCATGACTCTCTTCAAGTTGAGGTGCTCATTAGTGCTGAAATAACCTGCAAGCAGGTGAGCAGCTAGAGAGGTTAAAGATTCTAAATAATTGGCAAGCTAGACAATCAAACCCAGATGATCAAGAATTTAAAAGTGCTTTGAAGAACAATTTGTTGGTCATCTGCGCTATACTTTTATTTTCTCTAAACATTTATAGGGAGCTCCCTGTAAATGAGTTTTCACATCAAACAACCCAAGAAAGATGGGATGAAGGATGGGGGATAATCATGTTACTATGCGATGGCCCCTACCATTTTAACCATCTGAGTGACAGGAGTGAAGCCTCCACTCAGTGCTAGGAAAGAGGACCCCACTGTGAGTGAAACGCTGGGTCACAGGCATGGTTGCAGACACCGTGGCTTTGCTAGGATTCCCATCTTTTGTTGCAGCCTAAACATGGGCTGGGAAGGGCATGACAAGAGCCCTGCATCAGTCAGGGCTCTCCAGAGAAACAAAACCAATAGGAGATATTTATTTGTTAACTTACCTGTTTGTTTGTTTTAAGGAATTGGCTCACATAACTGTGGAGGCTGAGAAGTCCCACAATCTGCAGTCCAAAGGCCTGAGAACAAGGAGAGCCAATGGAATAAGTTCCAGTTTGAGTCTCAGTCCAAAGGCAGTAGAAGACGATGTTCCAGCTTGAAGGCTTTCAGGCAGAGAGAGTGAATTCTCTCTGGCTCAGCCTTTTGTTCTACTCAGGCCTTCAATGGATTGGATGAGGCCCACCCACATTGAGAAGGGCCATCTGATTACTCAGGCTACTGACTCAAATGTTAATCTCATCCAGAAACACTCTGACAGACATACCTCAGAATAACGTTTAACAAAAAATCGAGGCACCCCATGGTCGAGTCAAGTTGACCCATAAAATTAACCATCACAAGGACAGAAGAAGGAAGAAAGTCCTCTGTGGGTGTGCTCCTAAAAGCTTATTGCTACAGAAACAAATGGGGTCTATCTCGCTGGGTGTCCACCTTACAGAGCCCATTCTGGAACCTAACATGTCTGCAGATGAAGCTACTCAGATGACTCCCAGACTGTGACTTGAACACTCTTCTTAAATGAAGCTATTGGCCATATGGGAAGAAATAGGGTTTTAGAACACTAATACCTATTAAGGATGAAAAAAATATTCTGGAGTATTTTTGTCTTCTTTTGGTTAATAACAAATTCGGGGAGATGGGGAAAGGCAAATTTGGAAACATTTCTGTCTCGTGACGATTTGGCAGGAGACATGGCACGTTGTTGACAGCTTCTTTACTTGGCTTATTAAGAGGACATCAGTTTCAGGCATTCATCTGCAAACAAGGTCCCAGGACATAGAAAATACTCAGAGGCTGATTCTTCTTTAGAACAAACTGATTATTTGATATTAATAGAGATTCAAACTGTTTCTCATAAGAAGCTGCTTCAGAATATAAGAACCTGGAGGAATCTATTCCCCTTCAATATTTGCCAAGCAAATATAAGACAAGAGTATTTTAATGACCATTTTTTAAAAGATTTTTCTGGTTAGTCTAAGTCAGATTTTTAGGCACATGATTTGTCAAAGATCCATAATTCCCTCATTTTGCTAACTTGCTTCAAGCTTTCATAATTTTCCATTGACCTAGAATTTCTCCAGCCCAGAATAGACCTCAGCTCAACAGAGAATCAGTGAAACTGAATGGCAACCGAATTAAAATACTATCCCTTTAATACTGTATTACAATGTATATTTAGACAAAGATTCTCCCTACTTAATAAACATAAGGTTGTTGGCATAACTCATCCCTAAACTGCTTGTCAGAAATCTGTGGCAGATCAAATGTACAACACCAAGAGTGAACCCTAATGTAAACTATGGACTCTGAGTGATAATGATGCACCAGTGTAGGTTTATCAATTGCATCAAATGTTGTACATTGTATCTGGTGGGGAATGTTGATAATGGTGGAGGCTATGTATGAATGGGGGCAAGGGTTCTAAGGGAAATCTGTGTACCTTCTGCTTAACACTGCTGTGGCTAAAACTTCTCCAAGAATAAAGTCTACTAAAAAAAGAAAAAAGAAAGAAAAAGAAATCTGTGGCAGGCAAATTTACCTCAAAACCAGCTTAAATTGACAACATAAAATAAAAACTGTAAATTCAGTTAAATCTCTTTGGTTTTAAACCTGGTTGTAAGTGAAAATTCAGAATAAAGTTGTCTGAAAGATTATCCTGCCTCTTTTCTCCCTTTTCCTGACCCCACTCATACAGGAAGTGGCATGTTTGGGCTGGATTGGGTGATTGGGGGAACAAATCTGAATTACAAAGTGATATAGGCTTTTGGCAGAGAGAAGATGCTGTCAGAATAGATGTTCTTAACTTTTTCTGTGGCACTTATATCTTAGCCCACAGTTTGTGATCTGCTTTATAGTTGGCTGTCTGCTCTCTCCTTCCCCCAATCCCCACCCTCTTGTTAAACAAAAGACACTGGGAAGTGTTGGCATCACCCGTGTCACTGTCATCCAGACAGTGCTGGGCTGTGGTGGGAAGAGCCCCAGGTTGGGACTTTAGGGACACTCTGGACACCGTGGGGTGTTTGCAGTCGGCTCCACACGTCACCCCAGCTGCTGGGAGAGCAGGAGGCTGCAGCTTCACACCAAAACCAAAACCCCTTCTCCCCTCCCTCTCACCAAGACTCCCTGGAGGTTCACTTTCTGCCAGTTATTTCTCACTTATTCCACCTGCAACCAACTTGTCTCTATTTCATCACCTCAGATTCATTTACTCAACAAAGATTAATTAAGCGCTGACTCTTCAAGGTGTTCACTCTTCACCCCAGTCTGCCCTTCATCCTCACTTCTCTCTGAAACTATTCTGGACAATGTCATCCGTTTATTGTTAAGCCCACGGTCACATTTCCAGGGCTCTCTCTGCAGCATCTAAGGGTGTTGATCTCTTTGTAGTTCATGAAACGGTCTCATCCTTTGCTCTCCTTAATAATCTTCTCTCCTGGTTTTACTCCTTCTTCTGATGCCTCCTTCTTTGTCTCTTTTTGTTCCTTGTCCATTTTCTGCCTCTTCAATGTTGATATATCCCAGGGTTACATTCTTAACCCTCTTCTAGTTTAATTGTACACACTCCTCTGGATTACCTCATATCTTCTTAAGGCCTCAGCTATCATCTACCATGTAGAAAACTCCAGGGACTAAATTTCCAGCTCAGATATCTCTTCTGAACTCCAGACATGGTTAGTCAACTGCTTGCACAATACAACCAACTACTCCAGTTACTATAGCTACATAACAAGTCATCCCAGAACTGAGTGGCATAAAACAACCATTGTTTGGGTCAGGAACTCAGGACTCTACAAAGAGTTGTTTCTGCTGCACTATGGCTGGGGACTCAGCTGGGTAGACTTAAAGGCTGAAGGGAGTTAACAGCTGGAGATTGGGATCATCTGGAAGCATCTCCACTCTTATGTCTAGAGGTTGGTGTCTGTGATGATGTCACGAGTCTGTTGGCTGGGGCCTCATCTGAGATTGTCAGCCAGAGTACCTACACATGGCTTGTCCATGTGACCCAGACTTTCTCACAGCATGGTAAGCTCAGGTCCATTGGACTTCTTCCATGGAGCTCAGGACTCCAAAGGCGGAAGTCCCAGCTAACAATGCAGGAGCATTGTTTACCCTTTGTGACCTAGCAACAGAAAGTACTCACTGTCACTTCCATGACTTTATATTGGTTCAAGTGAGGAGATTAGACTCCACCTGGTGATTGGGGAGTGTCAAGGCTGTAGAAGAGCATGTAGGGTAAGAGACATTGTTGCAACCATCCTGGAAAGTACCATGTGTCATGTCACTCCTCTTCACCCTCATCCTCACACGGTACTCTGTCCATGTGGATGTATCATAGAGCGCCTTTGCCTGCCTTCCAGCTCCCCACCGCCACTTGATTTTTTATCTTTCTATTTGTCCTTCCAGCTTCATCTCAGATGCAACTTCAGAGGCAAGTTTTCCCTTAGGAGAGACACAGTGTCCACCGCCTCATCTTGCTTTCCTCCCTGTTGGTCCCCCTCACTCACTCAACAACTGGGTGTGGAGCAGGGACCTTCCAGACTTGAACTCCGAGTCACTTCACCTGAGCTCAAAGCCTGATTCTGCCATTTTGCTGACTGTGTGAATTGGAACAATTTGCTTAACTTCATAAAAGTTTAGTTTCCACATCTAAAAAATGAGGAAAGTATTATATATTACCTTAAGGGCTAAGGATTAAATTGTATGGTACAAGGATATTAGCTCACAGGTGCTTTAGTAAAAGCTAGCTATTAGCATATCCTGAGAACAGCTGTATTGGGTCAAAGATTAATTTAAGAACTGGTGTTATTATGTAAATGTTTCCCTTCTAGTTCTAAAGAGCTACATTGTTTTAAAAAATGCAGCAGCAGGACCTTCCCTGGTGGCGCAGTGGTTGAGAGTCCACCTGCCGATGCAGGGGACACCGGCTCATGTCCCGGTCCGGGAAGATCCCACATGCCGCGGAGCGGCTAGGCCCGTGAGCCATGGCCACTGAGCCTGCACGTCCGGAGTCTGTGCTCCGCAACGGGAGAGGCCACAACAGTGAGAGGCCCGCATGCCGCAAAAAAAATAATAAAATAAATAAATAAGTAAATAATGCAGCAGAAAAAAATATAATCTTCTTGAACTACATTTAATATATGGGTATCCATTGTCTATATTTCTGTACTTTTTTGTTCTAATGGTTATTATTAATGTACATTCAGCGTTTAGACAGCCATTCTTAGGTACAAATATATAGGATGTTCTGTATTGAGTATAGCTCATTATTTCTCACCAAACATATGCTTTTACCCCTACTAATGTGAGAGAGAACTTGTTTGGTTTTAAAAGACACTGGACCTGGTGTCTCTGTCATGCAGGGTACCTCTCCTGCTTGCACCATCGATCCAAAGGGAGCAGGCAATTCAGCATAATTACTTCCCACACGGGACTTTTCTTTCTCTCCCTGACTTCATTAACCCCTGTGCTTGGTGCTTACCATGCATGGTTTTCGGATTGAATATAGGGTTCCCAGACATTGTCCTTGGGTAGGAAATACGCCCTGCTGAAATATTTGCAGTGAAAGAAACACATTCTTGTGTTGATTTTGAGGTGGTATTTTTGGTTTTGTGGTGTTTTTTTGGTTTGTTTCTGTTTTTGTTTGGCTTCTCGAGGTTTTTGATCTAGCCAGGAAGTTACTATTTACACAATTTGTGTGGACGGGTTGTTTGTTTCATATATCACTATGCAGGAAGAGAAGCTTTCAGTGTTGTTTAAATGCCACATAATAAAATGGGCTAAAATTCCAGCATGCCTGTTTGAGCAGGGTACAGGGAATAAACAGGAGCAATTGAGAAGACATTATAGGGGCATAGATATTGGCTGAGTATATGGATGTAGCCATTCAAAGAACAGAATGAGCTCTCTGTATGGGATTATTCAATTTCTGGCTTACACAATCAGCAAATTGTAAGAAAGTTTAAAAAATCAGTGAACAGTTGGATTAAGGTATATTCTTCCAAGATTTCATAGGAAACCATCCAGGAAAAAGTACACTACCACAGTTGGTGGACAGTTCCTCCAAGCTGCATTGTCTCGGCTTTAGAGGAGCAAAGCCCTTGCAGATCCATCTCTGAGGATGAAGATTTTAGTGCCCTCTAGTATGAAGGTGAGTAGTGGTACCGCCACAGAGAAAGAAGAGAACCCAGAAAATGACATCTTTTATAGCTGCTTGAATCTTCACCAAAACATAGACAGAGGCTACATAATAGAATTCTCTGACTCTATTCTTTCATATTCAAAATACAGTCTCCATGCAACTAGAGATTATCATACAAAGTGGAGTAAGTCAGAAAAAGAAAGATAAATACCATATGATATCCCTTATATGTGGAATCTAAAATATGACACAAATGAACTTGTCTATGAAACAGAAACAGAATCACAGACATAGAAAACGTAGAAAAGTCCATGATGCCCTTGGAATGGTCCTGGTGGTACAGACTGAGGGTATATGGATGAGGTGTTGTTGGTGTCAACTATACTTTCACCTCCAGCTAAAGTCCCAACATCTGAAAATCCAGCTCTGGCTTTCCCTCTTCACCTTCTCTGTACACACCCTTCTCCCCTAGCCATCCCTATAGCCCTAGACAGCTGGGCTGGCACCTGATATGAGAATAAAAGGAAAGCCTCTGTCTGGTCCAGGGATTTGCTGTGATCAGTGGGTGACAAACACTGTGCGAGGTAAGGGTGACTTGAGAACAGAATGTGTACAGCCCATTATCCTCATACCCAGTCTTTACATAGCATCACAATGATAAGTCTGAATGTCCTTAAAATGTAGATCAAATCGCTTATTCATCACTCTAAGGATAAATTCTTTTTTTTTAAACATCTTTATTGGGGTATAATTGCTTTACAATGGTGTGTTAGTTTCTGCTTTATAACAAAGTGAATCAGTTATACATATACATATGTTCCCATATCTCTTCCGTCTTGAGTCTCCCTCCCTCCCACCCTCCCTATCCCACCCCTCCAGGCGGTCACAAAGCACCGAGCTGATCTCCCTGTGCTATGCGGCTGCTTCCCACTAGCTATCTACCTTACGTTTGGTAGTGTATATATGTCCATGCCTCTCTCTCGCTTTGTCACAGCTCTTGAGTTACAAAGCCCTGTATGATCATCTCCAAGCCAACCTCTCTGACTTCATTTCCTGTGACTGTGTCTTTGCTCTCTCTTCCCCATCCTCCCTGGACTTTTTTATCTTGCTTGAGCAGGCCAAACTTGTTCCTGTCACTGACTCATGAACTGATGATTCCTCTGTCTAGAGCACTGTTCCCAGGTCTTCACATGGCTGCATGCTTCCCCTCATTTACACCAAGGTTGCTCAAGTGTCACCTCTTCAGATAAGATGCCTTAACTATCTCCTAGTCACTACCTATCTAACAACCCTGCTGTATGTTCTCTATAGGATTTACCACTTTCAAAAATTTTCTTCTTTATTTGATTATAGCTTATTCCTCACACACACATATACCCAAACAAGACCATAATCACCCTGAAAACTGGGCCTTACGATCTTGTTCCCTAAATCTTCAGTGCCTAGATTAGCATCTGTTCATCCAGGAATATTTGTCTAATGTGATTGTGGCCTAGGTCACTGTCCCTGTTGGAGCACAAAGGAGGGTGAAAAGCAACCCAAGAGTCTAAGAATATCCCTATGGAAATCCTCTGTCTGACTTTTATCTGCTTCAATATCTTCTTTTGAAATCAGTTTGCTATATGCTCCTATTCCCTTTGACATGTATAGTTTTTTATTCAGTAAAAAGGATGCCCAGTTTCACCTCTTCTATTCATCATAGTACTAGAATTTCTAGGCAGAGCAATTAGGCAAGGGAAAAATAAATAAAAGGCATGCAAATCGGAAAGGAAGAAACAAAATGACCTTTGTTTGGAGACCACATGATCTTATATGTAGAAAACCCAAAAGATTCCACAAAAATAGCATTATAACTAATAAACAAATTGAGCAAATTGCAAGACACAAAATCAACATACAAAAATAAGTTGCATTTCTATACACTAACAATGAGCGATCCAAAAAGAAAACAGTTCAATTTACAATAGCACAAAAAAGAATAAAATACCTAGGAATACATATAACCAAGGGAGCAAAACAATTGTACACTGAAAACTACAAAATATTGCTGGAAGAAATTAAAGAAGACACAAATAAATGGAAAGACAACCCATGTTCATGTTTTCTCTTTCGGACTTACTTCACTCTGTATGACACTCTATAGGTCCACCCACATCTCTACAAATGACCCAGTTTCATTACTTTTTATGGCTGAGTAATATTCTATTGTATATATGTACCACACCTTCTTTATCCATTCCTCTGTCGATGGACATTTAAGTTGATTCCATATCCTGGCTGTTCTAAGTAGTGTTCCTGTGAACATTAGGGTGCATATGTTTTCTTGAATTATGGTTTTCTCTGGGTATATGGCCATTAGTGGGATTGCTGGGTTATATGGTAGCTCTATTTTTGTTTTTTTAAGGAAATTCCATACTGTTTTCCATAGTGGTTGTATCAATTTACATTCCCATTAACAGTGTATGAGGGTTCCCTTTACTCCACATCCTCTCCAGCATTTATTGTTTGTAGATTTTTTGATGATGGCCATCCTAACCGGTGTGAGGTGATACCTCATTGTGGTTTTGATTTTCATTTCTCTAATAATTAGTGATGTTGAGCATCTTTTCATGTGCTTCTTGTCCATCGGTATGTCTTCTTTGGAGAAATGTCTATTTAGGTCTTCTGCCCATTTTGGATTGGGCTGTTTGTTTTGTTTTTTTTTTTGATACTGAGCTGTATGAGCTGCTTGTATAGTTTGGAGATTAATCCTTTGTCAGTTGCTTTGTTTGCAAATATTTTCTCCCACTCTGAGGGTTATCTTTTCATCTTATTTATGGTCTCCTTTGCTGTGCAAAAGCTTTTAAGTTTAGTTAGGTCCCACTTGTTTATTTTTGTTTGAATTTCCATTATTCTAGGAGGTGGGTCAAAAAAGATGTTGCTGTGGTTTATGTCAAAGAGTGTCCTGCCTATGTTTTTCTCAAAGAGTTTTATATTGTCTGGTCTTACATTTAGGTCTTTAATCCATTTTGAGTTTATTTTTGTGTATGGTGTTAGGCAGTGTTCTAATTTAATTCTTTTACATGTAGCTGTCCAGTTTTCCCAGCACCACTTATAGAAGAGGCTGTCTTTTCTCCACTGTATATTTTGCCTCCTTTGTCATAGATTAGGTGACCATAGGTGCACGGGTTTATCTCTGGGCTTTCTATCCTGTTCTATTGATCTATATTTCTGTTTTTGTGCCAGTACCATACTGTCTTGATTACTGTAGCTTTGTAGTATAGTCTGAAGTCAGGGAGCCTGATTCCCCCAGCTTCGTTTTTCCTTCTCAAGATTGCTTTGGCTATTAGGAGTCTTTTGTGTTTCCATACAAATTGTAAAACTTTTTGTTCTAGTTCTGTTTAAAATGCCATTGGTAATTTGATACGGATTGCATTGAATCTGTAGATTGCTTTGGGTAGTATAGTCATTTACACAATATTGATTTTTCCAATCCAAGAACATGGTATATCTCTCCATCTGTTTATGTCATCTTTGATTTCTTTCATCAATGTTTTATAGTTTTCTGAGTACAGGTATTTTCCCTCATTAGGTAGGTTTATTCCTAGGTATTTTATTCTTTTTGTTGCAATGGTAAATGGGATTGTTTCTCTTTCTGCCCTTTTGTTGTTAGTATATAGGAATGCAAGAGATTTTTGCATATTAATTTTGTATCTTGCAACTTTACCAAATCCACTGATTAGCTCTAGTAGTTTTCTGGTGGCATCTTTAAGATTTTCTATGTATAGTACCATGTCATCTGCAAATAGTGACAGTTTTACTTCTTCTTTTCCAATTTGTATTTGTTTTATTTCTTTTTCTTTTCTGATTGCCATGGTAGGACTTCCAAAACTATGTTGAATAGTAGTGGCAAGAGTGGACACCCTTGTCTTGCTCCTGATCTTAGAGGAAATGCTTTCAGTTTTTCACCATTGAGAATAATGTTTGCTGTGGGTTTGTCATATATGACCTTTATTATGTTGAGGTAGGTAACTTCTATGCCCATTTTCTGGAGCGTTTTTATTATAAATGGGTGTTGAATTTTGTCAAAAGCTCTTTCTGCATCTATTGAGATGATCATATTGTTTTTATTCTTTAATTTATTAATATGTTGTATCACACTGATTGATTTGTATATATTGAAGAATCCTTGCATTCCTGGAATAAATCCCACTTGATCATGTTAATCAGGGTGTTTGACACTTTTAATGTGTAGTTGGGTTCTGTTTGCTGGTCCCCCACTATTATTGTGTTACTGTCGATTTCTCCTTTTATGGCTGTTATCATTTGCCTTATGTATTGAGGTGCTCCTATGTTGGGTGCATAGATATTTACAATTGTTATATCTTCTTCTTGGATTAATCCCTTGATCATTATGTAGTGTCCTTCCTTGTCTCTTGTAATAGTCTTTAGTTTAAAGTTTATGTTGTATGATATGAGTATTGCTACTCCAGCTTTTTTTGATTCCCATTTACATGGAATACCTTTTTCCATCCTCTCACTTTCAGTCTGTATGTGTCCCTAGGTCTGAAGTGGCTCTCTTGTAGACAGTGTATATACAGGTCTTGTTATTGTGTCCATTTAGGTAGTCTGTCTTTTGGTTGGAGCATTTAGTTCATTCACATTTAAGGTAGTTATAGATATGTAAGTTCCTATTACCATTTTCTTAATTGTTTTGGGTTTGTTTTTGTAGGTCTTTTTCTTTTCTTGTGTTTCCCACCTAGAAAGGTTCCTTTAGCATTTGTCGTAATGCTGGTTTGATGATGCTAAATTCTCTTAGCTCTTGCTTGTCTGTAAGCCTTTTGATTTCTCCATCAAATCTGAATGAGATCCTCACTGGGTAGAGTAATCTTTGTTGTAGGTTTTTCCCCTTTCATCACTTTAAATATGTCCTGCCATCCCCTTCTGGCCTGCAAAGTTTCTGCTGAAAAATCAGCTTATCACCTTATGAGGTTTCCCTTGTAGGTTACTTGTTGCTTTTTCCTTGCTTCTTTTAATATTTTTTCTTTGTATTTAATTTTTATTAGTTTGATTAATATGTGTCTCGACATGTTTCTCCTTGGGTTTATCCTGTATGGAACTCTCTGTGCTTCCTGGACTTGACTGACTATTTCTTTTCCCATGTTAGGGAAATTTTTGACTATAATCTCTTCAAGTATTTTCTCAGGCCGTTTCCCTTTCTCCTTTTCTTCTGGGACCCCTATAATTCAAATGTTGCTGCATTTGATGTTGTCCCAGAGGTCTCTGAGACTGTCTTCAATTCTTTTCATTCTTTTCTCTTTATTCTGTTCCTTGGCAGTTATTTCCAACATTCTATCTTCCAGTTCACTTATTTGTTCTTCTGCCTCAGTCATTCTGCTGTTGATTCCTTCTTGTGTATTTTCCATTTCAGTTATTGTGTTGTTCATCACAGATTGTTTGTTCTTTAGTTCTTCTAGGTCCTTGTTAATCTTTTCTTGTATTTTCTCCATTATATTTCCTAGATCTTAGATCATCTTTATAATCATTACTCTGAATTCTTTTTCAGATACCTTGCCTATTTCCTCCATTTATTTGGTCTTGTGTGATTTTACCTTGCTCCTTTGTTTGCAGTGTATTTCTCTGTCATTTCATTTTGTCTAACCTACTGTGTTTATGGTTTCCTTTCCACAGGCTGCAGTGTCATAATTCCTCTTATTTTTGTTGACCGCCCCCTGATGAATGAGCTTGGTCCAGGGGCTTTTGTGGCCTTCCTGGTGGGGAGGGCCTGGTGCCTGTGCTCTGTTGGGTGGAGTTGATACTTTTCCCTCTGATGGGCAGGGATGCATCAAGTGGTGTGTTTTGAGGTGTCTGTGAGCTTAGTATTATTTTAGGCAGCCTGTCTACTGATGGGTGGGGCTGCGTTCCTATCTTCTGGTTGTTTGGTGTGAGGTGTTTAGCACTGGAGCCTGCAGGCAGTTGTGTGGGGCTGGGTCTTTGTATTGATACGGATACCCTTAGGAACACACACTCTGATTAATATTCCCTGGGTCCTGGAATTCTCTGGTGTTCCAGCATCCTGGAGTCTATGTTCCCACCCTGGAGACCCAGGCCCGACCCCTGGTCGGGGAGCCAAGAGCCCACAAGCTACACAGTGTGGCCCAATAAAAAATAAAGAAAAGAAAAGAAAAAAGAAAGACAAAACAAACAAACAAAAAAAAGCAGACAAACAAAGCTCATGGCAAATAGCAAGAACAGCAGCAAACAAATAGCAGCAACAGCAATACAACACACACACACACACACACACACACACAAAGAGAGAGAAAAAAAAAAAAAAACAAAGGGACCAGACAACCAAACAGGAGAATTCTAATATGAGAACAATTGATAAGGATTATACTAATGAAAACAAAGAATGAAAAATAAAGCATATATGGGGGCACACAAACAACATCAACAACAAGAAAAAAGTGAATAAAACAGAATATACACCTCTAGGTAGGTCTCTGGACCTGCTGTGGACACCATGGGGCCAGCTCAGACTCTTATCTGGCCCAATTCCTGTGTGTATTTGCCCACAAATTCCAGTGCTGTGAAGGCTAGACTGGTCTCAGATGTTGCAACACTCGTTGTGTATTCAGGTATTCCACAAATACAGGGTTTACTCAGCTGATCCTGGGGATTTAATTCACATCTTGTGCTGCTGCATAGAAAGATTTGTGTCTCTCTTCCTTAGTTGCACCACCCTTCAGACTCAGTTTTGGTTTTAACCCCACCTCTGCACGTGTGCTGACCTCAGGTGTCTGATCCTTGCCCAGGTGAGTGGAAGCAAAAGCAGCAGCTGCTTGGAGCACACTTGAGTACTCCCAGTACCTGCAGCAGCAGGAGCTGGTGTATGGGAATACTGTTGGTCCACCCCCATGCATCTCTCAACAATGGTGCCTCACTTTCTAGGCAGATCCCGCTTCCTCTAGGGGCTTTCCTGGCCTCACATCCCTCCACTCCTGTCCCTTCTATTATATCTGCACAGCCAACTGCATTTCTCTCCCTGGGTTTGCTTTTCCAACCACATGCTTTAGCCCTCCGACCCTGCCAGCTTCAGTGGACTCTTGTCTCAGGCAGGGGCACCCAGGGCTGATTCTCAAGGGGTTTTAGGGTGGGCAGCGCTCAGGACCCTGGAGCCTACACAGGAGGAGGTGACCCCGGCCCGAGGGGTGGGTGGGCCCGCTCAGGTAGGAGCTCCTCCCACTGCCCGCTGAGGCAGAAGAAGCTGGCAGGTGGGGAAGGGGTATAATAATGGCGGCTCCACCTCTTGCACGCCACTCGGCTATGATGCTATGGTGTCTCAGGCTTTTTCCATAGGCCTTCCCGGTTGTGGCGTCCCTTGCTCCTGTCCCTTCAGGCTGTCTTTTCACAGTCAAGAGCTGTCCTCTCCCTGGGTCTGCATGCCAAACCCCTCTTTCCAGCACCCAGCTCCCTTTAACAAATTGAAGAATAAAAAACATGATCAGGCCAATAGATACAGAAAAAGCTTTTGACAAAATTCAAAATCTATGTATGATAAAAACTCTCAACAAAGTGGGTATAAAGGGAACATAACATAATAAAGCACATATATGACAAGCCCATAGCAAACATCAAACTCAATGGTGAAAAGCTGAAAGCATTTCCTCTAAGATCAGGAACAAGACAAGGACACTCGCTTGCACCACTTTTATTCAACATAGTATTGGAAGTCCTAGCCACAAAAATCACAAAAGAAAAAGAAATAAAAGGAATTCAAATTGGAGGGAAGGAAGTAAAATTGTCACTGCCTGCAGATGACATGATACTATACAGAGAAAATCATAAAGATGCCACCAGAAAACAACTAGAACTAATCACTGAATTTGGTAAAGTTGCAAGACACAAAATTAACATACAGAGATATCTTGCATTTCTGTACACTAACAATGAAGTACCAGAAAAAGAAATTAAGAAAACAATTCCATTTATAATTGCATCAAAAAGAATAAAGTATTTGGAAATAAATCTAACTAAGGATGTAAAGGACCTGAACTTGGTAAACTATAAGACACTGATGAAAGAAACTGGAAATGACACAAGCAGATGGAAAGATATACTGTGCTCATGAATTGGAAGAATTAATAGTGTTAAAGTGACCATACTACCAAGGCAATCTACTGATTCAGTGCAATCCCTATCAAAATACTGATGACATTTTTCACAGAACTAAAATTTATATGGAACCACAGGCCGACCCCAAATATCCAAAGCAATCTTGAGATAAAAGAACAAAGCTGTGAAAAAATAAAATAAAACAAGCAAACAAACAAAAGAACAAAGCTGGAAGTATCACACTTATGGGTTTCAACCTATACTATAAAGCTACACTAATCAAAACAGTATGGTATTGGCCCCCAAACAGAATCATAGATCAATGATACTGAACAGAGAGCCCAGAAATAAACCCACACTTACATCAATTAATCTATGACAAAGGAGGCAAGAATGTACAATGAGGAAAAGACAGCCTCTTCAATAAGTGGTATTGGGAAAACTGGACAGTTACATGCAAAAGAATCAAACTGACTGCTTTCTCACACCATATACAAAAAATAAACTCAAAATGGATTAGAGACTTAAATGTAAGACCCCAAACCATAAAATTTCTAGAAGAAAACATAGGCAGTAAGCTCTTTGACATGGACCTTAGCAGTATTTTTTGGATATGTCTCCTTAGGCAAAGGAAACAAAGGAAAAAATAGATAAATGGGACTACGTCAAACTAAAAAGCTTGTGCACAACAAAGGAAACTACCAACAAAATGAAAAGGCTACCTACTGCATGGGAGAAGGTATTTGTAAATGATAGATCAATAAGGGGTTAATATCTAAAATATAAAACTAATTCATACAACTCAAAATTAGAGAAAACAACCTGATTAAATAATGGCAGAAGACCTGAATAGACATTTTTCCAAAGAAGACATACTAATGGTCAACAGGTACATGAAAAGACGCTCAACATCACTAATCATCAGAGAAATGTGAATTAAAGCCACAATGAGATATCACCTCACACCTGTCAGAATGGTGATTATCAAAAAGATAACAAATAGTAAGTATTGGCAAGGATGTAAAGAAAAGGGACCCTTCGTGCACTGTCGGTGGAAACTGGTAAATTGGTGCAGTCGCTATGGAAAACAGTATGGGATTCCTCAAAAAAATTAAAAATAGAACTACTGTATGATCCAGCAATTCCACTCCTGGGTATTTTTCAAAAGAAAACACAAACACTAATTTGAAAAGATATGTACACCCCATTGTTCATAGAAGCATTATTTAAAATAGCCAAGATATGAAAGCAACCTAAATCCCCATCAATAGATAAATGGATAAAGAAAATGTGATATATATTGGAATATTACTCAGCCATATAAAAGAATCAAATTGCCATTTGCAACAACATGGATGGACCTAGAGGGTATTACGCTAAGTGAAGTAAGTCAGACAGAGAAAGACAAATACTGTATCATTTCACTTATATGTGGAATCTGAAAAATAAGACAAATGAATAAATATAATTAACAGTAACAGAGTCATAGATACAGAGTACAAATAGGTTGTTGCCAGAGGGGAGGAGTTTGGGGGTAGGAAAGAAATAGGTGAGGGAGATTAAGAGGTACAAACTTTCAGTTACAAAATAAGCAATTCACAGGAATGAAATGTACAGTGTGGGGAATATAGTCAATAACTATGTAATATTTTAATTATGTAATATCTTTGTATGGTGACAGATGGTAACTAGACTTACTATGGTGATCATTTTTAAATATATAGAAATATCAAATCTCTATGTAGTGTAAAAGGAGCTAATATAGTATTATAGGTTAATTATGCTTCAAAAGCAAACAAACAAACATACTCATAGAAAAATAGATCAGATTTATGGTCATCAGAGGCAGGGGGTGGGGAAAGGGGAAATTGGATGAAAGTGGTCAAAAGGTACAAACTTCCAGTTAAAAGATAAGTACTAGAGATGTCATGTACAACATGATAAATATAATTAATGCTATGTATGAAAGTTGTTCAGAGAGTAAATCCTAAGAGTTCTCATCACAAAGAAAAAACTTTTTTCTATTTCTTTAATTTTTGTATTCATGAGATGATGGATGTTCACTTAACTTATTGTGGTCATCATTTCATGATGTGTATAAGTCAAATCATTATGCTGTACACCTTAAACTTATACAGTGCTGTATGTCAATTATATCTCAATAAAATTGGAAGAAAAAAAATTGGAAAAAAACACTGCACAGAAAGGACTGAGGAAGAAAATGTGTATTTTTATTTTTCTTTCTGACAAAAACAAACGTTCATATCATGTTTGAGAGTCTTCAATGAAGTTTTCATTTGCTTATCTCATTTAAGTCTCACAAAAACTATAAGTGGTACTTTATCGCTTTTTATAGACAGAGAAGCTCAGACTTAGAGGGTTGTGGAGCTTGTCACAAATGACAGAGCATGCAATGGGGCATCCTGACCTGAGGTCACTAATGGAAGTTGAGATCTATCAAGTCCTTGTCTTTTGTCTCTGGGAACATTGCTGCTGGGTCCAATCAACAGTGTTTCTGAGTGCCTACTGGACATAATAGTAGATGGTTACAAGCTGCTTTGGGTATCAGAAAGAACTAAGTTTGAATAGCAGCTCTTGCTAATCTTGTAACTTGGGTCAAGTTACTCTTTTATTCATTCACTCAACAAAATTTACTCTGTCCTCTGTGCTACATACTGTTCTAGACTCTGGGAGCACAGCCAAGAGCAAAACAGCCATGGACATCGCTCTTGTAGAGTTTACAACCTAGAGGGGGAAACTACAAATAGAGTGCATTAGTAAAATAATTCCAGAGAATGACAAGCTCCATGAAGAAGATGATACAGGGAAAGGAGACAGAGAATGACTCTGAGGAGGAAAATACTAATTTAAATAGGATGGCCAGGAAAGGCCTCTTCCAAGAGATGAGATTTTATCTGTAACCTGATTGACAAAAACTATCTAGACATTAGAGCACCTGGGACCAGGGAAATAGAAAGTCCAGAGGTGCTAAGAAAAGACTAATTTTGGGTTTGAAACAAAAAGAAGGCCCCCAAAACTACAGCATAGTGAAGGAGGGGAAGAAAAAAGAGAAATAAGCTGGGCCATAATATAGAGGACATGAAGGCCTAAGTAAGGAGGTTAAATTATTTAATCTCAATGGGAGGCCACTAAATTTTTAAGCAGGGGAGTAACATTTACTGATTTATATTAACTGCTCATAAGTTAACCACTCTAAGCCTCAATTTCCTCATCTGCAAAATTCTTATAATAATAGTAGCTACTTGATAGTTTTGTTGACAAGACTCAATTAGACTCCATGTACTAGCAATTTATTATTATTATTATCATTAAGAGATGGGTGACATTTGAACATGATGTCATAAGAAATATAATAATCAGAATATACTATATGCATAGGTTACACCAGAGGTATAAATTGCATATAGACATACAGATTTCCTGCAGATTTCAGTCTACAAAATCCGCTTGCAAAATGTGGAGGTGTTTGCTGCTTTGTGACTCAGCCTTGTTCCCTGGGAGAGGTGGAGAAGAACCTAAACCATCAAAAAAGTTTATTATCTTGTTCGCTTCCTTCCAAATTCTTCTTTCTAGGTGGATCTTCAAAAGGCTCTACAGCTTAATCTGCCAATCCCCATTCATTGTTGTGGTACAAACTATTTGCTGTTCACTAAACCATTTCTTCTTCCTGGGCTCACAGCTGGATTGCCTTTCTCAGATGCTCTTGGCCACTTAGTAGTAGCCCAGAGACTAAATGTGACCAGAGGTGATTTTTACCACTTCCTGGTCAGCCTATCCTGTAAAATCCTCTTATATAAGATCCTCCATGCTCTTTCTCCTTACCCTGGCCAGATGTCCATGCCCAAGACAATGTTGGGCACTACGTATTAAAGATGGTGGAATCTCATTAGCCTGGGTCCCTATTTGATTTGCAGAGGGGAGCCATCAGGCTTACCTGGAACTCTCTTAGACTTGGTACATCTTATAGCAGATAGAATAACAGGTCCAAGGTAGTACAATGGTTAATTCCATTTCTACAGTCTTGTTATATCAAAAGTCTTGTCTTGTCATTTATGACAAAAGTCTTGTCATACATGTTTGTGACCTAATTTCTGAAAATACATGGTTCTTAATAGAAAGTCTTCAACAGATACTCATAAGACCCTAGAGGGTCTGCTCTGGTTTGACGGCATATTTTTCAGTTCCCAGCTACCTCTGTCCATCCATCAACCTCTCTTTTATAGAGCAGCATAAAAATTGCTGTGCTGGAAAACACAGAAATATAGATTAATGGAACAGGATAGAAAGCCCAGAGATAAACCCACACACATAAGGTCACCTTATCTTTGATAAAGGAGGAAAGAATATACAATGGAGAAAAGACAGCCTCTACAATAAGTGGTGCTGGGAAAACTGGACAGCTACATGTAAAAGAATGAAATTAGAACACTCCCTAACACCATACACAAAAATAAACTCAAAATGGATTAAAAACCTAAATGTAAGGCCAGACACTATAAAACTCTTAGAGGAAAACATAGAACACTCTATGACATACATCACAGCAAGATCCTTTTTGACCCACCTCCTAGAGAAATGGAAACAAAAACAAAAATAAACAAATGGGACCTAATGAAACTTAAAAGCTTTTGCACAGCAAAGGAAACCATAAAAAAGACAACCTTCAGAATTGGAGAAAATATTTGCAAATGAAGCAACTGACAAAGGCTTAATCTCCAAAATATACAGGCAGCTCATACAGCTCAATATCAAGAAAACAAACAACCCAATCCAAAAATGGGCAGAAGATCTAAACAGAGATTTCTCCTAAGAAGATGTACAGATTGCCAACAAACACATGAAAGGAGCTCAACTTCACCAATCATTAGAGAAATGCAAATCAAAACTATAAGGAGGTATCATCTCACACCAGTCAGAATGGCCACCATCAAAAAATCTACAAACAATAAATGCTGGAGAGTGTGTGGAGAAAAGGGAACCCTCTTGCACTGTTAGTGGGAATGTAAATTGATACAGCCACTACAGAGGACAGTATGGAGGTTCCTTAAAATACTAAAAATAGAACTACCATACAACACAGCAATCCCACTACTGGGCATATACACTGAGGAAACCATAATTCAAAAAGAGTCGTGTAGCAAAATGTTCATTGCAGCTCTATTTACAGTAGCCAGGACATGGAAGCAACCTAACTGTTCATCGACAGATGAATGGATAAAGAAGGTGTGGCACGTATATACAATGGAATATTACTCAGCCATAAAAAGAAATGAAACTGAGTTATTTGTAGTGAGGTGGATGGACCTAGAGACTGTCATACAGAGTGAAGTAAGTCAAAAAGAGAAAAACAAATACCATATGCTAAGACATATATATGGAATCTAAAAAAAAAAAAAGGTTCTGAAGAACCTAGGGGCAGGACAGGAATAAAGATGCAGCTGTAGAGAATGGACTGAGGACACGGGGAGTGGGAAGGGTAAGCTGGGATGAAGTGAGAGAGTGGCATGGACATATATACACTACCAAATGTAACATAGATAGCTATGTGGGAAGCAGCCACATAGCACAGGGAGATCAGCTCGGTGCTTTGTGACCACCTAGAGGGGTGGGATAGGGAGGGTGGGAGGGAGACACAAGAGGGAGGAGATATGGGGATATATGTATATGTATAGCTGATTCACTTTGTTATAAAGCAGAAACTAACACACAATTGTAAGACAATTATACTCCAATAAAGATGTTAAAAAATAAATAAATAAATCCAAAAAAAAAAATTGCTGTGCTGGTTTACGATCTAGTTCAGTGATGAGTGTCTGGAAAGTGAACTCTAGGCCTCTATTTAGGGACCTTCATCTGTAAGCTTAACTCCTCCTTGAAACTATTTTTGGGCTCAGCCTATTCTGTGCTCTCAGTGCACTGTGCTTCCCTCAGCAGGGTGCTCAGCACACAGTATGTGTGACGTGTCTGTGCCCTCCCCCACAGCTCCTGAGGTCACACTTGATGTCTTGTTCAGCTTCCTGTCCCCAATACCCACCACTCTGACTGGCCCCTAGAAGGCCCCTAGGAGGTGCTCAGGAACTTGAATTAATTTTGGGAAGAGGGGTGTAGTTTTCCAAACTTATTGCTTTGACACGGAGGTTAGACTCCTCTGCAGTAGTAATTATCATTTACCAACATCCACTAGCTTAAACTCACTTTGGTAAGGTTTCCAGGGCAATAGTCCTCAGTCACCAATGCACCCACCTATGCTTCACACCAACACTGTGATGTCTGCATCATGTCCACAACACTTTTTTCTGTATGAATCAGGAGCTCTAACTGGAGGCAGGGACAGTGGTGGCTCACCACCACAGGGAGCCTGAAAAACACCCTCTCAATTCCCTGTCCTCCCCCACAGTGCTAACAGGAATGTGGGCAGTGCCCATCTTTCCTCAGTACAAGGCTGGGTTCCCAACATGCTGGAGGATTAACTAAAATCAAGAATTGGCCTTATTCAGTTTTCTTTTCAGACTGTTTGGATCTTTAGCAGTTTGATTTTGGCAAGGGGGGAAGGAATCACCATGATCCTGTTCATTATTTTTGGTTGTTGTTTCAACTTTGAAAATTTCAGAAAGTAGTAGGGACCTAGAAAAGCAGTGGTTTAGTGGATAAGGGCAAAGACTTGGAAGTTTGATAGATCCACATTTGAATTCAGATGCAACACTTACTAGCTTGTGAACCTGGGCACCCAGTCTCAGTTTTCTCATCTGTAAAGTGGGAGTGAAAACAGTACCTACTTCAGAGGATTGCTGATAAGAAAGTGAGATAATGTATATGCCTAGCACAGTGCCTGTGGTATAGTAACTAATCAATGCATATTAGCTATGATGATTATTATTAACATCACCTTGCTTTATATGATTATCTTGACACTTAATTTTATAATTGAGTGAATTGAGGCCTGGAGAGATTAAGTGATTTACACAGCTAATTGGGGTGGAGCCACTGCAATAAATCAGATTATTATGAGACTCAGTCTGGGGTTCTACCCATTATAAAATAGAGTTTATTCCCATGCTCCAGGTTCTGAAAATCAGTGCAGTGTTACCCTGATTTGGAATATGGTTTCATTTGCTTTCAAGACTTTTACACTGGTTGTCACCAACTGTCAGAAGAGGCAGTTTTCCTGTCTTCAAGGAACTCGTAATCTAAGCACAATCTAAAATCTTTGAATATAGATGGAAATAGAGGACACTCAGTTCATATACTAAATTGGACAAATGGATGATCTAATACGATTTCCAAGAAAGTGTCATAGGAAGAAGCTGGGAGTAATTCGAAATCTTTCTAACAGGTCTTAAAAGACGGAGAAAGTAGACACTCAGAACACGTAAATAAAATCAAGGGAAGCTGGGATCAGAGAGATTCTCCACCCTCAGGGAGCAGCGTGGAGGCAAGTCTGCAGGAGAATAATATCCATTGATGGTGAGGAAAGTCTAAGAAGTTAAGCAGCACAAAAGTCCCAGACTGAACGCTCAAGAGTTGTCCTTACCTGAGTCCATTATATCACTTCCTCACCAGGCTACAACCTGCGCCTTCTGTCGCTGACTCTGCTGATGGCGTTTCCAATCTCCTGTCTCCCAAGCTTAGAAATCTGTGCTTCTCCCTCAACTGTTCCTCCACCCTCATACCCAGCCATCATCAAATTCTGTTACTCAGCCAAAAACATGAATCCAGCTTTGGAAACTGGCCCTACCTCTCATCTCCGCTGCCACTGCTCTGTCAGAGCATGGGCTTCACCTGTCAGTGATACTCCAGCAGCCTCCTAACCAGCTAACAATTATATACACTTGAGCCCTCAGTAGGTTTCTGTCTCACTCCCCTATCTTCTAGGAGTCATCAGAGCGTGGGAGTTGATATAGAAAATCAACAATCCTTCAGGATAGCCTCAGTCTTGCCTTGCATTCTCTTTAGTATTTCTGTTTCAAATGGAAAAATAGACATGAATAAGGCAATTAACACCGCAGAGTGTGAAATCTGTCAGCTAATGAATCAGTGAGAAAGTTTTGTTTTTAAGTAATACATATCGATATTTGATTGTAGAAGCTTATTTTTGTTTTTCTAAACTGCAGGAATAACTAAATATTTTGATATTAAGAATTCTCTAGCTCCTTCTAGACCTGCCTCATGACACAATAATGAAGAAATTGCAAGGTTTTAACATGGAATGGGAATGAATTAATGGGATAATTCTTCTGAAAGAGAGATGCAACATTTACATCTTTCAAGTGTTTATTTAGTGCCTACAACATATTGAGCCCCCTGTCAGGTACTATAATTGTTGCAAAAGAATCTTAAGTGTTGGTCTCTGCCTTGAAGGACCACACAATCTTGTCTTGCTGATAAAACAAAGACAAATGATCCTATTAGAGAATAGTACAAGTTTTAATTTATATAACAGAAATTAACTGAGAAATTTTAAATATTTTATTCATTCATTAAAAATATCAATAATAAACCAATTACATGTTAACATAACATTTTATGAAAAGTAACTGTATTTCAAAAAATTTAGTGGGGAGAGTGACATCGTTTTACATTTTTGCAAATGTCTCTAAAGTTTCAGTTAAGACGCTAATTTCCTGTATCTGCTTCTCCATTCAATCTCTTGTGATATAACATGTCATATAGCCTCCAGAAAAATCATGAGAAAATGAGAGGATAAAGAACAAATGTTAGTATTATTAAGAAGAGAATTTGATCTTCCACATCCCGTGAAAGTATCTTGAGGACCCCCATAAAGAGACCCTCAGCAATCTCTGGACCATGTTTTGAGAAATGCTGACCTAACCAATGCCCAATTTGTGAACATCTGTACTGTTTATAAGCTGTATCTTGATAACAGCAATACTTTCAAGATGTTTGAGTACATTATTCAATAATCCATCTGAAAGGCTAGAATGTTGCCACTCATTAGCATGCAGCAAAAATTTCAATAATTAATAAAACAACCATTTATTAACTACTTTGCGCATAGTAGATACTTCAATAAGAACTTGAGGCATTTTCTTACTAAATTCCTACAACACTGAGTAGTTGAGTTGGAGTAACCCATTTTTTAAAATAAATTTATTTATTTTATTTATTATATTTTTGGCCATGTTGTGTCTTTGCTGCTGCGCGTGGGTTTTCTCTAGCTGTGACAAGCGGGGACTATTCTTCATTGTGGTGTGTGGGCTTTTTATTGCGGTGGCTTCTATTGTTGCGGAGCAGGGGCTCTAGGCGTGCGGGCTTCAGCAGTTGTGGCACACAGGCTCAGTAGTTGTGGCTCGTGGGCTCTAGAGCACAGGTTCAGTGGCTGTGGCACACGGGCTTAGTTGCTCCGCGGCATGTGGGGTCTTCCCAGACCATTGCTTGAACCCGTGTCCCCTGCATTGGCAGGCGGATTCTTAACCTCTGTGCCACCAGGGAAGCCCTGGAATATCCCATTTTAGTGAGGAAAAAGATCCAGAAAGTTTAGCAATTGCCTGTGTTTCAACTTTGGTCTCCCTAAAGCCCATACTATCAATATGACATTATATACTGCCTTCCATGAAGCAGAAAGAATAGAATTGGGGGGCGGGGGGAGAGCAGGGGAGAAGTGGGGAACAGTGGTACATAAAATTATGATGTTAACATAACAATATCATGATTTCTTAGAGCTTAACTAATTTTGAGAATTTGATTTTTCAAATAATTTTCATTTTACCTACTATAGTTGTAGCAATGAGACAAAACTGAAAACATTTACATAGAATCATCTATATGATGCGAGTAGCTTTTGCATAGATGACTGCAACATCTTGTTTGTTTTTTACTGTAACTTCTCATTATTTCCATATATTTGCCTTTTCACACCAATGAATAATATCATTGATGCACTGACCGTAATACTAATAACATGTAATAGATTTCCTTACTGAGAGGCCCCTAAGTACTAAATGATAAATGCTTCATTAGTATTTAATCCTTACAACTCTACAGGGTAGGTATTAGTTACAGTCAGCCCTCCTTATCCAGGGTTTTCGCATTTGCAAATTCAACTGAAATTTCCATCCGTGGTTGGTTGAATTGCGGATGCAGAACCCACGGATTCAGAGGGCAGGCAGTACTATACCATTTTAGATAAGGGACTAAAGCATCCACGCATTTTGGTATTCTGCGTAGGCTTCTGGAACCATGACAGTAGCACTATTTTACAGGTGAAGAAACTGAGGTTTAAAGAGGAAGGAGGCCTAAAGTGGAGGAAACTAGGACTGAACCAAAGCCTTAACTGCTCTCTACCACCTCTGTGGAAAACATATTTCCTCCATCTTTTCATGCTTTGTAGCACCAAAGGACTGAATAATAAGGATGAGAAGCTGCTACAACTGGCATCCTTAACTACTGTGTCCTCCAGCCCAAGGTCCATGAGCCACTTCGCAAGGAGACAGAAACTCTGTACCCAGGTGCTCTTTGACTCGGTCCCATGTCCAAGATCTGGCCAGTGTCTGTCTTCTGATCCATGGTGGTGACAAACCACGGAGCACAGCATGCACTGTGATTACTTCTTTCTTTTAAAACAGCATAAGTCATTTCAGAAAGGTTGGATTATACAATATGTTAGAAATTCATAACATTTCTTTCTGGAGTTGACACTGACCATTGACTCAGATATCTATATCAGGTTCTGGCACTGGGACATGTTTTTAGAAGGAAAACAATTTCCTGTGAAAACATTGGAAGTGGGTATAATCATAACAACCCTGTGACAATTATAGAACATTAGGATGCAGCTTCTAAAATAGGTTGAAATGTATAAAATACACTGAAATTTCTAAAATAGCCTGAAAAGATTCAGAAGAAAAGTTCTGTGTAAAATTTAAGTTAAAAAATTATATATAAAGCCAAAAGTCTATAATGTACATATAAATAACTCTTTATTCATATTGACACATGAACGAAATGTAGTGTACTGAGAATATATTTATTTTAGTAGAAGAACATATATGTGTATAGACCAGATACCATCTTGAGTCCCTTGCCCCTGTGAGATCTGTACCAACATGACCTGAGCCCAAATCCACAGCCTGAGAAGAGTCTGGAACCTTCCCCACATTTTCTGTGACTTCTGGGATATTCTCTGCCTCTCCATTCTACTGCCTCAATTCCATAGCATGTCCATCCAGGCACAAAGCCCAGCCTTTGGACAACATCCCACCTCCACCCCTGTTCCCCCCACAAATCCACCTGCACCCAAGCATTTTGTGAGTTTAATAACCTTACCAATGATTTGAGGATTATGAGGTTGAGTTAATTTTGCATCTCATGCCTCCAATATCACCTCTTTCCTCCTTTCTTCTTCCTTCTTCCTTCTTCTTCTCCCACTGGGTTAATAAGGAGATTCTTCCCTTTCACATGTGGAGAAGTTTCATTTATACCCATCTGTCTCAGTTCTCTCCCTCTTAAATAAATGCTGTGTCCTTCCTAAGAGGAACTAGAAGACAAAATTGTCTCTGTCTTCTTACATGTGTACATGTGATCCATGGACAATGAATGAAGAGTCTATGGCTCTTGCTACTCTGTTATGTATTGATGGACCAAGACTCTTTGGTTTGCAAGGGACAAAAATCAAGCTCAAACTGATTTAAACACACAAGGGGATCTATAGGCTTCACCTGTGCTAACCTCAGGTGATGCTTGATACAGTACTTAACTGAGTCATCAGGGCCACCCTACATCACTCAATGCTGTTCTCCCTCTAAGGCAGGTCCTCAGTAGGTGGTGGCCTTTAAAACTCCAGTCTTGTGAAAGACTATAACCTACTGATATATCATTAAGAAGTTGATCACACAATGTTTGTTTATGCTTGGTGCCTAGTACATTGCCTGGAACATAATGAAAACCCAACAAATATTTGCTGAATTCAATTATTTGTTTGATATTTATTAAACTTCTACATGTGTCAACCTTGAGAATACAGTAGCAAACCAGACAAAGTCTCTGCTCTCATCCAGCTTAGATTCTGCTGAAGGAGACAGGTAATAAACAAATTAGATAATTTAACAGAGTGAAAAGGACTCTGAATAAATTAAACTAGGCAATATGATAGATGGTGACTAAGGTGTGGCAAGGGCACTATTAGACAGGGTTAGGGAAGGATCTCTTTCCTCTTTGAAGATTAAATATTTGAGCTTAGATCTGAATGATAAGAAGGACCCAACTGTGTGAAATTAGAGAAGAATGTTCCAAACAAAGAAAAAAGCAGCAAAAGCTTTACAACAGGAATGAGTTTAGCAGGTTTAATGTATGAGATCAGTGACAGTGGAAAATAATGAGCAAGGAGATTGCTATCACATGAGGTCGAGGAGGTAGGCAGTTGACAAACCAGTGTGACCTATAGGTCATGAAAGTTCATTTGGATTTTACTCTGGTGCAATGAAAAGCTACCAGAAGATGGTACACAAGAAAGATGTGATCTGACATTTGTTTTTCATTATGGTAAAATACATATAGCATAAAATTTACCATCTTAATGTTTAAGTGTATAATTCATTAAAGGTAAGTATATTAACACTGTTGTGCAACCAATCTCCAGAACTTTTTCACCTTGCAAAACTGTAATTTTATACCCATTAAACAATTCCTCATTTCCCTCTCCTCCAGCCCCTGGCAACAACTATTCTACTTTCTGTCTCTATGAATTTGACTGCTCTAAATACCTCATATAAGTAGAATTGTACAGTATTTGTCTTTTTGTGACTGACATTTCACTTATCATAACGTCCTCAAGTTTCATTCATGTTGTAGCATATGTAAGAACTTTCCTCCTTTTTAAGGCTGAATAATATTCCATTGTATGTATATACCACATTTTGTTTATACATTCATCTGTCTATGGACATCTGAGTTGCTTCCACCTTTTAGCCATTGTGAATAATCCTGCTATGAACATGGGTGTGTGAATATCTCTTCAAAACCCTGTTTTCAATTCTTTTGGGTATATACTCAGAAGTGGAATTACTGAATCATAGGTAATCCTATTTTTAATTTTTTGAGGTCTGCTGTACTATTTTCCACAGTGGCTGCACCATTTTACATTCCCACCAACAGTGCATAAGGGTTCCAATTTCTCCACAACCTTACCAACAGTTGTTATTTTCTGTTTTATTGTTATATTTTTTACACCTGTCCCAATGGATGTAAGGCAGTATCTCATTGTTGCTTTCATTTGCATTTCCCTAATGATTAGTGAAATTGAGCATCTTCTTATGTGCTTGTTGGCCATTTGGATATCATCCTTAGAGAAATGTCTTTTCAAATCCTTTGCTCATTTTTAACTGGGTTGTTTGTTTAGTTGTTGTTGAGTTTCAGGAGGTCTTTATATATTCTGGATATGGACCCCCTTATCAGATATATGATTTGCAAATATTTTCTCCAATTTTGCAATTGCCTTGTCAGTCTGTTGATTATGTCCTTTGATGCACCATTTTTAACTTAAATGTAGTCTAATTTGTCTATTTATCTTCTTTTGTTGCCTATGTTTTGATGTCATATTCAAGAAAATTTACCAAATCCAATATCATGAGGCTTTTACCCTATGTTTTCTTTTAGGAGTTTCGTGGTTTTAGCTCTTACATTTAGGTCAACTTACATTTTCAAAAGATCACCTTGACTCCTGGTGAGAAATGGATTATAAAGAGGCAAGAATGGAGGCAGAGAGATCAGTGAGGAGGCTCTCGCTGTAGCAAGAGATGATGGTGACTTGGGCAAGAAAGGCAGTGTGGAGAAGCTTCAGTCCAACAGAGCAAACTTTTATTGAGTGTCTTCTCTTGATACTAGCAACTATTGAGTGTTTATTGTGTGCTGCCTATTGCAGAGGCTGCTGGCTGCTTACACAATATCTGTGCTCCTTTTCTTTACTATGAGAGCCCCAATCTTGCTTCTGATGCCAAAATGCCCAACTGAAATATTTGCCCCCTCAGATTCCCTTACAGTCATAGGAGGCCACAAGAAAAATTCTGGCCTAGGACACATAAAGAGAAGTCTGACAGAGATTTCTGGGCGAGCTTTTGCTTTCCTGATAAAGGAATTACCCTTTCATTCTTCCTTCCTTCTTTCTTCTTCCTGAATTGTATGTGAGGATGGAGGTGGAGTGGCCATCTTGCAATCATGACTCAACAAACATAAAAAAGAAAACCATATGCTAAGAAAGGCAGAGTAGAGAGTTCCAGGAGCCTGGGACATTGGCACTGTCCTACATAGAGCCCCTACACCAGCCCTGAGCTGCTCCCCTCAGGACATCCCCAGGAAAACAACCCCAGACTTGATTAAGCCATGAGAGTTTGAGTTCTATGACCTGTGACCAAACACAATTCTAACTCACACACAGGACCAGTGCTGAGTATTCAGACACATTATTTCTTTGAATCCTCAAAACAACTCTATTAAGCAGGTGGCATTGGTTCCCACTTTACATATGATAACAAGGACACTAATACCCAAAACTCTGTCCCATATGTGAGATACTGGGCTGAACAATAAGAAAACATAGAAAAAATCTAAATTCTGTGGCAATGGCATAGAAAGTCCAGACATCTCATGAATTGTATATAAGTAGAAAAAATAAATAATACAAAAGGAAAATGGATAATAATAATTGTCACTTGTCTACTCATTTTTAAGACCCAGCTGAAATGCCAGCTCCTCAGGGAAATCTCAGACTCTCGGAGGTCTGAGTGTCAGCTTTGCGGTCCTCTCTCCTCACATGGCCCCCTGTAGTAACATTTATTGTGTTTTATTATAATAGACATGCTTATATGTCTGTCTAAAGCACAAGTCTGTGAGCTCTTTAAGGATAGTAACCAGGTCCTATTCATTTAGATCTTTCTAGGGGCAAACGGATGCCTGATGTAGAGGGCAAAGTGCATGGAACTGAACTGAATTAGCAGAATCCTCATTGGTAACATTTTTTTTAAAAAAACCTGGTATTTTCTGACTTTCAGACTGAGATTCACAGCAAATGATGGGGTGCTGTGATGCAGCTCTAAGAAATGAAAACAAATTACAAATATAGGAAATTAATTATTAGGAGGAATGAGAGAAATAAATTGCAGTAAACTAAAAATTGCAGTAATGCAAATTAAGAGCTTCCCTGGATTTATGTGAAGAGACAATGTCTGCAGAATTTACAGCAAAGTGAGTAGCATCTGCCTTGATTTAGTTTGATTGTTAAATGCCTGAGAACTTTTATTAGCAGCTGCCCTCATTAAGACCAGTGTCCTGAATGCCTTTTTGCCTTTTCTTCTTCTTTTTATTTTTTTGGCAAGGTCTACGAAAATAAATATTTGAAAACTTCAGTTTATGACAGGTGTTAAAAGGTAGATCAGGGATCATGCTGACCTTGTAGGAACACATATGTGCTGTTCACTGGAGAAATGTAAAGACACAAATAACAAGATTCCAGTTGGTCAGTAGTACTCCTAGACACAAGGCAAGTGGGGTCATGCCCTGGGCTCCATACTTTAGAGGCTGTATTCTGGCCCCCCTCCATTCACTCCTCTCCACTGGGCAAAAGGTCCACAGAGCAAGAGGACATGTCCACCCAGAGCCTGTGTCCCCACGGCCAGACCATGGCTCAGCTTCTTGGAACTCTAGAATTCACTATACAATGGCCTCAATTCTGTTTCTGGGACCAATTGCAGCCTCTTTCTTGCATCAGTCCTCCTGAGAGCAAACTGGGTTAGGCCCAGAGGATGGACAAGAAGTGGCTGCTAGTGTGTGGGAGGTGAACAAAGCTGAAATACACAGGCAAGGTGTCCCACACCTGCTCCTGAGGTTCTTTACTGAGTGGCCTGAGGCAGGGAGGAAGTTGGGCCGCAGAACCGTGCTCTCTCTCCAAACTGCAGTGTTCCAGTGCAGAACTCCAACACAACTAACAATTGTAAACTCGAACCTGGACTTCCAAGTGCATAGGGAGTATTCTTGTCAAAGTAGGAAGATAGCACATCTTTTATTTAATAATCTGTTTTCCTGATTTGTAACTTAGAAATTAAAACATTTGTAGTAGCCAGACCTCCATTTATACTCCTGCCCCACATCATACGATTAATTTAAGGAGTCAGTAAAGACAAAAGTTAGTAAATAAAATTGAGAGAGAAGATAACACCTAAAAGACTAACCGATTTAAACTTTTTCCCTTATAAATTCACCATAAATGTGAACACTGGGATGGGGAGGACCTCACAGCCTGCCTAAGAGCCCATGACACAAAATAGATGCTCGTTAAATATTAGTGGAGTGAATTAATAAGCAACAAATATGTTCATTGCAGGCTCAATTTGACAACCAACACTGCCTGTATTATATCCACCTCCCCACACCCACCCCAGCTCCTCTGGATTCCCCACATGCTGTTAATGGAATCACCATTCTCCTGCTATCCCAAGCTTGACATCTCAGCACTGTCTTTGACTTTGCCCTTCATTCTACCTCACCCTCAGCCAACACCACTAACTCCCAGGCCCTGCCCATCCACCAAATTCCTATAGCAATCTCCATAAACTTCTCCCCATTATAGGGAAGCCAGTAAATTTTTCTTCCCTATTATATGTGACAACTTCTTATTGTTGCTTTCCCATATCACTTAACACAGGGCTTCATACCCAGCTGGCAGTGAGGAAAGTTTGTTAACTAGCCATCGAATAAATTTTGGATGCAGCAGAATCATTTTAAAACCGTTTTGTGTTCTGTATTCGAATCCCTGCTCTGCCACTTCCTACTTGTATCATACAAATCAGTCTCAGTCTGGAAAATGAAAATGACGATAACACCTACCCCTAGGGTTGCCATGAGAATTAAGTGAGCTTATATGTTTAATGTAAAAATAATTAATTGAACAGTATGGAAGTTCCTTATAAAACTAAAAATAGAGCTAACGTATGATCCTGCAATCCCACTCATGGGCATATATCTGGAGAAAACCATAATTTGCAAAGATACATGCACTTCAATGTTCACTGCAGCACTATTTACAATAACCAAGACATGAAAGCAACCTAAGTGTCCATAGACAGATGAATGGATAAAGAAGATGTGGTATATTTATACAATGGAATATTACTCAGCCATAAAATAGAATGAAATCAATGCCATTTGCAACAACATGGATGGACCCAGAGATGATCAGACTAAGTGAAATAAGCCAGATGGAGAAAGACAAATATCATATGACATTGCTTATATGTGGAATCTTTAAAAAATGATACAAATGAACTTATATACAAAATGGAAACAGACCCACAGACATAGAAAACAAACTTATGGTTACCAAAGGGGAAAGGTGGGGGAGGGATAAGTTAGGAGTTTGAGATTAACATATACACACTACTATATATAAAATAGATAACCAACAAGGACCTACTGTATAGCACAGGGAACTATACCCAATATTTTGTAATAAACTGTAAGGGAACAGAATCTGAAAAATAGTGGATATATATATATATATATATATATATATAACTTAATCACTTTGCTGTACACCTGAAACCAACCCAACATAGTAAATCAACTATACTTCAATAAAAAATAAATAAAAACATTTTTAATGAAAAAAACAAGTGTATTAATATACACAGTAATAATAATTAGTTGTTTTCATATGTGTAATGCAAAAAAGTGCTCAGAACAGTGCCTGGCACATAATAAACATTTACAGTAAGTCCCCTACATATGAACCTTCAAGTTGTGAACTTTCAAAGATGCGAATATGCAATCGCATATCCAATCACGCAAGTTAGTTCATGTGTCTGTCATGAACTACTGTACTTTTCAAGGTACTGTACTGTAAGATTAAAAATGTTTTCTTTATTTTTAGTGTTTGTTTTCTATGTATTATTTGTGTAAAAAGTATTATAAATCTATTACAGTACAGCACTATATACCCAGCTGTGTTAGTTAGGTACCTAGGCTAACTTTGTTGAACTTAAGAACAAACTGGACTTACAAACATGCTCTCGGAACAGAACTCGTTCATACATAGGGGACTTACTGTGCTATGTTTAGCTCCTTTAACAATTTTCTTTACTCGTCTCAACAACTTTACTTGATGGTATTATTGTTCCTGTGTTATAGATAAGGACACTAGTGCTTGGAGGACCCAAGGAGCATATCCAGAGTCACAGAACCAGCATGGCACAACTGAAATTTGAATGGGAATCAACCCACTCCAGCCCTAGAGCTACTGACCCCTCCCTACACTGTTGCAGCCCACAAGACGGTCACTAATGCCCTGTGACTCAGGGTGACAGGAACAATGGCACAGACACCAGACAGGTGCAAACACATTAGCCCACACTGCCCTGTGGTTTTACTCTCTGGAATAGGGAAGCACAGCTGGGGTAATTCCTTAAATCACACAGCCTTCTTGAGTCAGGCCTGGGAATAAATGTGGACTGAATATTTACTTCCCACAAGCCTTTAGATCAGCCCTGCCACTTCCTCTGGCACCAGAAACACACTGTGTCTGGAGTGTTCAGACTTGGTTGCACAACACCGGCCAGTTGGGCTATATAAAGAGCCACATGGCAGCTACAGGAAAAGAAATTTGAGGTTTTGCAATGCGTACCAAGACAGCATAATATTTAATAGTTTAAGAGGCATGGGACTGGCTAAAAATCTTGCAAGCACTCAATAAATACCTGGGAGCTTACCTACTTGATAGAACACTCCTGAACTTGACAACTAGCCACACCACTGCTTGTAAAAACCACCTCTGTCTTTAATCCATTTTGAGTTTGTTTTTGTGTATGGTGTTAGGGAGTGTTCTAATTTCATTCTTTTATGTGTAGCTGTCCAGTTTACCCAGCACCACTTATTGAAGAGGCTGTATTTTCTCCACTGTATATTCTTGCCTCCTTTATCAAAAATAAGGTGACCATATGTGCGTGGGTTTATTTCTGGGCTTTCTATCCTTTTCCATTGATCTATGTTTCTGCTTCTGTGACAGTACCATACTGTCTTTATTACTGTAGCTTTGTAGTATAGTCTGAAGTCTGGGAGCCTGATTCCTCCAACCCCATTTTTCTTTCTCAAGATTGCTTTGGCTACTTGGGGTCTTTAGTGTTTCCATACAAATTGTGAAATATTTTGTTCTAGTTCTGAGAAAAATGCCATTGGTAGTTTGATAGGGATTAAAGACCTAAATGTAAGGCCAGACACTATAAAACTCTTAAAGGAAAACATAGGCAGAACACTCTATGACATACATCACAGCAATATCCTTTTTGACCCACCTCCTAGAGAAATGGAAACAAAAAGAAAAATAAACAAATGAGACATAATGAAACTCAAAAGCTTTTGCACAGCAAAGGAAACCATAAACAAGACCAAAAGACAACCCTCAGAATGGGAGAAAATATTTACAAATGAAGCAACTGACAAAGGATTAATTTTGAAAATTTACAAGCAGCTCATGCAGCTCAATTTCAAAAAAACAAACAACCCAATCCAAAACTGGGCAGAAGACCTAAATAGACATTTCTCCAAAGAAGATATGCAGATTGCCAACAAATACATGAAAGGATGCTCAACATCACTAATCATTAGAGAAATCCAAATCAAAACTACAATGAGGTATCACCTCATGCCAGTCAGAATGGTCATCATCAAAAAATCTGCAACAATAAATGCTGGAGAGTGTGTGGAGAAAAGGGAACCCTCTTGCACTGTTGGTGGGAATGTAAATTGATACAGCCACTATGGAGAACAGTATGCAGGGTTCCTTAAAAAACTAAAAATAGAACTACCACATGACCCAGCAATCCCACTACTGGGCATATACTCTGAGAAAACCATAATTCAAAAAGAGACATGTACCACAATGTTCATTGCAACTCTATTTACAATAGCCAGGACATGGAAGCAACCTAAGTGTCCATCAACAGATGAATGGGTAAAGAAGATGTGGCACATATATACAATGGAATATTACTCAGCCATAAAAAGAAACGTAATTGAGTTATTTGTAGTGAGGTGGATGGACCTAGAGTCTGTCATACAGAGTGAAGTAAGTCAAAAAGAGAAAAACAAATACCGTATGCTAACACATATATATGGAATCTAAAAAAAAAAAAAAAGAAGGTTCTGAAGAACCTAGGGGCAGGACAGGATTAAAAATGCAGATGTAGAGAATGGACTGAGGACACGGGGAGGGGGAAGGGTAAGCTGGGACGAAGTGAGAGAGTGGCATGGACATATATACACTACCAAATGTAAAATAGATAGCTAGTGGGAAGCAGCCACATAGCACAGGGAGATCAGCTCAGTGCTTTGTGACGACCTAGAGAAGTAGGATAGGGAGGGTGGGAGGCAGATGCAAGAAGGAGGAGAGATGGGGATATATATATATGTATAACTGATTCACTTTGTTATAAAGCAGAAACTAACACACCACTGTAAAGCAATTATACTCCAATAAAGATGTTAAAAAAAAAAACCTCTGCTCTCCCCACCAGCTTAATCCCCACTCATGACAAATTGAGTTCTTAATTAAAGAGCCTAAGAAAATGGAAGAAGCCATTTTTATCTTCAAATGAGGTTTTAATTTCTCCAAAACGTAAGGATCTGACATACTATGTTTCTTCGTGTTAAGAAATTGTTTCAAAGAACATGTACACTGCATACCCCACAGCAAGGAAACATACTAGGATATTACAGAAATAATCCCTGATGTCATGAAAAGCAAAAATGAATAAGCCACAGAAGAAAGGATTCTAGAACTTGTTCAAGTTATTCATTGGCTTGATGAGGTGTTTTTTGGATTATTTTTGGATCTTAATTTCATGTAAGGCAATTTAAAGTTATAATTTTGCTACAGTTTTTCAGAATATCTTATTTTTCAAAGGTTTTCATTAATTATCTCACATTTGGATATTTTGGTAAATCAAATTTAGCAATTTATTTAAGGTCAGATCTTCAAGAATAGATGTTGTTTAAGCAACAGGAACCAAAAGCTAATTTATTTAATCCAAATTTAAAAGACAGTGTTAACCAAGAAACTTGGTTCCATTTTTCTAAGGTTAAAGAAAATAACTAGAAAAGCTTTTTTTCCTGAGTTCTATATTTTGGTAAATTATGCAAATGACAACAAAACATGTTGATATAAGATACTTGTTTTTCAAAACAGGAGTTTTAAAACTATATGCCATAGTCCACTGATAGGTCACGAAATTAATTTAGTAGGTCACAGATAACATTCTTTCTTAAAAAGGAAATAGAATAGAATAGGATTAAAACAATCAGAATGCATTGCAGCTTAGTTTTGCAAAATTTTTCTTTCAATTATTTATATGGATGCATGTGTGTGTTTATTGGTAATGGGTTGCAATACAAAAAGTATTTTTTTTTACTGTGGGTTGCTGTAAAAGTGTTTGAAAGTCCATAGAGCATGTCCTGGAATTAAAACATCTCCTGGCTGTTCCTCTGTACCCTGTACAGCTACAGTTTAGTACAGTCAACAAATGTTTCTTGAATGCCTACATGAGAATTGACATTCTTGCTTATGACCAAGCACCCCAAATTATCTTAAGAAAGATTCACCTATATTCACCATCTTATAGTGAATTTTTAAATGGATCAAAATGAAAAGGGTATTTGAGTTAATTCCCAAGTAAGCAAAAATTTAATTAACTAGAAAACACCATTGTTCAAACGCACTGGTTGTTATTTATAATAACCCTTTGGAAACTTGAAACTGAAAACTACTTCCTTAGCTTTTTTTTTTTTTTTTCCCATCCTGTGCACACACTGATAAGTTTTTGCAGGGCAAGAAGAGTTTGGGGAGGATATGAGTTAGCACAGAATTTTTCATTTAAGGAAAAGAAATGTTTATTTTGAGAAGAAATGTCATAAAAATTACACAGATTCAAAATTTTTAAGCAGTGTATGCTCTCTGAAGCTTGACCATGTCTCTTTTGGCATAATTCCCCAGTCTATTTAAATATGATAAACTTTTACATTATTTAGAAATTTATTTTCAAGTAATTTCATCTCAATTACACAGATTCACTATCGTGAATGTTTAAGAAAGTTTCTTTAATCTATAACTTAAAGCAATACCAAAACTCACTGATATTATACAATTCTGCATTTGTGAAGAAAGACTTTGATAAAAAATTTAGCAGTGTAACTGATATGATTAAACCTTTTAATTTTGAAATTTTTCAATTATTTTTGGGTGCCTTAAATATTGGGTTGACCAAAAAGTTCATTCAGTTAATGAATACGTTACTTGATAAAGTTCTTGGTGAAAATGAAAAATGTCTTTTATTTAAAACCGAATGAACTTTTTGGCCAATCCAATACCTTAGTAAAATATCTCACACAGAGCAAGCTCTCAATAAATGTTGATTAAATGGCATGATTGGAGAGTTAATAAAGTAATCAAGCAATAGCAATAAAAATCTAGCTAAAATATATTGAGGACTTGCTAAGTGCCAGGAACTGGGTTAAGCACTTTGCATGAGTTACCTGATTTAATCCTTATAAAAGTGTGGAGGTAAATATTACCAATGTGCCCATTATACAGATGAAATAACTTTCTCAAGGTCTCATAGCTGGTTAAGTGGAAGAATGGAATCTGGGATTTGAAATGGGAAATGAAATTCAACACTGGCCTCAAATTCTAACTTTTTTTTTTTTTTTTTTTTTTTGCGGTACGCGGGCCTCTCACTGTTGTGGCCTCTCCCGTTGCAGAGCATAGGCTCCGAACGCACAGGCTCAGCGGCCATGGCTCACAGGCCCAGCCGCTCACACGGCATGTGGGATCTTCCCGAACCGGGACACGAACCCGTGCCCCCTGTATCGACATGCGGACTCTCAACCACTGCGCCACCAGGGAAGCCCTCTAACAGTCTTAAATGAAATCCTTTGAGATGCTTTGCACTCAAGGAAAGAGCCTTCCCATCCCGCCCCCAAGACCAGAACTCTTTGCCTACTCCTTTTCGGAGTCTTTGAGAAATTGAATTGTATATGTAAAAGAGAGAGAGAGATTTGTGTCTCATCTACAGAACCAATCTTGTTTGAAGTAGAGGTGGGAGGATGAGAGGGGTGTGCAACTTTGAGACTTGGTGGGCGGCGGGGGGAAGCTTCTCAAGCTAAGACAGGGATCCGCTCAAAGCAATTTCCCTCCCTCATGATCATACAGCCCTGACAAGTGTCCTGAATCTGTCAGTCATGTTTCTCTTCTACTGGAAACCTGCAGACCCTCAGCCCTGCCTAAGGAGTCAGAGCCAGGCTGTTCTCTGCAAAGTACTTGCTGCTGGTTAAATCAAGAGTAGGTGGGGTGGACCAGAAGAAACTCACTAGGTGGATTAATTCAAGAACCTCCCACAGGGTAGTAATGGTGAGCTAAGCCAGGCAAGCTAAGTTCCTCCAGGATTTGACCTGGAAAGAATAGAGAAGGGAATGAAGAAGAATGTAGAGAGAAACTGAGACAATAAGAGAGAATTATAAGAGCGGGTTTTCAGTTCTAGCTCCAATCCATGCATAGTAATCCACATTTAATTTTAAAAAAATTTTTTGAACAACTTTTTTTCCCTTAGGAATTTACTAAGTTTCTTTTCCTAACCAATCCATTTAAATTCTCACTATGGCTATGAAACACGGAATTAAAACCATAAACACTACTCCATGAGCATCTATTAACAATGATCTCATATTAACTGTGTCACCCAGACCTTGTCAAAGGTTGAGAGAGGCCTGTGCTTTTTCCAGAGGTTCCTGTTATATGTAAAAGTGTCAAAACACATTTGGGCAAGTTGTAGAAAAGTTAAAGCTTCCCAGTGGACCATTTCTTCCTCAGTCTTGTCAGTGATTCTCCGTGACTATATAAACCTCACGCAGAGATCACAGCAAAACTCAGGACTTGGGCTCTTAGTGAACAGGAAGCCAAATAATCTTTTTGTTTCCCATTCTGCTAGACCTTGGTATTATTTTAGGAAGGAGAGGGCAGAGCCAAACCTAAAGGGAGGGGCACAGGATGGACATGTAGGGCACAGGGGCATATGGTTCCAGGTCTGGGTACAGGAGACCTTCAGCAGTGGTTGAGCGCAAGTGCTGGGCACCCGTGGGAAAGACAGGGTGAGGAAGGAAGTAAGAACGTCTAATAAAAGGTGAGGGCAACAGGAAGAGGGCAAAATTAAACTTTTCCTTCAATTTTTTGTCTAGTTCTAATAACAGAAATACACCATCTTTGCCTTGGGTTTCAGTCTCATGACAATAGATCTCAGAACTCAGATCTCATAACATCAACATTGTACTTTACAGTTCACAAACGGCTTTTACTCACATTATCATACTTAATTCTTACAACCACCAGAGTGGGACAATATTGTTATTAACTCCACTTTACAGATGATGAAATAGAGGCCAACACTATTAACTTCGAGCAGCACAGGGTCGAACCAACTCCAAATCCAGGGGTCCTTTCCATTATGCTGCCCTGGATCCAGGCGGATGAAATGTTTCCCCAGACATCGTCACCTCTGCCTTTGCCTGTTGATGTGAGACAAGGATAGAAGAAAAAAAAATTTAAACCTCATTTCTCTAGAGTATAGAACCTTAATTCAATATAAATGGATGTTTCTGCTACAGTTATTTTATCCAGGACTTTTAAAGGATTTACCCTCAGAAGACTTCATCCCTTCTTAGTGCCCAACTATATATAACACTTCATATTTTGACACAAAAGATGAATATTTCATTTAGGCAGGCTGATTGAAAAGGGTAACACACTATCTTGGTTGGCCTACTTAAAAAGAAGTCTTTATGCTTTCTTGAAGTTAAAAATAGCTTGATTTTGCAGCAAAAACTTGATTGCCCCACATCCAGCATAGGAAGTGTATCAGATTAGGCCCCTGGAACTCGGTTCTCTAATTCTCTCCAGTCTGTTATTTCCTTTCTGGCTTCCTACACAACTGCAGAAATTCTTAATACAGAACAAATAATTTGATCTTGTGCTCATTTTTTTTTGTCTCCATAAAAATATGTGGGATTTTTCTATAAGGATTGACAACTAGCATATATTTATCAAGTCAGGGTTTATAAAACATTTGTATAGTGCCCAGAAATTATTACTATTTCCTTTCTATAAATGTTGATACTCAGAATCAGAAAGATTGGGTAACTTGCCCAAAGTTAGTGGCAAATCTGGGATCAGAACCCAGAAGAGTGTGCTCGGTGTCCTTCTAATATTCCGTGCTGATTTCTGTATCAGTAGGAAATCCAAACAGGATAATTTACTTAACAAACAAGCAACAAAACCCTATTCATCTATTCATTCATTAATTCATTTATTCAACAAGTATTTTCTGAGCCCTTGCAAGATGCTCTTTTCTCGGAACTGGGGTTACGGCATTGATAAAATAGAATCTTATATTCCAGTTGTGAATCCAGGTAATTATCAAGATATATGTGTGTGTGCACAATGTTAAATAGTGATAAATATTAAGGAGAAAAATTAAGCATGGGTAGAAGGGGGACAAATTCTTATTCATGTGCACCAGGAGAATATGTTTCCTCATAAGGCTTGTGTCTGCTTTGATTTTATGGTTTTAATAGTAAAACTACTGAAAACAACCCAAATGTTCATTTTCATGAAAATGGATAATGTGTGGCATATTCACAGAGTGGAATAGTATACAATAGCAAAAATGATTTATCTATCTCTAAGCTACAATATTTATATTATAATTAATATGTAATGTTATTATAATTTACATATAATTTATATTTATATAGTCATATAGTAATAGAAAGCATATGTAAATTATAATATAATAATGTTATATTAATTATAATATAAATATATATAATTTGATATATTGATATATAAATTATATGTAAAATTAACATATATAAATCTATAAATTGTGTAATTGTAACAAAATTATGTGATTTATATGTTAATATAAAAATTACATGTAATTAATATATAATATTGTGATTAATGTGGTAAGCTAGTAATATTAATATATTAAAATTATAATTTTAATAATAAAAGTATATTAAGTGGGGAAAACAGGAAGTCTTAGATTACATACAGTATGATGTCATTTTTATAAAACCAAAAAACAAGCAAAACTTAACAATATGCTGTTCAGGGATCCATACATATGTGGTAAAAATATTTTTAAAAGTTAAACACACAAATTCTAATGAGAAAGCAGAGGGCTGAATCAGAGAAAAACATTGTTTGGTTTAATTTATGTTGAGAATGTTCTAGCACTTAGGCTAGATAGTGGGTTTGCAGATGTTCATTTCTATTATATGCTTCAAATTTTATATATATGTTATATATATATATATTATTGTGTATTTATCAAAATTTATATAATAATAAATAATTAAAAACTGGTACAAGAAGCGTAATGAGAATTATGTCATCCTTGATATTTTATGTTTGAGCAGCCAAGGTCCAAAGATATGTGTACAGTATATTGAAATGTATAAAGGTCTTTCTCATAACCTGTCTTTTAAAAATCCTGTACAGCATTTATTACTCTTTGTACATTACAAGTGAGTAAGCCAAGGGAGAGCTTAAGAAACTTCTTTAATTTCACATACTAATCAATGGCAGAGATGTCTTAATTGTATAAAATTAATCTCCCTATAACAAAAAAGCATATGGCTTTCTTGTTGAACAAAAGACCAAATGAATCCTAGAATGTTACAGCTGGAGATCAGACTTTTTAATCTCTTCATTTCACAGATGAAGAAATTAAGACCCACACATATTAAGGATTTGCCCAGCATCTCACAGTTAGTTTAAATGGAAGAAAGGATAGTTGACTCATGTCTTCTGACTCCAAGTTAAGCCACTTGTCACTCTACCAGAACATTTTTTTCATCAGATAGATATTATTACTTTGCAGCCAGTTGGCTATAAGAGAACCCAAAACTTGAACTGTAAGGCATGTACAAGTATCCATTGTTCTGATGAGTGCTAGAGAACTGCGATATACAATAGAAAAGCTGTAATAGGAAGCCTTATTTATAAAAAAATTAACTGATGTATTAAATATTGGGGCATTTTAATTCATGGACATCAGTTTGATACTTGAAAAACATACCTATGACATAAGATAAAAAAAGACCAAACAACTGCTTTCTGGAGAGAGAGAAAAGGGCCTTATCACCTTAAGAGGCCCCAACCTTAGATGTTTAACATCTGATGAAACATTAGTAGCACCGTTTCTTCAACTAGCATCAGATTCATGAAAATGTATAAAAATGAGGTGCTGCATTAGTTCTTTAAGAGTACTAATAATCTCAATAGTCTTTCCTCAAACTGCTTACAATCTACAGTTATAAAGATTTAAAATGCATTTAAATAAAACCTGCAGTGAATAAAGAATGAATTACTATAGGAAATAGAATAAAGGAATGGAAAGAGCACTAGAGTTGGAGCCAAAAGACATGAGTTTGAGTGCCAGCTCTGCCATTCACTTGCTATATGTGGTTAAACAAGTTGCTTGACTTCTCTGATCCTTGGTTCATTAATTTGTAAGGTGATGATGATAATAACTACCTTAGAGAATTAAGAAAGATAATGTAAGGGAAAGGTCTTGGTAAACTGTTATATACAACACAAATATCCTTGGAGTTTTTGTATAAAAGCCTGTGATTCAATCATTTGATCAGTCAGTCAACCATTCAATAAATGTATATAGAGCACTCATTCAATGAATGGATGAAATGGTTCTACATGCTGTGGAGCATCCAAAGATTCAAAAGACCTAATTTTGGCCCTCAGGAACTGAAGGGGACTTTTTTTTTGCTCATGTACATAAATAACTACAATATGAACCTCCATGTGATAACTCCCTTAGGATTAGTACTAGGGGAAAAATGATGTAGGACTATAGAGCTGAGAGATACCAGTTCTGATTTAGAGTAATAAGGAAATGCTTCCTACAGATTGCCATTGGGCCAGTTTTTACAGAATGGGTAGAGTTTCTAAAAGAAGAAGATGGTATTCCAGGTGGATGGAAAAGCATGAGTGAGGGCATAGAAGCAGGAAAGCACACCTTGTAACATTTAACATTTGCCTCTGTCTAGGCACATGATTTTGCACAAAGTCATTTCATTCATCAGTGTTCTTCCTTATAAATCCGCTAACCCCAAATAGACCATGAGTTCTTTGAGTGCCAAGATGTCTCACAGAGCCCACGACAGTGCTGGGTCCATAATGGGGATTCAATAAATGAATGGCATATTTGCTGGCATTTTTGTGTGTGTGTGTGTGTGGTACGCGGGCCTCTCACTGTTGTGGCCTCTCCTGTTGCGGAGCACAGGCTCCAGGCGCGCAGGCTCAGCGGCCATGGCTCACGGGGCTAGCCGCTCCGCGGCATGTGTGATCTTCCCGGACCGGGGCACGAACCCGTGTCCCCTGCATTGGCAGGCGGACTCTCAACCACTGTGCCACCAGGGAAGCCCTGCTGGCATATTTTTAAGGAAGGCTCATGTATGCTTTCCAGATGAGAGGGTGGGGAATAGAAAAACCTGCACAGAAAATTGTTTCAAATTAACAAGACTGTGGTATATGTTAAACAATATGATTTCCCACAAACTTTGCCATTTTCCCATAAATCCTATGTTTTGTATTTTGCAAAGCAAGAGTGATTACTTTAATTTGGAAAGAACACACACACACACACACACACACACACACACACACACAAACACACACCGCCAAGAAGAGGAGAGCAAGACTTAATCTTGAAAGCTGATGTGTGGCTTGTGTTTTGGATGCCAGTAATGATAAAACAGAGAACGTTTTAAGCTGAATTCATAGGTACTCAGAGAAATAAGCTGAATGCCAGTTTCATAGACATTGAAGTTTATGGCAACATCTTTCTCTTGGTTTGGGTTCTTCTTTTTATAATTATATTGCATTGTTATTAAAGAGCTCTTTGTCCTTCCTTGTCCTTCAAGCCAGATAGTCGAGAATGATCCTGATATTAAACCCAGAACACATGGTTTGAATTAGAAGCTGTAGGAAGATTCATCTCCAATATAAAGTCATTTGCAGGAAAAATATTCCAAGATACTGTATGTGTAAATTACTAACAAATGAATTCCCAGTGAATCTTTTCTCTCACCCTTTTGGTTCAGTGAAACAGCAGGAAAAAAATATATTGCCAATAGAAATATTTTTATAACTTTATTTTTATTCACTTTGAGATATATCTTAGAGAACAAGTTTTTGAGAAGAACTCCAGCAAAACATGACTATGTATATTATAGATGATAAAAATTATTTTATGGTTTGATTTTGCACAAAAGAAGATAAAACCCATATATTCGAGAGTTGGTATTGATATTTTTGTAAAGAAAAAAATGTGAAGCCATCATCCAGTATTACTCTAGGGAAGTTTTCTGGCCTGAGGGTTTAAAAATATTTTTATTTGTGTAAAAGTACAAAGTAAGATCAATTTTGTTTCCTTTTCATTAAATAGCAGTAGGCAATTTGTCTGCATTGCATTTAAGAGATACTTGTCTTCTTGCTTTTGGCAACATATGAAATTGTCTTGAAGAAGACTGCAACTGATAGCAAAGAAGACATCTTTTCATATTTGCATCATATTTTGGATTCTAGAAAGAGTTGCTCTTTAAAAAGACTCAAAATTGATTTTTGACTTTTTGAAAAGCAATCTTCAGTGCCAGAGCAGAGTGATATCAGCCTTGGAGATACAGTGGGAACAAGATGGGCACAGCCCTGCCCTCTGGGTGTTAAATGACCCACTGAGGACTCCTGCTCTTCCCAGTCATAAGAAAATCATGTTCTGTGCAAGGATGGAGAGAATGCAAGCAAGAAAGCCAGCCAAAAAAATAATGATAACAATAATAACAGTAACAGTTCTGTAAGGAGGCTTGTGCTTTGCATTATAAAATCACTTCCATCTTTATACAAAAGATGTGCCTGAAAGCTTATTGCTTCTAAATCAGAAGGCTTCAAAGTCAATAAAGCTGATTATTAAGTGATTGTACTAAGTACATTCACCATTAATGTAAGTTCAAGTTTTCAAGGATAGCCTTATTGAATATTTTCCCATATATAGAATCCTTCTTCTTTGGGGCAACTGTCTGCATGGCAAGGCACAGGAAGCTGAGCAGAGCATCTAACCTGCTTTTTGCTGTTGATAATATACATATAATTTAAAGAAGACTGCCATATAGAGCAAGATCAAGGGAAACTATGGAACGTGTTTATCACTAAACTTCAATTTATGATAAACTGTAGTCTATCTGTATTCAATTCAACCCTGATCTTCTATACTTCAAAAAGGAAACACTGGCCTTAACTTTCTCTCGCGAAGTCAAAAAAATGCTGTTTGTACCTGCTCCCTGGAGGCTGGAATCAAAGGGCTGCTGCTCCCATTCTTCGAGGCTGGCTCTGACTGCCCCCACAAAAGAAGCTTAACAGTGACTGCTAGTAGATCCTGGAGAGGTCCTAATCATGATTTCCACTACCCTGATAACCAGCCTATGTCTTTTTGCTTCCAGTGGCAGAAATATAAAAATAAAATTTCCGTATGCCTTGAAGGCCTCATTTAGAAAATGGGATCAATACGGATTTTTACCACACCATGCATGGCTCTCCTAAACATAGTAAGAACTGCTGAACTAAAGAACTCCTGAGTACTTAGAATAAACGGCTAACACGAGGCTTACACCTCTCCAATAACCTTTCTTTTGGAGATATTTGTTGTGTAATGGCTGAAGTGTTATACAGGAGGTGGAGAAAAAAAAGCATTTAGTTAACACGTTTCTCATATTAATATCAGTGATATCAATACACTACCTGTATAGACCTGTCCTAAAGTCAAACACGGTAGAGCAGTGATGATTCAGAAGAGAACAGGATGACTTACTTCAGATAAAGCTGGACAAATCTTTATATAAAAGAAATATTTATAGACCCTAAATGTTGACTGCTTTTTTAAAATAATAATAATAGTAATAATAATATAATGTAATGTAACATAATATAATTATATCAATAACAGCTAACACTCGTGAGCAGAAAATGTGGAACTCGCTTTCTGTGCATGAGATCATTTAATCATCACAGCAGCCGTATTGAGAGGAAAATGCTATTATTACCTTCATTTTACATATTAGTAATTTGTCCAAAGTTATGTAGCTATAAGTAATGGATTCAGGACTCAAACCCAGGCAGTCTATTCACTATGCAACAAAACTAACACCCAGAAGAATAAAAAATTCTCGTATTATTTATTATAATTGAAAGAGTCAGGGTAAAAACTAAATAAAAGAAAGCTTATAATCTGTGGAAGTGGTGAAGGAACTAAATGTAGCACCTCTCAAACATTTCTTCATAGGAGAAAACAAAACACTTCTGTGATTAAATAGGTTTATGAAATACTGGATTAAGCCAAGTGAAACAGTGTTTCTTGCTGGAGTGTGTCTCATGGTCTTAGTATGGAGATGTGCACTGTGAGCACCTGAAATGGAAAGGTGGAAAGGAGCAGTCATTTAACCAAGAACACTTTTTTTTTTAATGGGACATGTCTGAAGAATTGAACTGATGTTTTCCAATGCAGGCTTGAGAAAAACTGACCTAATGCACAAACAAGGGAAGCAGAGGCTGGGTAAGGGGAAGGGCGGCAGATGCCAAGTAGAGAGCTTATCAGCAAGTGAGCTTGTTCACAGTCCACTTGTGGTTGGACTAAGTCACCTTATAATGGGCATTACTGAAATACATAACGTAATCTAACATAACACAACATAATATACTTTCATTATTGAAAGTTCTGTAGGAATCCAGGAGATCAAGGAATCACTCTTCTGGCAGTTTCTTCTCCAAGGGGGAGGAGAGAGGCTGTTTACCCCACTTGAGCATGATGATGGCCCGAGTCCACCAACTGACAGCCTAAGAGGTAGCAACCTGGTACATCCCAGGCTGGAGGGGACAAAGCAGCCACAGAAGAGGACTGCAAAGGCCTGGGCCGCTATCCAGTCAGGCTAATGTGGCTTGCTGTTTCGAAGGATCCATGGGACCAACATCAGAGGAGGAGAGAAGGCTGTGGAGAATACAAGATGGCAGCTTTGCAGGACATTTCTGGTGCATATGAGAGGCACCAACTGGAATGTGAATAATACAGTTCTCCTCAGGGCCTCCTGAACTTGTTGAGAGGAATTTAAGCGTGGCTAGAGTCTTCTCAATTCTGAAGCTGAGCCAGCAAAACAGTAACAATTGCAGATATCATTCTAGGAACCCTTAACCAGGTGCTGGGCACTCTTGTTAATGATGTTATATTATTTTATCCTCAAACAATCCTATGATGTAGGCACTATTATTATTCGTATTTTACAGTTAAAGAGACCAAGGCAGAGTTCAGTTACTTGTACGAGGCAAAGAACTAGGAAACCAGAAACAAATAGCAGTCAAAGGAAATTTTAAAATGTAGTTCCTACACCTCTTGCTTAAACCCTCCTGTGGTACCTCAACCAGCTTAAGCCAAACTCTTTATCCTGGCTAAGGATCAAAGTAACCTGGCTTCAACCTGTCTCTCTGTTCTGGATATCATTTGCTGAGACATAAATTACCCTAAAATTCAGTGGTTTAAAACAACACCATTGAATTCTATCTCATGATTTAGTATGTCAGGATTGGGCAAGGCTCAGCCAGATGGTTCTTCTGTCTCATGAGACATCTACTGGAGTCACTCAGTGATATTCAGCTGGCAACTAATCTGATCTGAGATGGTTTCCCTCATTTGTCTGGCACCTTGGCAGGGACAACAGCTGGAAGGTTTGGCCCTATCCTCTTCATGTATTTATTCTCAGGGCCTCTCCAGGTGGTCTCTCCAGCAGGTGGTCAGCCTTCTCACATGTCAGTTTAGAGCCACAGAACGACTAAGATGGAGGTGTCAGCCATCCTAAAGTCTAGGCTCAGAACTTGCCCAGCATCATTTCTGCCACACGCTGGGGTTCAACACAAACAGTTGGAGCCCACTCCAGATTCAAGGGGAGGGGAAATATACCCACCTCTCTGTGAGAGGTGTCTCAAAGAATGGGCGTTCATCTTTCATCTGCCGTACTCTCCAACTTACCTCATCTTCCTCTCCCTCACTCTCAGTGCTCCAGCCTCATGGGATTTCTTTTTCTTCAAATGGGCCAAGGTTATTCCTCTCTCAGGACCTTGTGTTCCTGTGCCGGGAGTGCTCTTATCCTCAAGGGTCCTTCATGTCATTCAGGTCTCAGCTTAAATGTCACTTCTTCATAGGAGCCTCCTCCTCACAATCTTGCATAGGGCTTTCCTCATTGCCCAGTCAAGCTCCCTGATTTACAGTAAGTCCCCTATATACGACCCTTCAAGTTGCAAACTTTCAAAGATTCAAAAGTGTGTTTGCATGTCCAATCATGTTAGTTCACACGTCTGGCATATATTGTCACATGCGTGCATCCTCTACAAGTGGTTGTGCTTTTGTGTACTTTACTGTACAGTACTGTATAGAGTGCAGTAGTGCAGTATCTTTATTTCAAGCCCAGGATGTCTGGAAGCAAGCGTAAAAGCAGCGATGATGTAGCTGGTACTGCTAAGAAGTTCCAAATAATAACGATGTCAACAAAAGTGAAAATAATTGAGAGAATGGAGTGAGGTGAAAAGATGGTAGACATCGCTCGTTCTCATAACATGAATCGTTCAACCATCGGCCCAATTCTAAAGAACAAGGACAAGATCATGGAACATGTGAAGTCTGCTGTGCCAATGATGTCGACAATAATATCAAAGAAACGTGGAAATGTGATGGAGGAAACGGAGAAACTTCCCAGTGTGTGGATTCAGGATCAGCATCAGCATCAATCCCCATCAGTTTAATGCTGTTTCAAGAGAAAGCTAACTGCCTTTATGAAGACTTGAAGAAGAAACACGGCGAAGAATCAGAGGGTGCATATTTTAATGCCAGCCATGGCTGTTTTCATCAATTCAAGGCTAGAGCCAACTTTCACAATGTAAAAGTAAGCGGCGAGGTAGCGAGTGCAGATACGGTAGCTGCCCAGGAATTTCCTGAAACACTTCGAGAAATTACTGATGAAGGCACATGTTTACCCGAGCAGGTTTTTCATGTGGATGAGACAGGACTGTACTGGAAGAGGATGCCAGACCAAAGTTACATCAGAAAGGAGAAAAAGTTGATGCCAGGAGGAGGAGGGGAAGGTGGCGGAAGAGTAAGACGCAGAGATCACCTTCCTCCCCACAGATACACCAGAAATACATCTAAACGTGGAACAACTCCTACAGAACACCTACTGAATGCTGGCAGAAGACCTCAGACCTCCCAAAAGGCAAGAAACTCCCCACATACCTGGGTAGGGCAAAAGAAAAAAGAATAAACAGAGACAAAAGGATAGGGATGGGACCTGCACCAGTGGGAGGGAGCTGTGAAGGAAGAAAGATTTCCACACAAAAGAAGCCCCTTCGCGGGCGGAGACTGCGGGTGGAGGAGGGGGAAAGCCTTGGAGCTGCGGAGGAGAGCACAGAAACAGGGGTACAGAGGGCAAAGCGGGGAGATTCCTGCACAGAGGATCGGTGCCGACTGGCACTCACCAGCCCGAGAGGCTTGTCTGCTCACCCGCCTGGGTGGGTGGGGCTGGGAGCTGAGGCTCGGACTTCGGTTGGAGTGCAGGGAGAGGACTGGGGTTGGCGGCATGAACACAGCCTGCAGGGGGTTAGTGCATCACGGCTAGCCGGGAGGGAGACCGGGGAAAAGTCTAGACCTGCCGAAGAGTCAAGAGACTTTTTCTTCCCTCTTTCTTTTCCTGGTGCGCAAGGAGAGGGGATTAAGAGCACTGCTTAAAGGAGCTCCAGAGACGGGCGTGAGCTGGGGCTAAAAGCACGGACCCCAGAGACGGGCATGAGACACTAAGGCTGCTGCTGCTGCCACCAAGAAGCCTGTGTGCCAGCACAGGTCACTATCCACACCCGCCTTCCAGGAAGCCTGTGCAGCCTGCCACTGCCAGGGTCCCGGGATCCAGGGACAACTTCCCCAGGAGAACGCACTGCGTGCCTCAGGCTGGTGCAACGTCACACTGACCTCTGCTGCCAGAGGCTCACCCAGCATCGTGCCCCTCCCTCCCTCCAGCCTGAGTGAGCCAGAGCCCCTGAATCAGTGGCTCCTTTAACCCCGTCCTGTCTGAGCGAAGAACAGGGAGTCCCATACAGGATAAATCCTAGGAGAAACATGCCAAGACACATATTAATCAAACTGTCAAAAATTAAATACAAAGAAAACATATTAAAGCAGCAAGGGAAAAACAACCAAAAACACACAAGGGAATCCCCATAAGGTTAACAGCTGATCTTTCAGCAGAAACTCTGCAACCCAGAAGGGATTGGCAGGACATATTTAAAGTGATGAAGAAGAAAAACCTGCAACCAAGATTACTCTACCCAGCAAGGATCTCATTAAGATTTGATGGAGAAATTAAAACTTTTACAGAAAAGCAAAAGCTGAGAGAGTTCAGCACCATTAAACCAGCTTGACAACAAATGCTAATGGGACTTCTTTAGGCAAGAAACACAAGAGAAGGAAAAGACCTACAATAACAAACCCAAAACAATTAAGAAAATGGGAATAGGAACATACATATCGATAATTACCTTAAATGTAAATGGACTAAATGCTCCCACCAAAAGACACATATTGGCTGAATGGATACAAAAACAAGACCCATATATATGCTGTCTACAAGAGACCCACTTCAGACCTAGGGACACATACAGACTGAAAGTGAGGGGATGGAAAAAGATATTCCATTCAAAGGCAAACCAAAAGAAAGCTGGAGTAGCAATTCTCATATCAGACAAAATAGACTTTAAAATAAAGACTATTAGAAGAGACAAAGAAGGACACTACATAATGATCAAGGAATCGATCCAAGAAGAAGAAATAATAATTGTAAAGATTTATGCACCCAACATAGGAGCAACTCAATACATAAGGCAAATACTAACAGCCATAAAAGGGGACATCAACAGTAACACATTCATAGTAGGGGACTTTAACACCCCACTTTCACCAATGGACAGATCATCCAAAATGAAAATAAATAAGGAAACACAAGCTTTAAATGATACATTAAACAAGATTGACTTAATTGATATTCATAGGACATTCCATCCAAAAACAACAGAATACACATTTTTCTCAAGTGCTAATGGAACATTCTCCAGGATAGATCATATCTTGGGTCACAACTCAAGCCTTGGTAAATTTAAGAAAATTGATATTGTATCAAGTGTCTTTTCTGACCACAACGCTATGAGACTAGATATCAATTACAGGAAAAGGTCTGTAAAAAATACAAACACATGGAGGCTAAACAATACACTACTTAATAGCGAAGTGATCACTGAAGAAATCAAAGAGGAAATCAAAAAATGCCTAGAAACAAAGGACAATGGAGACACGACAACCCAAAACCTATGGGATGCAGCAAAAGCAGTTCTAAGAGGGAAGTTTATAGCAATACAATCCTACCTTAACAAACAGGAAACATATCAAATAAACAACCTAACCTTGCACCTAAAGCAATTAGAGAAAGAAGAACAAAAAAACCACCAAATTTAGCAGAAGGAAAGAAATCATAAAAATCAGATCAGAACTAAATGAAAAAGAAATGAAGGAAACGATAGCAAAGATCAATAAAAGTAAAAGCTGGTTCTTTAAGAAGATAAAAAAAATTGATAAACCATTAGCCAGACTCATCAAGAATAAAAGGGAGAAGACTCAAATCAATAGAATTACAAATGAAAAAGGAGAAGTAACAACTGACACTGCCGAAAAACAAAAGATCATGAGAAATTACTACAAGCAACTCTATGCCAATAAAATGGAAAACCTGGAAGAAATGGACAAATTGTTAGAAAGGCACAACCTGCCGAGACTGAATCAGGAAGAAATAGAAAATATGAACAGACCAATCACAAGCACTGAAATTGAAACTGTGATTAAAAATCTTCAAAGAAACAAAAGCCCAGGAGCAGATGGCTTCACAGGCGGATTCTATCAAACATCTAGAGAAGAGCTAACACCTATACTTCTGAAACTCTTCCAAAATATAGCAGAGGGAGGAACACTCCCAAACTCATTCTACGAGGCCATCAACACCCTGATACCAAAACCAGACAAGGATGTCACAAAGAAACAAAACTACAGGCCAATATTACAGATGAACATAGATGCAAAAATCCTCAACAAAATACTAGCAAACAGAATCCAACAGCACATTAAAAGGATCATACACCATAATCAAGTGGGGTTTATTCCAGGAATGCAAGGATTCTTCAATATACGCAAATCAATCAGTGTGATAAACGATGTTCACAAATTGAAGGAGAAAAACCATTTGATCATCTCAATAGATGCAGAGAAAGCTTTCGACAAAATTCAACACCCATTAATGAGAAAAACTCTGCAGAAAGTAGGCATAGAGGGAACTTTCCTCAACATAATAAAGGCCATATATGACAAACCCACAGCCAACATCGTCCTGAATGGTGAAAAACTGAAAGCATTTCCACTAAGATCAGGAACAAGACAAGGTTGCCCACTCTCACCACTCTTATTCAACATAGTTTTGGAAGTTTTAGCCACAGCAATCAGAGAAGAAAAGGAAATAAAAGGAATCCAAATCGGAAAAGAAGAAGTAAAGCTGTCACTGTTTGCATGCAGATGACATGATATTATACATAGAGAATCCTAAAGATGCTACTAGAAAACTACTAGAGCTAATCAATGAATTTGGTAAAGTAGCGGGATACAAAATTAATGCACAGAAATCTCTGGCATTCCTATACACTAATGATGAAAAATCTGAAAGTGAAATCAAGAAAACAGTCCCATTTACCATTGCAACAAAAAGAATAAAATATCTAGGAATAAACCTACCTAAGGAGACTAAAGACCTGTATGCAGAAAATTATAAGACACTGATGAAAGAAATTAAAAATGATACAAATAGATGGAGAGATATACCATGTTCTTGGATTGGAAGAATCAACATAGTGAAAATGACTCTACTACCCAAAGCAATCTACAGATTCAATGCAATCCCTATCAAACTACCACTGGCATTTTTCACAGAACTGGAACAAAAAATTTCACAATTTGTATGGAAACACAAAAGACCCCGAACACCCAAAGAAGTCTTGAGAACGGAAAACAGAGCTGGAGGAATCAGGCTCCCTGTCTTCAGACTATACTACAAAGCTACAGTAATCAAGACAGTATGGTACTGGCACAAAAACAGAAATATAGATCAATGGAACAGGATAAAAGCCTAGAGATAAACCCACGCACATATGGTGACCTTATCTTTGATAAAGGAGGCAGGAATGTACAGTGGAGAAAGGACAGCCTCTTCAATAAGTGGTGCTGGGAAAACTGGAGAGGTACATGTAAAAGTATGAGATTAGATCACTCCCTAACACCACACACAAAAATAAGCTCAAAATGGATTAAAGACCTAAATGTAAGGCCAGAAACTATCAAACTCTTAGAGGAAAACATAGGCAGAGCACTCTATGACATAAATCACAGCAAGATCCTTTTTGACCCCCCTCCTAGAGAAATGGAAATAAAAACAAAAATAAACAAATGGGACCTAATGAAACTTCAAAGCTTTTGCACAGCAAAGGAAACCATAAACAAGACCAAAAGACAACCCTCAGAATGGGTGAAAATATTTGCAAATGAAGAAACTGACAAAGGATTAATCTCTAAAATTTATAAGCAGCTCATGCAGCTCAATAACAAAAAAACAAACAACCCAATCCAAAAATGGGCAGAAGACCTAAATAGACATTTCTCCAAATAAGATATACAGACTGTCAACAAACACATAAAAGAATGCTCAACATCATTAATCATTAGAGAAATGCAAATCAAAACTACAATGAGATATCATCTCACACCAGTCAGAATGGCTATCATCAAAAAATCTAGAAACAATAGATGCTGGAGAGGGTGTGGAGGAAATGGAACACTCTTGCACTGCTGGTGGGAATGTGAATTGGTACAGCCACTGTGGAGAATAGTATGGAGGTTCCTTAAAAAACTACAAATAGAACTACCATATGACCCAGCAATCCCATTACTGGGTATATACCCTGAGAAAACCATAATTCTAAAAGAGTCATGTACCAAAATATTCATTGAAGCTCTATTTACAATAGCCCGGAGATGGAAACAACCTAAGTGTCCATCATTGGATGAATGGATAAAGAAGATGTGGCACAAATATACAATGGAATATTACTCAGTCATAAAAAGAAACGAAATTGAGCTATTTGTAATGAGGTGGATAGACCTAGAGTCTGTCAAACAGAGTGAAGTAAGGCAGAAAGAGAAAGACAAATACCATATGCTAACACATATATATGGAATTTAAGAAAATAAAAATGTCATGAAGAACCTAGGGGTAAGACAGGAATAAAGACACAGACCTACTAGAGAATGGACTTGAGGATATGGGGAGGGGGACGGGTAAGCTGTGACAAATTGAGAGAAAGGCATGGACATATATACACTACCAAATGTAAGGTAGATAGCTAGTGGGAAGCAGCCGCATAGCACAGGGAGATCAGCTTGGTGCTTTGTGACCGCCTGGAGGGGTGGGATAGGGAGGGTGGGAGACGCAAGAGGGAAGAGATATGGGAACATATGTATATGTATAACTGATTCACTTGGTTATAAAGCAGAAGCTAACACACCATTGTAAAGCAATTATACTCTAATAAAGATGTTAAAGAAAAATTTTGATGCCAGTCTATAAAGCAGCAAAGGATAGGCTAACCCTATTGTTTGGTGGCAATGCTTCCAGCGATATGAAGCTGAAGCCTCTCTTAGTTTATCATTCAGAGAACCCAAAAGCCCTTGAAAACATAGCCAAGGGCTCTTTTCCTGTTGTGTGGAAGAGTACCCCAAAGCCTGGGTTACACAGGCCATTTTCCAGGATTGGTTTTTCCACCACTTTATCCCTGAGGTAGAGAAATACTGCTTGGAGAAGGACATCCCATTCAACATTCTTTTGCTGCTCGACAATGCTCCAGGCCCCCCCCCATTCATGGATGACTTTCATCCCAAAGTCAAAGTAGTGCATCTGTCAACGAATACTATGTCGCTCATCCAACCTATGGACCAGGGAGTCAAGAAATATTATTTTACATCATACTTTTCGTCAGGCAGTAAAGGCCAGTGACGAACCAGGAACAATCCTGCGACAATTTTGGAAGGACTATAACATCTACGAGGCCATAAAGAATATTGACTTTGCTTGGTGTGAGGTTATGGCCATCACCAAAAATGAGGTTTGAAAGAAGCTTTGCCTGCAGTTTGTTCATGATTTTCATGGATTTGGGAAGGTGGATGAGGAGTCCAAAGAAGTCTTCACTATCTTAGTGGCCCTCAGCAAGAAGCTGGAGCTAGATCTGCAAGAGGACAACTTCACTGAACTCCTTGCTGTGCAACACCAGGAGCATACTAATGAAGACCTGATGGAATTGGAGGCCCAGAGAAAGGACAAAGAGAGACAAGAGGAAGAAGTAACTGAAGAACCAAAGAGATTCATGACGCAGGAAATGGCAAGGGAATTTTCTTTATTTGAGGAGGCAATGTTAGTTTTTGAGGCACAGGCCCTGAACGTAGAATGGTACACGAAGGTTGCAGCAGCTGTTCAGGACGCAATCTAGTGCTACCGTGTCATCTATGATGAGAAAAAAAGAGCTACTACCCAGATATCACTGGATCGTTTCTTCAAGAGGGTAGATAGAATCGAATCCAGCAGGGAACCAGAACCTGTGCCATCAACGTCAGGAGTGAGTGAAATTGTAGCTTGCCCTCCATCTCCAACTGCTAACAGTCCTTCAGCTCTACCATCTCCTACCTCCTCTCCCTCCTCCAGTCAGTAACTCTTTTTGCCTGTTCACACAATGCCAGCCCCTGGATGGCAGCTGTTGTACTGTACGACTGTGTTTTTCAAGGTACTGTACTGTAAGATTAAAAATGTTTTCTTTTTTCTGTGTGTGTTTGTTTTTAATGTATTATCTGTGTGAAAAACATTATAAACCTATTACACTACAGTACTATATAGCTGATTGTGTTAGCTGGGTACCTAGACTAACTTTGTTGGACTTACAAACAAATTGGACTTACGAACACACTTTTGGAACAGAACTCGTTTGTATGCAGGGGACTTACTGTATTTTCATGACATTACTGCCATCACTGTGAAATAATCTGTGTTCTCGTTTTCTTTTTTTTTTCCTGTTTACTCCAATTAGAAGGGAAGACCAAGGAAATAGGGGCTTCGTCTATCCTGCTGGCTCACTCATTCTCAGCACTTAAAACCATACTTGGCATAAAATAAGTCTTCGGTAAATATTTGTCAAATGAAAGTATAAAGCAGAGAATTGAGGGTCAAAACTAGATCTGACTGACTTCAGAGATAAACCGAACTATCCTTGCAACCTTTTGAATTCCAGGCAGATATGGTCAGTGTAGGCCCTAGGGCAAAATATTACGCAAAGAACACAGCTCGTGGACACAGTGAAATAGAGATTCACCAGCAAGGAAGCTGCAGCCAGGCTAAACTATACTGAAAATTCAAAGAGAATAAGCCATTCCAGCAAAACCCAAACATTTATTTGTCTGACTTAGTTTTAAGCAATTTTTGTTTTGACCTTTGGAGATGAAAGATCTCCAAGGTGTGGTGTTGCCTCAAGGCCTCCTGCAGCCCAGGTCTTGTTTCTGGCTAGACTCCTCCAACACTCTGCTTTGCCAGGCCTATACTACTGAGTTTCACCCTGTCCAATCTGGAATCGGGCCACAGCCATGTTTGTGCCGAGGCTTTAGTGAAACACGGTTTATAAACGCTTGTTTCCTCTGAGTCACTGCACAGACTTGTCCCTTCAGTACAAACATTCTGTTTGGTTTTATAACTGGGGAAGGAGGAGGTGGGAGCCAAGGCTAACTGGATCATGTTTGAAAGGAAAGGGGAAGTGAGAAAATTTAAATAGATTTTTCTATATTGGTGAGAGTTACAAAGGAACGCTTATCTGGGTTTCAGAGGCATGCAGAGTTTCATCTTTATTTATTTATTTGCCTTACTAAGAAAAAAATGTTCACAGAGTAATTTTTTCCTCTTAAGACTTCATAAAAATGCTGGAAACATGGCAAAAGTTTTACAAAAACAATTTAAGAACAATTGACGCACACATAACCTTTTTTTTTTAAGTTTATATTAAATGCCCTTTACTATAGAAAAAGGAATTTTGCTTCTGATTTCCAGGCATTGTTGACTATATTATCCTTTAAATAACCACTTATTAGCTTTTATCATTATACATTTTCTGTGACTTATGCATTTCAGATCAAAAGAATTAATTCTTTATTTTCTGCCTTTTAAACAAGAAATTCTAACTCATAACTTAGTGCCAGGCTTCTCATCTGTAGAATTTGGCTTATAATAATAATACTTTCTCATAAATAACTCATAAAGTTATTATGAAACCCAGATATAATTAAATAATGAATATAAAAATATGATGCCTAATTTATTCATTTGGGGGAAATGTTTCCCACTATACCAAGCAATTCTCAGACACCAGCTGGGTGGCCTACAACTCAATTCTGACACTATCTACCAGGAGACAGTCCTTCAAGACTGTCCCCCCAGCCCCACTTCAGACACCAATAGCAAGTCCAGGTGGTTACCTGTGCTTCTGACTGACTGACTATAGATCGAAGGTTCCAATGACCCTCCTCCTTGAGTTTGATTAATTTAATAGAGCTGTTCATAAAACTCAGAAAATCATTTTACTTACTAGATAACCAGTTTATTATAAGAGTGTATAACTCAGGAACAGCCAGATGGAAGAGATGCACAGGGCAAGATATGTGGGAAGGGGCACATACTCTCCCTGAATATCCAGTGTTCACCAACCCAGAAGCTCTCCAAAACCCAACATTTTTAGGTTTTTTATGGGGGCTTCATTACATAGTCATGATTGAATAAATCATCAGCCACTGGCAATTGATTTAAACTTCAGCCCCTCTTCCCTTCCTGGAGGTCAGGGGAGTGGGACTAAAAGTTCCAACCCTCTAATCACACACTTGGCTCCCATGGTGGCCAGCCTCCACCCCTAGGTTACCTAGGTACTTTCCAAAAGTCACCTCATTAACTTAAAAAAATCTTAAAATTGTCTTACCTTTATCACTCTCGTCATTTAAGAAATTCCAATGGTTTTAGGATTTCTGTGCCAGAAACAGTGACAAAGACCAAATATGTGTTTCTTATTATAGATCACAATATTTTAGCCAGTTATGTGCCTGTGGGTTTTTCCAGAGAGCTGCACTATAGCTCCCACCACCACCCCCAGACGCCTCCACAAGGCAGGCTGGAAGTACCAGGAATTAACTTTCTCACCCCCACCAGTCTGCAAGCAATGAGTGATGCGAATGAGTGCATTAATATCCCCTGCTCCTTCACCTCCCGAGTGGGATAATCCCAAGGCATGTGCTGTATAATTTTCCTGGAGTTTTCTCATGGGAATAAGCTTCATTTGTCCACTCTGGTTGCTGGTGAAATAACACACCTCTTCTTCCCTGCCTTCCCTTTTCTATATCAATTCCTTTTTCCCCTGCTGGTGTTTCATGGGATATAGTATTTGCACTTGAATCCTGGTCTTAGGAATTACTTCCAGAGAAAAATCCACATGGAGATAGTTTTCTTTCTTACAAAGTTATGGTTATAATGCCCAGATGAGTCAGCTAGCTTTGTACAAAATAAAATCTCCATTTTATTACCACATCTTACTATCTTATTAATCTTGGTTATTGTTATTACCTTATAAGTATCTAAAAATATAGTAAGAAAATGTATATTTTTAAAAGTTTTTTAATACACACTGCCTCAATTAATTTTCACAAACAGCCCTAAGAGACAGAGAAAATGGAGACTGGAAGAGGTTAAATGACTTGCCAGGAGTTAAAGGGTCAGTAAGTAAGAGAATTGTATCTCCTACCTGATGTAGGAGGCCTTCAGGGAAGACTATGGCTAGGTGGGCAAGTGACCAGAGCTCCCTCCAGGCATATCAGTCAATGGGTCAATGTAGCACAGTGAATTCTAGAATATAAAACCTGGTTGAGATGGGATGTAGGAGAGTGGGGTAGGAAGCCACCTAAAATACTCTCTACCTTGGCCTGGATTATTTCAGGAATCTCCATGGAGATGAGCTGATATGTAGATTATAGTAAAAAAGAGAGGGGAAGGAAAGAGCTTTGTGAGGACAACAGAGGAATATATGCTGTGGTCCTGCTCTCAAGGAGCTGGCAATCCTGTTAGGGAGCCAAGCTATGTGCCCGCTAAAGAATCAAGAACAGTATCAAAGAACTCTATAATTGAAGGACAAAATATAAAACCCGATGGCAAGTGATAAAATGATTAGTTTGAGCTGGAGTAACTGAAGTTGGCTTCATGGAGAAGATAGCCTTTTAGATTGGGCAGTCTTGGAAGCAATAGCTACAAAGTACATGATAATTACACTAAATAGCCTTATTTGCAAGGCTTATTGACATGAAGATTTGTGGAAAAGTAATTGATTTTGCTCACTGATGCTTCCTACCGTCACTCCCACCCACAGCTTCCTAAGGTATGCAGAGTGTCATTTAATATGTACCCTGTCTTTCCACCATCTCTCCTGAGATCTGAAGAGAACCACAGTGGAATGTGGGCTCTAAGGCCATCTAGACTTGGCCTCAGACAACAGCCTTGGAGTGTGTTGTCGATTGCCAAGGTACAGGAAAAACTCTTAGGATGCACTCTGGAACAGCTCTTTGAGGAGGAAATGACAAGAATGCTATTGCCCTCATCGATCAGAAGACTTGGTACTTGGAATTTGCCAAGTGTCTCTTTGGGTTACTATGGAGACCCAGATCCCATCCACCTGAGTTCTCCTTAGCTTTCTCATATGAACACAATGTAGAGGAGCCTTTTCATTGTCATCTGAGCCATCCTGAGACCTGGTAGGCAGCATAGGGAAATGGAAACCCTAGGAGGAAGTGGAAATGCAGAAGCTCTAAAGTGCAGAGATCAGGAATCAAATTTCTGCTCAGCTGAGTGCCCTTAGGCAAATTACATAATGTCTGTAAAGTGAGAAAATTATTCACATCTGAAGTTAGTTAGGTGCATTAAGTGAAATAATTCAAGTAAATATTATTGAGCAGGTTTTACATTACAGATTTGAGATTAGACACTGAGGATACAAAGATTAATTAATTCACTTATTCATTCACTCATTCATTCATTCAGAAAATGTTGACTGAGCACCTACTATTAGCCTAATGAATAAAACAAAGCTCCAGCTTATGTTGTACTGAAGGACATAAGCAAAAACCACACTTAACCCAATATTTACGTATATGTTTACAGCACAATTAATCAGTGCTATAAAGAAAAACAGCAGAATAAGGGGGCAGAGACTGATGGGAAAGTAGTGGGAGAGTGAGCTCTAAATAGAGTAACTAAGGAAGACCTCTCTGAGAAGGCAACATTTAGCAGAAGTTGGAATGAAGTAAAGGAGAAAGCCAAGTGGCTGTCTGGTGGAAGAGCATTCCAGCAGAGTTGCGAGGAGTTGTAAAGCCCTGGGGTGGGGGTGTGCTTGGCATGTTCAAGGAAAAGCTAGACTGCCCTGTGGTTGAGGCAAAGTGAGCAAGGGTGAGTGTGGCAGGAAAAGGGCTCAGACAGGTGGGAAAGGGCCAGAGTGTGTTGGGCCTTGGAGGCACTGGAAAGAAGTTCTGAGTGTTGTGGGAAGGCACTAGAGGATTTTGACCAGGGGAGTAATGAGATATGGATTTATATTTTCAAAGGATCACTCTGACTGTTGCATGGGACTAGACTGGAGGAAGACAGATGAGAATGGAAGAAGGAAAAGTTAGGACAGGTTAGGAGAAGAATGATGACTAAGACTGGGAGGTAGTGATAGAGGTGTTGAGAAGTCACTGGATTTGAGATAAAATTTTGAAAATAAAACTAATAGAATTTTCTGATGCATCAGATGTGGGTATGAGAAGACTTCAGAAAAGTCAGAAAGAACTCCCAAGACTTTTGATCTGAGCAATTGGATGAATATTAGCATCATTCACTATGATTGGTAAGGAAAAGGTTTAAAGGGAAAGGAAGTCAGAAGTTCAGTTTTGTACAGGTTGGGTTTAAGACACCAAGCAGAGATGTCTAGTAGGTGTCTGGATATGTGAGTGTTCAGTGCTGAGGAGAGATCCAGGCTGATGACATAAATTTGGGAGCTATTGGGATACAGAGGGCATTTAAAGCCACGAGCTCATCCAAAAGTTAGTATAGATGGATAAGGGAAGAAATGTAAAAATCAAGCCCCATGGAATGTCACTGTTTAGAATTTGGGAGAAGAGAAGGAAGAGACAAAGGTAAATAAGTCTCACCCTCAAGGAGCTCACCAGTATATAAAGCACCATATCTGGGACATATCAGAGGATCGATATACATTGCTTTTTCTTTCTTTACCCTGGATAGAGTCACCGAACTTTAAGGAGAGGCAGCTAACCATGTGGATTAAAATGACACAACATCTATTTCTCATGGAGCATATCTGTGCTTTGGAGGAAGGAAGCTTGTGTACCCTGTTAAGAATCATGCTCCTTGTCACCCCGGTAATTGACAGCCATAGAACACTCTGCATGGCCATCTTACTGCAGCCTCTGTCCATTGCAGGGCAGGAGAACAAGATGAAGTGAGGGTGGGAAATAAATTGAAGGTGAAAATGTATGTTCACAGAAAACATTTCATTTTAATTTATGCTTCTTTATAATGAGCCACAAAAGTGTGTAGGAAAAAGGGGGACATATTTTATATTCTTCTTGTGTTTGCTCCATAAGGACACCGGTATTGGAAAATAAAAAGTGAAAGTGGAGGATAAAACAGAGCACTAGTTTTGGAGGCACAAAGACTAGATTTGGCAAGTCTCTTAAGGTCTCTAAACCTCACTTTCCTACTTTTTAAAATGGAGGTAAGAATAATAATATCTTTTGCAAAGAATTTATGAGGTTCAAGGCATGATGTGGTGGTTTTAAAATATGTCCAAAAATTCTTTAACACTCTTCCTTCAAAAGGTAGAATCTAATCCTCCTCCTCTTGAATGTGTGCCAGACTTAGTGAATCACTTCTAATAAATCACATACAATGGAAGTGATGTTATGTGAGTTCTGAGTCTAGATCATAAAAAAGGAAGGCTTCTACCTCTTTCTCTCTTATATTTCATGATCTGGGGGAAACCTGCCGCCATGTTATGAGGATACTCAAGAAGCCCTATGGAGAGACTCACATGGAGAAAACAGAGGCCTCACACCAATAGCCAACACCAACTTCAAGCATGGAAGGGGTTACTCCAGCCCCATTCAGCCACCATCCTGATTGCAACCTGAGAGACCATGAGCCAGAAATGATCAGTCAAGATGCCTCTGAGTTTCTGACTGACAGAAACTATGAGAAATAATCAATGTGTTCTAAGTCACTAGGTTTGGGGTAATTTGTTACACAACAATAGGTAACTAATTAATACATGATCACATTAGCCAAAATCTTGCTAAAGAATGAAAGGTGATATTTTTCAACAGTGGTTTAAATATATGGGTGGTTAAAGTGAAGTGGAGAGGAAAGAACACTGAACTAGGACTAAAACAACTTGGATTCTGGTCCCAGTGCAGCCATGAGGTAATTGTGACAAAGGCCTAACTTCACACTTTAGTCTCTAATGTCTTCATCTCTAATAAAAAGAGTACTTTCTGGGAAGCCTCTAGCTCTCTGATTTCTCATTCTCTGAAGGCTAATTTGACTCCTGGGTTTATGATGAGTTGTTTGCTGATCAGAACATCATGCGTACACATGAACACTTTCTGCCCCTGAGGCGTTTCTGGTAATTCCTTGTCATGCGGCCAACCAGTCTTATAATCCGTGGATGTATTGGCCAAAACCTACCCCTTCCAACCAGCTTACAGATATACTTGAAATTCCACAATTAAGAATTGACTCCTTGGCTTTGTCTCAGATTAAAATGTACATTCCAGCAAGATCCCTTGTATTAATTTCCTATTGCTACTATAACAATTTATCATAAACATAGAGACTTAAGGCTACACAACTTTATTACCTTATAGTTCTAGAGATCAAAAGTCCACAATCAGTCTAGAGGTCAAAAGCCCAAAATCAAGGCGTCAGCCAAGCTGTGTTTCTTGTGGAGGCTTCAGGGAGAATCCATTTCCTTGTGTTTTGCACATTCTAGAAGATCCCTGCATTCCTTGGCTCCTGGCTCCACGTTACTCCAACTTCTGCATCTGTCATCATATCTCCTTCTCTGACTCTGACCCACCTGCTTCCCCCTTCTAAGGACCCTTGTGATTACATGGGACACACCCCAATTGGAAAATCCAGGATAATCTCCTCATTTCAAGATCATTTATGTCACGTCTGTAAAGTTTCTTCTGCCATGTAAGATAACATATTCATAGGTTCTGAGAATTAGGATGTCAACATCTTTGGGGGCCATTATTCAGCTTACTGCTTTCAAATTCTTACTTTGAAGTTATTTATCTGTCACTCTCAATTATGCAAGCCCTAGCCAAGAACTTGAAATTAGTCAAAGGAAGCCTTTAAGACACCAAAATATATTCATAAAGTCCATACAATTTAATCATAAGAGAGCTCCCTCAGGCTGTCCCTCAATTAAGTTTGATGAATATAGATAAGGCATTTACTATGTATAATATTATTAGATGCTCTAAGCAATACCAAGAACTCTAAAAATTAGTTCTGGCCTTTTAAAAGACTTGCTATCTAAGAAGTATAAGACAAGTGCATAAATAACTGCAATACAAGGCAAAATGTGGTCACGCTATCTCATCTATACAATATTCAGTAGAAAAGAGAACATAAGGAACACTACTATCAGATGAAGATTTTAAGGAAAATGTCAGGGGGATTGAGGGGAAGGAAACAAAGATGACACTAAGTATCCATGCCTAGGTAACTAAATAAAATGAAGAAGTCACCATCAACTTGATTACGGGAGTCAGAATGGCCACAAGGGTGTGGGGGGCTGGTCTCAGGCATGCGATGGGCACGGTGGTTCAAGAACTATTCTAGAATATCTAGATCAGGATACCCATCAGGTATTTGGAAATAAGATATATGCATTTTGGAGCCAAAAAGAGAAGCTAGTATTGGAGATATAAATGAGAAATTCGTTTCTACAGAGATAGAAATTGACACTTTGGAAGTAGGTGAAATAAAAAATAAGAGAATTTAAGAGGACCAAAGAAAGAACTTCTAAAAGACAGGAAGAAAGAGAGGAACACGCAAAGGAAAGAGAAATAGTCAGAGAAACAGGGAAATCAGAACAATGAATACCATAACACACAATTGTAAAGCAATTATACTCCAATAAAGATGTTAAAAAAAAAAAAGAAAAGAAAGGGTCAGCACTAAAGGCAATTGTAAGATACCAATATGAAGGCAGAGTTGGAAGAGAAGCTCACTTTTAGAGACTATTTCCACCACTCAGAAGCAATAAACGAAATAAATGCAAGGGCATATGTAATAGTAAAATAATTAAGAAATTATGAATTTTGACAATGTCCTACCTGTGCTTTTAATAGAATGTATTTAATTATATGTTTATAAAATCTAATTTTTAATAATGGTTGTGTTTAACAACAGATAATTCCTAAAAATGTAAATGACTGGCAATTGCAAGACAGAAAGGGCCTGTTGCAGGCTGGCTTAAAAATTCACAAATTCATCCAATAATTCATTCATTCACACTGATTTCATCTCTGCACTTTGCTAGAGCCTGAGTTAGTCATTGAGAAGATAAATATAAATAAGAGACAACCTTTACACTTGAGAATATCAGGTTAATGGAGAAGACATACTTGCAAACAGACCCTAGAAATAAGTATAATGAATGCTGTAATAGAAATATGTACAGGTCTGACAAGACTACAGAAGAGGGAATAATCAGTCCTGCTGCACTAAAAAAAAAAGCCATACTCTTTAGCAGAAATTATAATCTACCTGGTAGTAAAACAGGATGAATAGGGCCTCTGGCTATGCAGTCAGGTGGACCTGGGTTCAGATACACTTCTGCTGTTTATCAGTATTCAGTGACTAAGTAATCTTCATCTGTAAAATGTGGCTAATAATACCTATCTCACAGGTTGTTGTGAAGACTGATGGAGATGATGTCTACAAAACATTTAGCAAGTACTCAATACCTAGCTTGCAATACATTACATCAGGTGTTCTTATTTTAGTGGTTCCCCCACTGTGTTCAAATGAAAATGAAGTGCTTGTAGTTTTCTGAGTACAACGTTCTTCTTCAGGGTCTGTGCCTTTGTCTGGTGAATTCCTGCTCATTCTTTAAAATTTAAGGCAGGGCTTCCCTGGTGGCGCAGTGGTTGAGAGTCCGTCTGCCGATGCAGAGCACATGGGTTCGTGCCCCGGTCCGGGAAGATCCCACATGCCGCGGAGCAGCTGGGCCTGTGAGCCATGGCCGCTGAGCCTGCGCGTCCTGAGCCGGAGCCTGTGCTCCGCAACGGGAGAGGCCACAGCAGTGAGAGGCCTGTGTACCGCAAAAAAAAAAAAAAAAAATTTAAGGCAAACATCTTGCCTCCTCTGTCAAGTTAGTCATTCTCTCCTTGTGTCACCACCACTTAAATACTTCATTGTGGCACCAATCATGGGATAACTTTGAACTGAGGATCCCTTGAGGGCAGGGACCATGTTTTATTCCTCTTGGTCTCCCTAGTCCCTGACACAAAGTAGACACAAGATAAATGATCAATTAGTGAGCATATTAAATAGGAAAAGATAAAAATTTAAGTGAAGGAAAGATGTAAGATTCTAGAGACTTTAAGTTTTTTAAAAGTTCTTGCCATTTGATCAGTAATTCTAACTCAAGGAGCTAATTAGGAAATAATCCTAATTAGAGAAAATGTACAAATATTAAAAGGTTTTTTCAGTGTTATTTACAAAGTCACAAACCATAAGAAAGAAGGTAAACATCTAATAATGGAGACATGATTTACATTGAAAATATTTATAACTACTTGACAAAATATTATGCAATCATTAAATATGATGGGTAGAAAAACTATACAATGACAAGGGAACATGCCAATGATATAAACATATGTGGAAAAAGAAGAATGCAAAATTAAAAGTATTATCTAAATGCACACAAACACACATGCATGTGCACGTATACACACAAAAAAAGGTTTGAAGAGAAATACACCAAACTGCCCAACGAAGCTAGTGATTTATTTCCTTTACTGGAGAAGAGACCATCTCAAAATTCATCTTCTACATTTCTATAAATAATGTATTATTTTTACAAAATTTTAAAAATCATAATGTACTATTCAACATGGGCCCCTGAATTTCCCTAGGAATGTTCAGCAACCTGCGGGCAGGATCAGAGGAACCTGATGGTTGGGCTTGCTCAGAAGTGAAGCAATTGGGGGATCCTAATTAAAGTATGGTGGGGCTTCTCTGGTGGCGTAGTGGTTAAGAATCCGCCTGCCAATGCAGGGGACACGGGTTCAAGCCCTGGTCCGGGAGGATCCCACATGCCGCGGAGCAACAAAGCTCATGCGTCACAACTGCTGACCAGGCACTCTGGAGCCCATGAGCCACAACTACTGAAGCCCGTGCACCTAGAGCCCGTGCTCTGCAAAAAGAGAGGCCACCACAATGAGGAGCCTGCACATTGCAACAAGGAGTAGTCCCCGCTCACCGCAACTAGAGAAAAGTCCATGCACAGCAATGAAGACTCAACACAACCAAAAATAAATAAATGAAATAAAAATATAAAGTATTGTGGGCTTGGCTCACAACAAGGTCCAGGCTGGGTATGGAAGCACATTAAAAACCAGAAAAGGGTCATGGTCTGAGAAAATGTGGTCAGAGAGGAGACTTTTAAAGCTTTATATCTTGGAAATAGAGTCATTCTGAAAGCCAAGCTGAAAAAAATGGATAGCTTTGTTTGGTCTTACTTTAAGACACTATTTTAATAAGTTAATTCATAGAAGCAGTCAGTTGAAGGAGAAATAGTAAACCAGGATGGATGGTCAAAATTGCTGGATACTGGTTCTCCAGCAATGAGAAATAGGAGCTGACTCTACAGAGGTAGCAAGCACAAAGACCCAAAGGGGCAAATGATATACACTCATGAAAGATATCATTGCATTACATTGCAGTATGAATTATAGTATAGCAACTTGTACTTGAAACAATGATTCATATATTACAAACATGAACCTAGTATCTTCCTTTAAAAACTGTCAAAATCAATGGGAAAATGTAAGTGAAAACACTTTGTAGTATGTAAAGTGCTACACAATTGGTCAATTATTATTTTTTAATATCCTTAGTGTATGAAGATAGTGATACACATAATGCATTTTAAAATGTAGCTATCCAAGACAATTTTTAATTGGCACTTAAAAGTATAATCTTCATTTATCTGGAAATTTTATTTATGTAGAATGCCTTATTTGCTAATACTGCTGAATAAAAAAGACATTATTGTCCCAAAGGGATGATGTTTCATAACTTAGAACAAATGAGTTATTCTGATTCTTTCCAGAGCAAATTTTGAGAGAGAGAGAGTGAACGTAATAGCTCGAGGCATCTGGGAGAAGGGATGCCACAGATGTGGAAAGAAGGAGCAGAAAGAGGCAGTGGGGTTGTCTAAAATAAACTTTCCTTACTCCTCACTTTTGCTAAGTGTTGGCCAGTGAATGGCTGCCAGGCTGCAAGCCAAATTCCAAAAGGACAAGTAAATAAACAGTTAATGCTAGTTTTTCTGCAAATTTGCACATGCCACTCACACAAGCACTAAATTAAACTTTCCCCAACTGAAATCAGGCTGCAGGCAAGTAAGAATTGTTATTTATTCCTTCCTCATTAGGTATCCTTACTGTGACTTTGGCTTTGGGGAACGTTTTGGTTATCAAGCAAGCAAATAGTTAATTTGAGCCCTTTTTCTTAAGTCAGATCCCTTCCTGACTACAGCAGCTATACTTGCTGTCCTTGAGGAGAAGCTACAGACAGTAGTGTGGTCAGATTTATACTTGTAGAAAAAAACAAGTGCACGTTCTCTGAAATGTCTTAACTTTGACCAGTTTAAACTGGATTTTATTGCTGCTTGATTTCCAGAGGGCCATGTGCCTCACTGCCCAGGGGAATAGATAGTGTTCAGAATGAATATTGAAGTACCGAGTCATTATTTGCTCTGGGGGAGTGCCAGAGCTGCCTGCTGCCTGGGTTTTAGGGGAGCAGAATAAAGCGTTCCTATTTTAAAGACCCAGAATAAAAGTATTCTCCGTAATCCTTTCCAGCAAGAACAAAACGAAGCCACTGCAAACAGTGATGAATCAAAATAATATGTATGATGAGAAAGAGCATTTTTCTTTTTTTTTTTTTGGTATGTGGGCCTCTCACTGTTGTGGCCTCTCCCATTTGCGGAGCACAGGCTCCGGACGTGCAGGCTCAACGGCCATGGCTCACGGGCCCAGCCACTCCGCGGCATGTGGGATCTTCCCGGACCGGGGGAACGTACCCGTGTCTCCTGCATCAGCAGGCGGACTCTCAACCACTGCGCCACCAGGGAAACCCAAGAGCATCTTTTTATTGTTACCAAAATGTTGGCGATGGGGCCTAGGACCAGTCATTCTAAGTGGAGCCCTCACCTCCCTGCCTAAGACTTGTATGCAGATTAAGTTAGTAAAAAATGAATGTCAAGGGCAGTTTGAAAAGGGGACAGGGAGTACATTATCAGCCTTCCCAACAACCTCCAGCCTCCTGTCTGAGTAGCTTGAGCAGAAGGGTAACTGTAGACGTGTAAAGCACATGCTTATTTTAAATCTCACAGCATCTGAGCTGGCACCCTCTGAATGATTAATTTATCAAAGGCAGAGGCAGCTAGGCATCTGATCGGAAGAATGGGCTAAGGCTTCCCCAGGCACTTTTCCGAAGGCTGGCAGTTATAAAGGTCATCCTGCTATTGGGGGAAGTAATTTCACGGGCTGGTGGTGATTCTGCCTTGGGTGATGATAGACAAAGTTGCAGCCAGTCATGATATTGGGGATCCCCCACTATGTAGTGATGAAGGAGAGTAATTCTGTTGAATTCTGATTACTTTGGAGGAGTAATGCAAAGAAAACTAATTTTCCCCATGGAGGTAAAGTGTGTACCATTTGAGGTAAATGGCCCTCACCTGAATTGGATCCCAGGCTCCTATTAGGAAAAAATATCCTGTTTTCCTTTCAGAAGGTAGCATTTCACTTAATTATAAAAGTGTATCATAAAACATTTTTTTAAAAATAAGGCCCCCTTACCTAACCCCCTGCCCTTGAAGACTACAACATGAAGTTATGGGTCCCTGTTTGGATGGGACCAGATTGGAATGTTGGGTCAGAGTGCAACATTCACGATGTATAAAAGATGGGCTTCTGATTTGAGTGAAAGCCAACACTGGAAGTGTCTGTAACCATAGTAACCAAATCAGAAGCACGTATTAACGTTAAGCAAAAACAACTGGCAGTTTGCCTAGGCATCACTTAGAAGCATTAACTTCCTAAGGTGAGCGTTGCAAATAAAAAGTCTATAGAATGATGGTTCTGCAACAGGCACCTGGTTCAGCAGCACTCATTTGTTCTCCCTGAGAAAACCACTTCACGGACCTGCCACAGTGCTGGGGGCTGCAACAGGGGCTGCAGACATAGAAGCATCACGTGACAGCAGGGAGCAGAACCCATTCCTGGACTGATTTCTGAGATTCTGTGCCTCTTCCTTATTGAGTGTATTGCAATTATGGATTTATATCTCCCTAATATTGCCTTTATTGTAATCCAGATGCACAAGTCCACCGAAATGTTGTAATTCCCACTGTAAGTAATATCAGGGTAGGCTCAGACCCTTGTAAGGACAAGGCATTGCCTTCCCATGGAATGTATAGGGTTTCAGGGACCCTACGATGGAATTTTACAGGTCCCCAATCAGATCAGGACTGTCAGCAAGATGTGAGGAACAGAATACAAGATTTTAGCTTCAGAAGACCTGAGTTCAAGTCTAAGTTCACTCATTTACTTCCTGCATAACTTTGGGCAGCCTGTTTCAAGCTCAGTTACTCTATCTCTCAAATGGGGATAGCTTCCACCTTAATGAGTTCACAGGATTAAATGAGATACTATAGCACAGGGTACTTGTCTTGCCCCATTAGAAATAAGCACTTTTTTCTGTGCCCTCATAGCCCATTTTATTACATTTATATCTCTTAAAAGGCACCCTGCAGCTTGGTTCTTAATACTTTTACATGTCTAACTCATTAAATTATGAGCTCTTTGAAGGTAGAAATAGTACCTTATATTGATTTCTTATATCCCTAATCCTGAACCTAGTTTATTTATATGAATTAGCACATTTATATAATTTGTATTATAAGGAGTTCAATAAGTACACATTTAACTGAATTTAATTCAATTAAGTTGAGTTGAATTGAACTTGCTATCTTATTTGCTCCTCAACTACCACTTCCAACTGGGAGTATCTTCACTGAGCAGTAGGCAGTGCTGAGCAGCTTGGGCAAGGGGGAATCTGGAATGGATTCAATCAGAGTTTGGGGTGGGGTTGAAGCAGCAAACCATAGCACTGTAGGAGCTGTGTCTGCCATGACTTTCTGTACAGGCTGAGGGAGTAGAGTCAAATCTAAACATTGGAGCCATGCTTATGGTGCCGTTACTATTTTTCTTACCTAGCTGAGATGACCCTTTCAATAGTTTCACTTTTCCTAATTTGTTTCTCAACTTCTAGATCCAGGATGTTTTCTCTAAGAAAAACTGTATCTATTGGATAAGAGGTGAAAGATTGGAAATGACTTTGGGGATGATAAGTAAATTTGTATCATCCTCTTAATACTTATTTTTATATTATGAATTTTTTAGAGAAGATATATGCTCTCTATCTTTCACTAGTGAATCACTGAGATTTTATATTGGAAAGAGTATTTATAAACTTCAAAAGACTTTACTGAGTTAAGATGCTATTACAAGAATAAAAGTGTAGTATGGGTTCAGTTGCCTCTGTTCCATCACTTTTAACTTAGAGAATTTGTAAACTTGGATTCAGGTCCTGGAGCCAGCTCCTGTGTGCAGCTGTCAGGAATGTCATAGCTGAGTCCGGGTGTTCTGTGGGGCCATCCTCCCATCCCCAGGATCTCCTCTCCATTGCCTGGGCCACCCATTAATTGGATCTTTGCCTGCCTTATACCAATTATGCTCTCAAGCATAGGACAAATCTAAACCAAGTTCCTTTTGGTGTTTTTAGAGGTTAGATATTCTTGACTTTGCAATCATGTGGTACTTCATTATCTTGTATGAGCATTGCTTTTGTGGCCAGCATCACTTCAGGAAGTGCAGAGCACCCTGGCTAAAAGTAAGTCCTGGAGTGTTTCCAGTTCTTCTAAAAGGGAAGTTGATGCTGTAGTAGTATCTGGCATTCCAAACTTTGCAATGCAAGAAATTCTATCTTTCAAAAACAGGGGTCATAATAACAGCAAACACTTCTATAGTACTTTCTATGTGCCAAGAACCATTCTAATTATTTCTGTCATACCTATTTAGTTAATTCATACTAGGACCCTGTGAGGTAGGTTATTTTTAGTAACCCAATACTATACATAATGAGTCTGGGGTACAGAGAAATAAATGCCTTGCGCAAGGTTATATAGCTATGCAGTAGTAGTGGCAGCATCCGAACCCAGATAGGAAGGTTACAGACTCTTACTTACAAGGCTATTCATTGAAAGGGGGTGTAGAAAAGCAAAAGACACAAATTCCAAAATCTCATTATAGCAAGTAATTTCCACTATTTCCCCTCATTAATACTCTTTCTGCCTCCGGACTTCTCTGGGGCCAGCAACTGGCCAGCCAGGGGCCTGGGACCCCGGGCTCAGCCAACTGCCATGGGCTCTGGGGTCAAACCAGCAGTTTGCAGGTGGCGGCACCTGAGGAGTCGCAGGAGGATGCGGCCAGGGCGCCCGTGGAGCCGCAGCTGATGCACGGAGCCAGCATCCGTAAGTGGTTCAACTTGCGCATGGGATTCGGCTTCCTGCCCATGACAGCCCGCGCGGGATGTCTTTGTGCACCCAAGTAAGCTGCACATGGAGGGCTTCCGGAGCCTGAAGGATGGTGAAGCCGTGGAGTTCACCTTTAAGAAGTCCGCCAAAGGCCTGAATCTCTCCGAGTCACCGGCCCTGGTGGGGTGTCCTTTATTGGCAGCGAGAGGCGGCCCAAAGGGAAGAACATGCAGAAACGCAGATCAAAGGGAGACAGGTGCTACAACCGTGGAGGTCTAGACCATCATGCCAAGGAATCCAAACAGCCACCCAGCCCAAGAAGTGCCACTTCTGCCAGAGCATCAACCATATCATAGCCTCATGTCCACTGAAGGCCCAGCAAGCTCCCAGCTCACAGAGAAGGCCAGCCTGCTTCGGGAAGAGGAAGAAGAGATTCACAGCCCTGCCATGCTCCCAGAGGCCCAGAATTGAGCCACAGTGGGTGGGTGCTATCCTTCTGTGATCAGAAAGTTTTGAGGAACAGACATCAATTGGCAGAGTGGAGAAAGTGGGGACAGGGTGGGTAGGGGCAGCTGGCACTGCCATATAACTCAGGCCAGGGTCCACAGCATCACCCCCTCTTCCCTCTATCCAAATACACCTGAGGGCTTTGGGGGGTAACCCTCCCTACATGCTTTATCTGAGTCTCCAACCCCAGAATCTCCACCTTTTGAAAGTGGCCTGGATAGGGAAGTTGTTTTACTCTTAAAGAAAGATAGGGAATAATATTTCCTATGCTAGAGTGAAAAGATTAAGCATGAGACCAGATTGATGGACCCAACCCACAAGCCACTACCTTCTGTGGGAGGAAATATCTCAGGGGTAAGGCAGGGTTTTCCTCATCTTGTCTCCTCATAACCCCCTCCTGGGATACAGTGCTGAGAACTGTCCCAAGCAGTGGGTTGTGATGTTAGGCAAAAGGGGTGGTTGAGGGAGCAGCTGCAGACCTGCTGCTTCTAAGCTCAATCCCACTCCATTCTGTGCCAATACAATTTTATTTATTGGCTCCCTTGGATGACTGTACCTTGGGTCCCACTTTCTCCAGGATGCCAGCTGCACTAGCTGTGTGCGAATGATGTATCTTGTGCATTTTAACTTTTTTTTTCATAATATAAATATTCTGGTTTTGTATTTCTGTGTATTTTAATCTAAGGCCCTCATTCCTGCACTGTGTTCTCATTCCTGCACTGTGTTCTCAGGTACGTGAGCAATCTCAGGGATAAGTCAGCAGCAGCTCCAGGTCTGCACAGCTGGAATACTTTTTGTTGCTGTATCACCAGAGGGAACAACTATTTGGAGCGTATAACCTATTGAACTACCTCATTTTTGCCAATTAGAGCTGGATTTTCTTCCATCGTGTCCTCTTTAAACCCCTCCATCTTCAGTGTTTCTTGGGAGACTAGGCTTTAACTTGGTTGCCCCATGACTGGTCTCCTTCTATTGAAAGACTGGAAATTGGTCTGAACAGGAAAATGTGGTGCAGAGAGGTTAGGAGAGGCTGGGCCAGGTAAAAGGTGCAGAGAGGGGAAACCAAGATTAGGTAAAAGTCAACTGTATGTGTGATAAAGGATTCCTGTTCCAGACCTCTAGTCCCAGGGCACAGGTCTCTCTGTATATACCAGATCCATCCTTCACTGGATTGGGCTAGGCCTACCATGCATAACAGGGTGTATTGTGGCCCATGCCCATACCATGCAAAGTTTTGTCACCTAAGTGTTTTCTCCTAACATCTTTCTGGTGATGATCAGTAATCAAATGGCAAAAGGAAAAAAATTATTCCCCTCTCCCTTTCTTCTTTACTCCTTACCATGTTTGTTTACTGAATCTGAATTTTTACTAGGAATTGAACTCATAGTGGAATATGAGCATAAATAATGTTCACAAACGATTCACAGCCTATACAGGACAATAGACATATAAGTAGTAGGTAATGTATTAGAGTAGAAATACAATATAAAGGAAATTGTTCTTTGCAGAAGCACTGAAGAAGAATGGTTAATTCTGCCTGGAGTTCCAGGAAGACAGAAAGACAAAGAGAAGAAACAAGGATTTGGGAAAAGTTCAGAAGTAGATATGGATTAACTCCCAATAATTGAATGTCCTTTCAATTTAATAGGTGTTTACACAGAATCTATTATGAAACTAGCATCATGTTAGTGGCGAAATGAATATGAAGGATAATATGACAAGGTCCCTACCTCAATAAGTGTACAATCTTACTAAGGGGATAAAAGCTGTAAAGTCGTCCCTCAGTATCTGCAGGATTGGTTCCAGGACTCCCTTCGAATACCAAAATCCACAGATGCTCAAGCCCCTTTTATAAAATGGCATAGTACAATCAGCACTTTATATCTGTGATTTTTGACCCACGGTTGGTTGAATCCAGGGATGTGGAACTCACAGATAGGGAAAACAGATTATATACATAAAATTATCAGAAGTCTATGATAAAGTGCCAAATGCATCATATAAACAAGAAATGCAATAGATGAGAGAAGGGAGCTCTAAGTATGGAGTTAGGCAGTCACAAAGAATTTCATGGAAATAGGACCTCACTGTGTGTGTTCTCTGTACTAACCTTACTATGACTCCATCTTATTTACCTATCTTAATTTTCCCTTCACTGAAACTTTTCCTTTTTGTTTTCCATTTTGTTACATTTATTTTTATAAACCAATTTACATCTTTTTTTTTCTTTTATAAAAGTGTAAGGAAGGAAAAGAGAGAGAGGGAAGGAGAGAAGAAGAAAGGGAAGAAGCAAAGGAAAAGTGTCTCCATTGGCCTTTGAACCTTATGATGCTCTGAGCCACGCAATCCAATAGCATATTGTTATGTAAACACTATAGTAAACAAAGTGGATAAGAACCTAAGCTTAAGAGCTTGACTTCAGGGGTTCAACTCTCAGCTCTGCCACTTATAGGTGTGTCACCTTTGACAAGTTATTTGTGTCTTGAAAAAGTCTTGAAGAGAGAAGTTGGAAACGATTTTCTATATTTAGATTTTGAAAGTTTTTGTGTATTTTGCTTTTCTGTGCCCCTTATTTCATAAACCACATATTGAGGACCCAGTTTCCTCATCTATAAAATGGAAATAGTAATAGTACTTTCCTTAATAGGTATATTGAGAGGATTAAGTGAGTTAATTACATTAACAAGCTTAGAGCAGCCTCTACACAAAATTATTATTCATTAGTCATTTGACAGTTGTTTCCTGAATATTCACTATATTCCAAGAACTGAGCTACATCTTGGGAATATGTAAATAAACAATTTACAAACCCTATACTCAAGGATTTCACAATCTATTGGGAGGAACACTAAACAAATAATTTTAATATAGCTTGATATTTGCTAAATTAGCTGCATGCACAAGCATATCTTCATATTTTACTTTTACTAATATAGCATAAAATGCATTAACTTTTTACCAGTTGAAACTGAGCTTGCGGTCAACTGAAACTTCCGGATTTTGTTGTATGAAGTATTGCTTATTCAAGTCTTTTCCTTCCTATACTATGCAATCAAAAATTTTATATACATAATTGTTTTCTGTATTACGTTTTATCTGCTTTAAGCCTATTTTTTTGACTTGTTAGGAATGCTTTAAATCTAAGTGTCATCCCTGCCCTAAGTCTTCCTCCCAGATTTGTGTTATCTGTAGATTTGATGAGCATGCCTTCCACATCTTCACTAGGTTTCTGGAAGAGGGCAGACATGGACACAGCCCGTTGGCACCATGAAATAATTCCCTTCATGTTAGTACCTAGTTATTAATCATCTTTTTTATATACAACTAACTGAAATTTTAGCTACTGTGTTATCATTCAGGTTATGTTTTTCCCCAACCCACTCCCTTCCTAGCTCCTAAATTGTGAGCTCCTCCAGGTTAGGAACACAAAACTCTGTGTCCATAGGGCCTAGTATAATTCCTGACATATAACAGATGATCAATAAATAGTTATTGAATAAATGAATGAAACCATTTATTCTATTTGGTTTGGGTTCAAGTTTTTTCCAGGATATTCCTTTGCTAAATTGCAATGACTATTCCAGGCCAAGTATGTGATCACCCTTTGAAATCTATTAAGTTATGGGTTATTAATAATAATAATTTTAGACATTAACTTAAGAAAGATAGTGTAATGTTCATGGATAACAAAGAGAAAATAGAGCTTAACTTCTGTTTTACTTCTGCCTTTTCAAGGAAAATTATCTCCATGATGAGAAAGATAGATTAAAATGGATGAGGTAGATTCAGAGATTCTAAGAAATCATCTGGCTGCTCCCAATCAGTTCAAGTTCCTCAGCCAGGGATTAAAGCCAGGGAACTCAGAAATCTTGCAAGCAAAATCACTGTGTTCATACAAGTGAGCTCTAAGACAAGTAGAGAAGGGGTCTTAAAAGACATAGTAAGTAAAGGTGAGTAGCATTCTAGTTTTCTAAAGGGGAAAGAAAGTGGATTGGCTTTTTTTTTTTTTTTTTTTTGCCATACACGGGCCTCTCACTGTTGTGGTCTCTCCCATTGCGGAGCACAGGCTCCGGACGTGCAGGCTCATCGGCCATGGCTCACGGGCCCAGCCGCTCCACGGCATGCGGGATCCTCCCAGACCGGGGCACGAACCCGTGTCCCCTGCATCGGCAGGCGGACTCTCAACCACTGCGCCACCAGGAAAGCCCTGTTTATTTTTAATTTATTCTCTTTGTCCAAATTTGACATCAAGGTTATTTAATATTGTAAAATGACTTGGGAATTTTTCTGTTTTTCTATTGTCTTGAAGACTTTGTATAAAACTAAAATGATCTGTTTTTTAGAGTTTTGTAGAACTAATAAAATCATCTGGTAAGATGTCTTCAATCAAGGGAGGTGGTTGATTACTGATAGAATATTTTTTTAATTACAGGACTATTTAGGTTTTCTATTTCTCCTTGAGGAATATGGTCATTTGGTATATGTTTAAATTTTATGAGCAAAATGTAAATATATTATTCTTTCACTAAGTCTGCTATATTGTATTATAACCACTTTTTATTCCTAACATTTTGTTTGTTTTACCTTTTTTTATGATCAGTCTCAGCAGAGGCATGTTTATTAATTTTTGGTTACATTAATCTAAATTATTATATATTTATGCTCTGTTTTTCTAGTCTCTACTTTTATTATCTTATTACTTTTACTTTCTTTAGATTAGCTCTGTTGTTCCTTTTCTAACACAAGATATACCCTTAGCACATCCAATTTCACTTTTTTTAATGAAGTATTTAAAGCTATAAAATTCTCTATGCCCCCTATTTTAGCTATATCCCACACATTTTAAATTATGTTATTTTTGTTATTATTCAATTCTAAGTGTTTGATAAGTTTCGGGGAGGTAAGATTAGTCTGTACTTTAATTACACTCTAGACACAAGATGTAATCTGTATGATACTGATCCGTTGACAGTTGAGGGTTTTTGTTTTTTGCTTTTGTTTTGCCTAAAGTGTTGTCAATATCTGTAAATGTTCCATATCTGCTTGAAAAAAACATAGTTCATCCTCCTTATTTGCAGATTCCGCAGTTGTGAATTCACCTACTCACTAAAATGTACTTGTAATGCCAAGATCAATACCTATGGTGCTTTCACAGCCATTTGTGAACATGCACAGATCAGTGAAAACTTTGAATTGCACAATGTGTACGTTCCCAATTGACGTCAAACTAGGTGACATTCTGCCTTCTTATTTCAACTCCCATAGTCTGTCTTTTCACTGTCCACTTAGTGTCACGTTTTTGCATTTTAGTGCTTTTTGGTGGTGATTTTTCTATCTAAAACAAGCCTCCAAGCACAGTGCTAAAGGGCTGTCTCGTGTTTCTGAGGGCAAGAAAGCTGTGATGTGCCTTAAGGAGAAAACATGTGTGTAAGATAAGCTTTGTTCAGGTGAAAGTTATAGTGCTTTTGCGATTGAGTTCAAGGTGTATATTAAATAAGGTGTCTTTAAACAGAAACACACATAAAACAAGACTCTGTATTATTGATCAGTAGATGAAAATGTCATGATCAGAGGTTCTCAGAACGTAACCATGGAAGCCTCATAGATAGCCTCATCCACCAGAGGGCAGACAGCAGAAGCATGAAGAACTATAATCCTGCAGCCTGTGGAAGGAAAACTACATTCATAGAAAGATAGACAAGATGAAAAGGCAGAGGGCTATGTATTAGATGAAGGAACAAGATAAAACCCCAGAAAAACAACTAAATGAAGTAAAGATAGGAAACAATTCAGGAAAAGAATCAGAATAATGATAGTGAAGATGATCCAGGACCTTGGGAAAAAAATGGAGGCAAAGATCAAGAAGATGCAAGAAATGTTTAACAAAGACCTAGAAGAATTAAAGAACAAACAAACAGAGATGAACAATATAATAACTGAAATGAAAACTACACTACAAAGAATCAATAGCAGAATAACTGAGGCAGAAGAATGGATAAGTTACCTGGAGAAAAAGAATGGTGGAATTCACTGCTGTGGAACAAAATAAAGAAAAAAGAATGAAAAGAAATGAAGACAGACTAAGAGACCTCTGGGACAACATTAACTAAAACAACATTTGAATTATAGGGGTCCCAGAAAGAGAAGAGAGAAAGAAACGACCTAAGAAAATATTTGAAGAGATTATAGTCGAAAACTTCCGTAACATGGAAAAGGAAATAGCCACCCAAGACCAGGAAGCACAGAGAGTCCCATGCAGGAAAAACCCAAGGAGAAACACACCGAGACACATAGTAATCAAACTGGCAAAAATTAAAGACAAAGAAAAATTATTGAAAGCAACAAGGGAAAAAAGACAAATAACATACAAGGGAACCCCCATAAGGTTAACAGCAGATTTCTCAGCAGAAACTCTACAAGCCAGAAGGGAGTGGCATGATATGCTTAAAGTGATGAAAGGGAAGAATCTACAACCAAGATTACTCTATCTGGCAAGGATCTCATTCATATTCGATGGAGAAATCAAAAGCTTTAGAGACAAGCAAAAGCTAAGAGAATTCAGCACCACCAAACCAGCTCTAAAACAAATGCTAAAGGAACTTCTCTAAGTGGGAAACACAAGAGAAGAAAAGGGCCTACAAAAACAAACTCAAAACAATTAAGAAAATGGTAATAAGAATATACATATCGAAAATTACCTTAAACATGAATGGATTAAATGCTCCAACCAAAAGACACAGGCTCGTTGAATGGATACAAAAACAAGACCCATATATATACTGTCTACAAGAGACCCACTTCAAACCTAAGGACACATACAGACTGAAGGTGAGGGGATGGAAAAAGATATTCCGTGCAAATGGAAATCAAAAGAAAGTTGGAGTAGCAATACTCATATCAGATAAAATAGACTTTAAAGAATGTTACAAGAGATAAGGAAGGACATTACATAGTGATCAAGGGATCAATCCAAGAAGAAGATATAACAATTATAAATATATATGCACCCAACAAGGACCACCTCAATACATAAGGCAACTGCTAACAGCAATAAAAGAGGAAATTGACATTAACACAGTAATAGTGGGGGACTTTAACACCTCAGTTACACCAATGGAGAGATCATCCAAACAGAAAATTAATAAGGAAACACAAGCTTTATATGACACAATAGACCAGGTAGAGTTAATTGATATTTACAGTACATTCCATCCAAAAACAGCAGATTACACTTTCTTCTCAAGTGTGCATGGAACATTCTCTGGGATAGATCACATCCTGGGTCACAAATCAAGCCTCAATAAATTTAAGAAAATTGAAATCATATCAAGCATCTTTTCTGACCACAATGCTATGAGATTAGAAATGAATTAAAGGGAAAAAAATGTAAAAATCACAAACACATGGAGGCTAAAAAGTACGTTACTAAATAACCAAGAGATCACTGAAGAAATCAAACAGGAAATCAAAAAATACCTAGAGACAAACGATAATGAAAAGACGACAATCCAAAACCTATGGGATGCAGCAAAGGCAGTTCTAAAAGGGAAGTTTGTAGCTATAAAATCCTACCTCAAGATACAAGAAAAATCTCAGATAAACAATCTAACGTTACACCTAAAGGAACTAGAGAAAGAAGAACAAACAAAACCCAAAGTTAGCAGAAGGGAAGAAATCATAAAGATGAGAGCAGAAAAAAATGAAATAGAAACAAAGAAAAATAGCAAATATCAATAAAACTAAAAGCTGATTCTTTGAGAAGATAAACAAAATTGATAAACCATTAGCCAGACTCATCAAAAAAAAAGAGGGAGAGGACTCAAATCAATAAAATTAGAAATGAAAAAGGAGAAGTTACAGCAGACACTGCAAAAATACAAAGCATCCTAAGAGACTACTACATGCAACTCCATGCCAATAAAATGGACAACCTGGAAGAAATGGAAAAATTCTTAGAAAGGTATAACCTTCCAAGGCTGAACCAGGAAGAAATAGAAAATATGAACAGACCAATCACAAGTAATGTAATTGAAACTGTGATTAAAAATCTTCCAACAAACAAAAGTCCAGGACCAGATGGCTTCACAGGTGAATTTTATCAAACATTTAGAGAAGAGCTAACACCCATCCTTCTCAAATGCTTTCAAAATATTTCAGAGGAAGGAACACTCCCAAACTCATTCTATGAGGGCACAATCACCCTAATACCTAAACCAAAGATACTACAAAAAAATAAAATTACAGACCAATATCACTGATGAATATAGATGCAAAAAGCCTCAACAAAAGACTAGCAAACAGAAACCAACAACATATTAAAAGGATCATACACCATGATCAAGTGGGATTTATCCCAGGGATGCAAGGATTCTTCAATATATGCAAATCAATCAATGTGATACACCATATTAACAAATTTAAGAAGAAAAACCATATGATCATCTCAATAGATGCAGAAAAAGATTTTGACAAAATTCAACACACATTTATGATAAAAACTCTCCAGAAAGTGGGTATAGAGGGAACCTACCTCAAATAATAACAGCCATATCGACAAACCCACAGCAAACATCATTCCCAATGGTGAAAAACGGAAAGCATTTCCTCTAAGATCACGAACAAGACAAGGATGTCCACTCTCACCACTATTATTCAACATAGTTTTGGAAGTCCTAGCCATGGCAATCAGAGAAAAAAAAGAAATAAAAGGAATACAAATTGGAAAAGAAGAAGTAAAACTGTCACTGTTTGCAGATGACATGATACTATACGTAGAGAATCCTAAACTTGTCACCAGAAAACTACTAGAGCTAATCAATGAATTTGGTAACGTAGCAGGATACAAAATTAATGCACAGCAATCTCTTGCATTCCTATATACTAATGATGAAAAATCTGAAAGAGAAATTAAGGAAACATGCCCATTTACCATTGCAACAAAACGAATAAAATACCTAGGAATAAACCTACTTAGGGAGACAAAAGACCTGTATGAAGAAAACTATAAGACACTGATGAAAGAAATTAAAGATGATAACAACAGATGGAGAGATATACCATGTTCTTGGATTGGAAGAATCAATATTGTGAAAATGGCTATACTACCCAAAGCAATCTACAGATTCAATGCAATCCCTATCAAATTACCAATGGCATTTTCCACAGAACTAGAACAAAAAATCTTAAAATTTGTATGGAGACACAAAAGACCCCGAATAGCCAAAGCAGTCTTTAGGGAAAAAACTGGATCTGTAGGAATCAGACTCCCTGACTTCAGACTATACTACAAAGCTACAGCAATCAAGACAATATGGTACTGGCACAAAAACAGAAATATAGATCAATGGAACAAGATAGAAAGCCCAGAGATAAACCCATGCACCTATGGTCAAATAATCTATAACAAAGGAGGCAAGGATATACAATGGAGAAAAGATATCTCCTCAGTAAGTGGTGCTGGGAAAACTAGACAGCTACATGTAAAAGAATTAAATCAGAACACTCCCTAACCCCATACACAAAAATAAACTCAAAATGGATTAGAGACCTAAATGTAAGACCAGACACGATAAAACTCTTAGAGGAAAACATAGGAAGAACACTCTATGACATAAATCACATCTTTTTTTATCCACTTCCTAAAGTAATGGAAATAAAACCAAAAATAAACAAATGGGACCTAATGAAATTTATAAGCTTTTGCACAGCAAAGGAAACCATAAACAACATGAAAAGATAGCTGTCAGAATGGCTCATGCAGCTCAATATTAAAAAAACAAATAACCCTATCCAAAAATGGGCAGAAGACCTAAATAGACATTTCTCCAAAGAAGACATACAGAAGGCCAAGAAGCACATGAAAAGCTGCTCAACATCACTAATTATTAGAAAAATGCAAGTCAAAACTACAATGAGGTATTACTTCACACCAGTTAGAATGGGAATCATCAGAAAATCTACAAACAGCAAATGCTGGAGAGGGAGTGGAGAAAAGGGAACCCTCTTGCACTGTTGGTGGGAATTTAAATTGATACAGCCACTATAGAGAACAGTATGGAGGTTCCTTAAAAAACTAAAAATAGAATTACCATATGATCCAGCAATCCCACTACTGGCCATATACCCAGAGAAAACCATAATTCAAAAAGACACATGCACCCCAATGTTCATTGCAGCACTATTTACAATAGCCAGGTCATGGAAGCAACCTAAATGCCCATCAACTGACAAATGGATAAAGAAAGAGTGGTACATATATACAATGGAATATTACTCAGCCATAGAAAGGAATGAAATTGGGTCATTTGTTGAGACGTGGATGGATCTAGAGACTGTCATACAGAGTGAAGTAAGTCAGAAAGAGGAAAACAAACATCGTATATTAATGCATATATGTGGAACCTAGAAAAATTGTGCAGATGAATCGGTTTGCAGGGCAGAAATTGAGACACAGGTGTAGAGAACAAACGTATGGACACAAAGGGGAGAAAGCGGTGGGGGGTGAGGGTAGTGGTGTGATGAATTGGGCGATTGGGATTGACATGCATACACTGATGTGTATAAAATTGATAACTATTAACCAACTGTATAAAAAAATAAATAAAATAAAATTCAAAAATTCAAAAAAAAGAATGGATAAACAGCAAGGTCTTACTGTATAGCACAGGGAACTATATTCAATATCTTGTGATACACCATAATGGAAAAGGATATGAAAAAAATAATGTATATATAGGTATAACTGAATCACCTTGCTGTATACCTGAAACTAACCCAACTATACATCAATAAAATAAAAATTTTTTAAAGTAAAAGAAAAGAACCTTGTATTTCTCCTAGGACCAATGATTCAGTATTCACTAATTAAGTGTTGCTGGAACTTTACAGAACACAAGTACCAAGAATAATCAGAATCAACCATATATACACTATATTTGTTAGGTAAATATTTCTAAATATACATATTAAATTTTCTAAAAGCAAGACATGGCCATAGTGTCAAAAACATGGTGGACCTCAGGCTCACATGATTCTCACTGCAAAGGACCTCAGTATAGTGAGGGAGCAGTCCTGGGGCATTTCTTCAGTGCTATCTCCTAATGTATAGGTGACTAAAATACACACACACCACCTCCACCACCACCACCACCAACAACAACAATTTGTAGGTGACTTGAAATTGGAAGAGAGAGCAAATATATAAAGTGAAAGAGTTAGAATCCAGTTCCCAAAGGTTTCAGGCCTGTGATAGATTTTTTGGAAACTATCATGATATTAAACGCAAGCCCTTGTGTCACCAGGAGATTGCATTTCATAAGGATGGACTAGGGATGGAAGCATATGGGGGCCTGAGATAACAGGCCCCTTGATAAAGTAGATGCCCTTGCTGACTGCAATAAGCCACAGCTGTTAGGTTAATTTTCTTTTCCAAAAATAAAACTTAGGTGGGACCAACCAAAGCCTAATCAGCCATTCCATGGAAGAACTGCTGAAAACAGACTGACTTTTTTTCCCAAAACATCATTAAGTCATCATGTGCTTTTCCAGTATTTCCTTTCCCATCACTTCTAACAAGAAAGATGCATTTAAAAAAAATTGGCTCAATAATCAAATGTTCCTTTCATCTTCTTGTTAATTTAGAACTGTCAAAAGCCAGTGTTCATGACATTTCAGTCCATTACATGGGAGTGATGATCCACACACTGAAACTGGCTGATATCAAATAGCCAGATATGAATGGAAACTTCTGCCAAAGGATTAAGTAACCAACATATGGGTAAGTGGTACAAAGGGAGTGTGATGGAAGTTGGTTTAAAGATATCTTGTGAAACTGACTAGTGTTAAGCATTTGAAACTTTCTAGTATCTTTAAATAATCTGGATGACAAAGCACTTGCCTACAGATTCTGACTTTGTAGGATTAGAAGAGGGCTATTTATCATCAGCTGTGGTACAGTCCTGCCCCCTGTGCTCTCCCCTAAACAGTCACACAAACCTTAACATGGGAAAGACTAAAAAGGATTCCAGGACTGTGTTTTGCCTATAAAACTAATTTATAACATTTATCTTGACAAGAGTGGCTGAAGACAGCCCTAATACCTAATAAGAGTTATTTAGCAAGTGTCATAAGACCCGATGGTTAAATAAATCACTTATACTGAAAATTAACTTTCTACTCCCCCAGGCATCTATTTCAAACCTTCTCTTCTCTCTTCAAATCTCTAATTTCTCCTCCTCTTCCTCCTTATACCTAAGGATCTTACCTCATACTTCATAGAAAAATATAAATCCAGTAGAAAAAGAACCACCTCGTTGCCTAATGATCCTTCTGCCAACCTCCTTACACCTTCAATCTTTTCCCTTCTACATAAATTTCTCCCTTTCTAATGGATCATTCTCATTGACATACAAACATGACTTAATTAACGTCTCCTGTCTTAAAAAAACAAACTGGACTCCCTTGATTCCACATTTCTCTAGCTCCACTGTTTCTCAGCTTCCCTTAGCAGCAAAACTACTCAAAAGAGTTATCTATGCTCCTTTCTCTACTTAACCTGACTCCCATTCACTTCTTGACCTCCTCTAATTGTGCTTTTGTTGCTGCTACTCATCAGTGACATAACCTGGTCAGCGTCCCAATTTTCCATTTTCATCTTTTGTGGCCTCTCAGTAGAATTGGATGTGTTACTGAAACTTTTTTTCTACACATCTTTCATATCACAATCACTTGATTTTTCTCCTGGTAAGATCCTCTACTTCTACCAAATTTTAAACATTGAGAATATATGGGGCTGTGTCCTCCACTCCCTAATCCTCTCTGTCTACACTTTCTAGGTGATCCCATCCAGTTCTATATGTTTTAAGATAAAGACTGAATTTTTTAGCTCTAGTCCAGGGATTCTTAAATTTCGGTGCCATGAACATCTCTTGCAGTCTGATAAAGCCTAGGGACCCCTTCACAGGAAAACGTTTTTAAATGTATAAGTAAAATACAGACTATTATAAAAGAAATACATTGTGCTGAAACACAGTTAGCAAATACAAGAAAATAGATTTATGATATTATAATAAGAGGTACTACTTCTTTAACTCATTGAGTAATATGATATAGCAGAAAGTGTAATAACCATGATATATAATACCAATGCAGTAGTGAGCATAAACTATATTCAAGATATCTGTATTAATTGTAATGAAATATGAAAACATCTCATTTTTACTGGTGACTAAATCACAAGCATCAATAATATTATTGTGGTTTGTTGCCTACAAACATAATGGATGGGAATACTAAATTTCAATAAAAACCAAATTTAGTAGTAATAAGATAATAAATGATGAACTGGGATTTATTATTGGAAAACAAGACCAGTTCACTATTGGGAGAACAAATAACTGTAACTTACTACATTAAAGAATAAAGGAGAAAGTTACGTGATCATCTCAAAAGATTTTTTAAAAGGATTTGATAAAATTCAATATCCATTTATGATATAAAAATAAAACTCTCATCAAACTAAGAATAGAAAGACATTTTCTCAATCTGATAAAGGGCATCTTTCAAAAAAACTACAAATAACATCATACTAAGTGGTGAAATACTGAACCCTTTCCCGACCAGAGAGAAGAAAAGAATGTTTACTGTCATCACTGTTATTCAATGTTATTTTGGAGATCTAGCAAGTGAAATAGTCAATAAAATTTTTCAAAAGGCATAAATGTTGGAAATGAAGGAATATAACTGTTTTAATTCACAAATGATTGACTTATATAGACAATCCAAAGAAATCTACAAAATAAATACCAAAACTGATAAGTAAGTTTAGGAGGGTCACAGTACACAAGGTAAAAATACAAAAATTAATTGTATTTCTGTATACTAGCAACAATCATTTTTTAAAAAATTAAAAATTATTCCATTTAAAATAGCACAAAAATATGAAATATTTAGAGATAAATTTAACAAAATATGTATGAGACTTATAAAATAAAAGATACTAAAATGTTCTGAGAAAGTTAAATAAGACCTAAATAAAGGTAAAGGTACCCCGTGCTCATGGATTGAAAGAGTTGAGATTATGTATTAAAAGATTAATTCTAGTGTCCTTAATTGATTTATAGGCTCAATGCCATCTGAATTAAAATCCAAGCAGGCCGTTTAAAGTTTTTTATATTTTTAGAAAATGGGAAGCTAATTCTAAAATTTTATGGAAATAAAAAGGACTTAGAAATGCCAAAACAATCTTGAAAATGAACAAAATTGGAAGGCTTATCTACAGGATTTCAAAACTTACTATATAAAGGGTAATGAAGACAGTATCCAACTGGCATAAAGATAGAAAAATAAATCAATGTAACAAATTAAAGAACCTAAAAATAAGCCTATATATAGATACACATATATATGTATGTATAGATACACATATATATATATACATATGTATATGTATATATATACATATATATAATCAACTGATTTTTATCAAATATATCAATGCAATTTAAATGTGGAAGGTCTTTGACACAATTGGATAATCATATATTTTTAAAAACCACATGCACACAACCTCTACTTCTCTCTCTTACATCATACTCAAATTTAATTTGAGAAAGATCAAATTACAGACTACAAAGCTTCTAGAAGAAAACATAGGAGATTATCTTTGTGACCTTGATATAGACAGAGTTCTTAGACAAAATGCAAAAGCACTAACCACAACAAAATTCATGAAAATTTAAAACTTTTGCTGGAGGAGTGTGGGCAAGATGGCAGAGTAGGAAGACCCTGAGCTCACCATCTCCCATAGCCACATAAAAATTTCAACTATCTATAATAATGAACTGAAGACTAGCAGAAAAGATTTTCCGCAATTAAAGATATAAAGAAAGAACCACAGTGAGATGGGTAGGAGGGGCAGAGATGTAGAATAGTCAAGACCCACACTCTGAGATAGTTAACTCACAAAAGGGAAAATAATCACAATCACAAAGTTTCTCCCCAAGGGGCAAGGAGTCTGAGCTCCACATTAGGCTCCCAGCTTAGAGGTCCTGTACTGGGAAGACAAGCCCCCAAAATGTCTGGTTCTGAAAGCCAGTGGGGCCTAGGTGCGGGAGAGTCAGAGGGCTCTAGAAACAGAAACTCTGCACTTAAAGTGTGCATGCAAAATCTCTCATGTTCCAAGTCTGAGTTCAGAGGCAATAATTGGAAAGGAACCTGGGCCAGACCCACTTGCAGATCTTGGAGAGCCTCCTGGAGAGGCAAGAGGCCACTGGGATACTCCCTGGGAACAGAGATACTGGTGGTAGCCAATTTGGGAAGATTGTTCTACCATGAGGACACTCTAGTGCTGTCAAGCACCATTTTGGAGTTCCTTCTCTAGCCTATTAGCACCAGGAGCTTACCCACCCACCAGTGAACGGGCATCAGTCCTAGGACCCCTCCAGGCAGAGTAGGCAGTCATGGAGGGACCCAGCCTTTCACACTAGCAGGCCTGAACCAGGCACTGGAAGCCCCAGGCCAAGCAGCCAGCCCCACAGAGACTCAGGCCCACCCACCAGCAGGCCAGCAGCCATCGCACAAGGCAAGGCCTAGCAACTTACCAGACCAGGGGCCAGCCCTACCTACCAGCAGGCCCATAGTGGTCAGCCACACAACAACAGGGGCCCATGAAGCCCAGAGGTGGGCACCCCTGGAGCATATAGCTCTGGTAACCAGAGACGAGTGTGCTGCTGAGCTCTATAGAATGTCTTCTACATAAGGCCTCTTCTCCAAGATTGGGAAATGTAACTGACCTACCTATTACATAGGTATAAACAGAGAGAATTAGAATAAATGTGGTGAGAGAGAGAAATATGTTTCAAATGAAGGAATAAGACAAAACCCCAGAAGAAGAACTAAGTAAAATGGAGACGAGAAATCTATCTGATAAAGAGTTCAAGGTTATGATTATAAAGATGCTCAATGAACTCATGAGAAGAATGGATGAATACAGAGAGATGTTTAACAAAGAGTTAGAAAATATAAAGAAGAACTTAAAGGAACTAAAGAGTATAACTGAAATAAAAATACACTAGAAAGAATCAAGAGTAGATTGGGTGATACAGAGAAACATAGAAAACTGGAAGACAGGGTAGCGGAAATCACCTGAGCTGAACAGAAAAAAGAAATAAGAATTTTAAAGAATGATAGTTTAAGAGACCTCTGGGATAACATCGAGCATGCTAACATCCCCATTATAGGGGTCCCAGAAGAAAAACATAGATAGAAAGGGACAGAGAAATTATTTGAAGAAATAATAGCTGAAAACTTCCCAATTGGGCCTCCCTGGTGGCGCCATGGTTGAGAGTCTGCCTGCTGATGCAGGGGATGCAGGTTCGTGCCCTGGTCTGGGAGGATCCCACATGCTGCAGAGTGGCTGGGCCTGTGGGTCATGGCCACTGAGTCTGCACATCCGGAGCCTGTGCTCCACAATGGGAGAGGCCACAGTGGTGAGAGGCCTGCGTACCACCAAAAAAAAAAATAATAATAAGTAAAAAAAAAAACCTTCCGAATCTGGGAAAGGAAAGAGAAATTCAGGTTCAGGAATCACAGAGAGTCCCAAACAAGAGGAAACCAAAGATGTCCACACCAAGACACATTACAATTAAAATGTCAAAAATTAAAAATAGGGCTTCCCTGGTGGCGCAGTGGTTGAGAGTCCGCCTGCCGATGCAGGGGACGCGGGTTCGTGCCCCGGTCCGGGAAGATCCCACATGCCGCGGAGCGGCTGGGCCCGTGGGCCATGGCCGCTGAGCCTGCGCGTCTGGAGCCTGTGCTCTGCGACGGGAGAGGCCACAACAGTGAGAGGCCCGCGTACCGCAAAAAAAAGAAAAAAAAAAAAATTAAAAATAAAGAGAGAATCTTAAAACCATCAAGAGAAAAGCAACTAGGTAAGAACAGAGAACTCCCATAAGATAATCAGCTGACTTTCCATCAGAAACTTGGCAGGCCAGAAGTGAGTGGTATGATAAATTTTAAATGATGAAGGGGAAAACCTCCAATCAAGAATACTCTACTTGGCAATGCTTTCATTCAGATTTGAAGGAGAGATAAAGAGTTTCACAGACAAGCAAAAGCTAAGAGTTTAGTACCACTAAACTGGCTTTACAAAAAATGTTAAAGGGACTTCTTTAAGCATTAAAAAAAAAAGGCCATGACTACAAATATGAAAATTATGGAAAGAAAAATCTAAGGGGTAAAAGCAAACATATAGTAAAGGTAGTAGATCAACCACTTACAAACCACTTAGAAAGGTTAAAAGACAAAAGTAGTAAAATCATCTATATCCACAATAAGTAGTTAAGGGATGCACAAAACAAAAACATAAAATGTGATATCAGAAATATTAAATGTGGTGGGGCGAGTTAAAATGCATTCAAACCTAAGAGATTATCAACTTAAAACAATAATGTATAAAGGTTCGTAATAACAAACCAAAAATGTATAACAGATACAGACAAGAAAAGTAAATGCAAACGTCACACTAAAGGTAGTCATCAAATCACAAGGGAAGAGAGCAAAAGAAGAAGAAAGAAAGAAAACAGAACTACAAAACAACCCCAAAACAATGAACAAAATGGCAGTAAGTACATAACTGTTAATACTTGCTTTAACTTTAAATGGACTAAATGCTCCAACCAAAAGACATAGAGTGGTTAAATGGATTTAAAAATCAAGACTCATATATATGTTGCCTACAAAAGACTCACTTCAGAGCTAAAGAAACACAAAGACTGAAAGTGAGGAGATGGAAAAAGCTATTTCATGCAACTGGAAAAGACAAGAAAGCTGAGGTAGCAATACTCATATCAGACAAAGTAGACTTTAAAACAAAGTCAACAACAAAACTCAAAGAAGCGCATTATATAATGATAAAGAGATCAATAAAGAAGAGGATATTACTTTCATTAACATATATGCACCAATACAGGATCACCTAAATATATAAAGCAAATGTTAACAGACATAAAAGGGAGAAATTGACAATAATACAATAACACTAGAGGACTTCAACACTCCACTTACATTAATGTACAGGTCATCCAGACAGAAAATCAATAAGGCAATGTAGTTTTTTTTCTGTGGGGGGGGCGTTAAAAATTCTTTATTGTGATTAAATATATATGACATAAAATATGTCATTTTAAGCATTTTCAGTTTACAATTCAGTGTAGTAATTACATTCACACTGTTGTGCAACCATCACTGCTCTGTTTCCAAATCTTTTCCATCACCCCCAAAAGAAACTATAAGCATAAGAATATATCTCCCATCCCCCTCTTCTCCCAGCCACTGGGAAACTCTATTCTACTTTCTGTCTCTATGAATTTGCCTGTCTAGATATTTCATATAAATAGAATCATACAACATTTGTCTTTTTGTCACTGCCTTATTTCACAGAGCATATTTTCACGTTCATCCATGTTGTAGCATATATCACAAGTGTATTCCTTTACATGGGTGACTAATATCCCATTGTATGTATAGACTACATTTTGTTTATCCATTCATTTGTTGATAGACACGAGTTGTTTCTACATTTTGGCTACTAGGAATAAAGGTACAATGAACACGGGAATCAAAGTGACTTTTCTTTTTTTCTTTTTTTGGACATTTGTTTTTATTTCTCTAGAAGTGAATTACTCGGTCATAGGGAAGATGTACATGTACTTTTTTTCTTTTTAAACATCTTTATTGGAGTATAATTGCTTCACAATACTGTGTTAGTTTTTTGTTGCACAACCAAGTGAATCAGCCATATGCATATACATGTCCCCATATACCCGCCTTCTTGAGCATCCCTCCCCTCCTCCCTATCCCACCCCTATAGGTCATCACAAAGCACTGAGCTGATCTCCCTGTGCTATGCTGCTGCTTCCCACCAGCCAACTATTTTACATTCAGTAGTGTATATATGTTGACGCTACTCTCACTTCACCCCACCTTCACACTCCAACCCATTTTCCTCAAGTCCATTTTCTATGTCTCCCTCTTTATTCCTGCCCTGCAACTAGGTTCATCAATACAATTTTTTTTTTTAGATTCCATATATATGTGTTAGCATACGGTATTTGTTGTTCTCTATCTGACTACTTCACTCTGTATGACAGACTCTACGTCCATCCACCTCACTACAAATAACTCAATTTCATTTCTTTTTATGGCTGAGTAATATTCCATTGTATATATGTGCCATATCTTCTTTATCCATTCATCTGTCAATGGACATTTAGGTGGGTTCCACATTCTGGCTATTGTAAACAGTGCTGCAATGAACATTGTGGTACATGTCTCTTTTTGAATTATGGTTTTCTCAGGATATATGGCCAGTACTGGGATTGCTGGGTCATATGATAGTTCTATTTTTAGTTTTTTAAGGAACCTCCATACTGTTTTCCATATTGGTTGTATCAATTTACATTCCCACCAACAGCACAGGAGGGTTCCCTTTTCATCACACCCTTTCCAGCATTTATAGTTTTTAGGTTATTTGATAATGACCATTCTGACTGGCATGAGGTGATACCTCATTGTAGTTTTGATTTGCATTTCTCTAATAATTAGTGATGTTGGGCATCTTTTCATGTGCCTCTTGGCCAACTGTATGTCTTCCTTGGTGAAATGTGTATTTAGATCTTCCATTTTTTACCTGAATTGTTTGTTTTTTTTGATATTGAGCTCCATGAGCTGTTTGTATATTTTGGAGATTAATCCTTTGTCTGTTGTTTCATTTGCAAACATCTTCTCCCATTCTGAGAGTTGTCTTTTCATCTTGTTTATGGTTTCCTTTGCTGTGCAAAAGCTTTTAAGTTTAATTAAGTCCCATTTGTTTATTTTTGTCTTTATTTCTGTTACTCTAGGAGGTGCATCAAAAAATATCTTGCTATGGTTTATGGCAAACAGTGTTTTTCCTACATTTTGCTCTAAGCATTTTTAGTGTCTGGTCTTTCATTTAAGTCTTTAATCCATTTGGAATTTATTCTTGTGTGTGGTGTTAGGTAGTGTTCTTTTTTATTTTAACATCTTTATTAGAGCATAATTGCTTTACAGTGGTGTGTTAGTTTCTGCTTTATAACAAATTGAATGAGTTATACATATACATATATCCCCATATCTCTTCCCTCTTGCATCTTCCTCCCTCCCACCCTCCCTATCCCACCCCTTAGGTGGTCACAAAGCACCAAGCTGATCTCCCTGTGCTATGCGGCTGCTTCCCACTAGGTAGTGTTCTAATTTCATTTTTTTACATGTAGCTGTCCAGTTTTCCCAGCACCACTTATTGAAGAGGCTGCCTTTTCTCCACCATATGTTCTTGCCTCCTTTGTCATAAAATAGGTGCCCATATGTGCATGAGTTTATCTCTGGGCATTCTATCTTGTACCATTGACTATATTTCTGTTTTTCTGCCAGTACTATACTGTCTTGATTACTGTAGCTTTGTGGTATAGTTTGAAGTCAGGGAACCTGATTCCTCCAACTCCGTTTTTCTTTCTCAAGATTGCTTTAGCTATTCAGGGTCTTTTGTGTTTCCATGTGAATTGCAAATTTTTTTATTCTAATTCTGTGAAAAATGCCATTGGTAGTTTGATAGGGATTGCGTTGAATCTATACATGGCTTTGGGTAGTATAGTCATTTTCACAACATTGGTTCTTCCAATCCAAGAACATGGCATATTTCTCCATCTACTTACGTCATCTTTGATTACTTTCATCAGTGTTTTATAGTTTTCAGAGTACAAGTCTTTCTCCTCCTTAGGTAGTTTTATTCCTAGGTATTGTATTCTTTTTGCTGCATTGGTAAATGGGAGTGTTTCCTTAATTTCTCTTTCTGATTTTTTGTTGTTGGTGTATAGGAATGCCAGAGATTTCTGTGCTTTAATTTTGTATCCTGAAACCTTACCAAATTCATTGATTAGTTCTAGTAGTTTTCTGGTGGCATCTTTAGGATTTTCTATGTATAGTATCATGTCATTGGCAAACAGTGACAGTTTTACTTCTGCTTTTCCAATTTGTAGTCCTTTTATTTCTTTTTCTTTTCTGATTACTGTGGCTAGGACTTCCAAAACTATGTTAAATGAGAGGGGCAAGAGTGGACATCCTTGTCTTGTTCCTGATCTTAGGTGAAAATGCTTTCAGTTTTTTCACCATTGAGTATGATGCTTGCTGTGGGTTTGTCATATATGGGCTTTATTATGTTGAGGTAGGTTGCCTCTATGCCCATTTTCTGGAGAGTTTTGATCATAAATAGGTGCTGAATTTTGTCAAAAGCTTTTTCTGCATCTATTGAGATGATCATATGGTTTTTATTCCTTAAATTGTTAATGTGGTGTATCACATTGATTGATTTGCCTATATTCAGGAATCCTTGCATCCCTGGGGTAAATCCCACTTGATCATGGTGTATGACCCTTTTAATGTGCTGTTGGATCCTGTTTGCTAATATTTTGTTCAGGATTTTTGCATCTATGTTCATCAGTGATATTGGTCTATAATTTTCTTTTTTTGTGATACCTTTTTCTGGTTTTGGTATCAGGGTGATGGTAGCTTCACAGAATGAATTAGGGAGTGTTTCTCCATCTGCAATTTTTTGGAAGATTTTGAGAAGGATCAGTGTTAGCTCTTCTCTGAATCTTTGATAGAATTCACCTGTGAAGCCACCTTGTCCTGGATTTTTGTTTGTTGGAAGATTTTTAGTTACAGTTTCAATTTCATTACTTGTGATAGGTCTGTTTATATTTTCTAATTCTTCCTCATTCAGTCTTAGAAAATTGTACCTTTCCAAGAATTCGTCCATTTCTTCGTGGTTGTCCATTTTATTGGCATATAGTTGTTTGTAGTAGTCTCTTAAAATCTTTTCTATTTCTGCAGTGTCAGTTGTGATTTCTCCTTTTCATTTCTAATTTTATTGATTTGCATCCTTTCCCTTTTTTACTTGATGAGTCTTGCTAAGGGTTTATCAATTTTGTTTATCTTCTCAAAGAATCAGCTTTTAATTTTATTGATCTTTGCTATTGTTTTCTTCATTTCTATTTCATTTATTTCTGCTCTGATATTTATGATTTCTTTCCTTCTGCTGACTTAGGGCTTTCTTTGTTCGTCTTCCTCTAGTGGTTTTAAGTGTAAGGTTAGATTATTTATTTGAGATTTTTCTTGTTACTTGAGGGGAGATTGTATTGCTAGTAACTTCCATCTTAGAACTGCTTCTGCTGCATCCCATAGGTTTTGGGTCATCATGTTTTCATTGTCATATGTATTTTCTTTATTTCTTCATTGATTTCTTTAGTGATCTCTTGGTTATTTAGTAGCACACTTTTAGCCTCCATGTATTTGTGTTTTTTACAGTTTATTTCCTGTAATTGATTTCCAGTCTCATAGTGTTGTGATCAGAAATGATGCTTCATATAATTTCAATTTTCTTAAATTTTCCTAGGCTTGATTTGTAACCCAAGATGTGATCTATCCTGGAGAAGAGATTTTCTGTTTGGATGATCTGTCCATTGGTGTAAGTGGGGTGTTAAAGTCCCCTACTATTATTGTGTTACTGTCAATTTCTCCTTTCATTGTTGTTAACATTTGCCTTATGTACTGAGGTGTTCCTATGTAGGGTGCATAAACATTTGTAATTGTTATATCTTCTTCTTGGATTGATCCTTTGATCATTATGTAGTGTCCCTCCTTATCTCTTGTAAAAGTCTTTATTTTAAATTCTATTTTATCTGATACCAGTATTGCTACTCCAGCTTTCTTTTGATTTCCATTTGCATGGAATATCTTTTTCCATCCCTTCACTTTCAGTCTGTATGTGTCCCTAGGTCTGAAGTGGGTCTCTTATAGACAGCATATATATGGCTCTTGTTTTTGTATCCATTCAGCCAGCCTGTGTCTTTTGGTTGGGGCATTTAATCCATTTACATTCAAGTTTATTATCAATATGTATGTTCCTATTACTATTTTCTTAATTGTTTTGGGTTTGTTTTTGTGGGTCTTTTCTTCTCTTGTGTTTCCCACTTAGAGAAGTTTCTTTAGCATTTGTTGTATAGCTGGTTTGGTCGTGCAGAATTCTCTTAGCTTTTGCTTGTCTGAAACGCTTTTGTCTTCTCCATAGAATATGAATGACATCCTTGCTGGGTAGAGTAATTTTGGTTATAGGTTTTTCTCTTTCATCACTTTAAGTATATCCTGCCACTCCCTTATGGCTTGAAGAGTTTCCACTGAAAAATCAGCTGATAACCTTATAGGGATTCCTTTGTATGTTATTTTTTGTTTTTCCCTTGCTGCTTTTAATATTTTTTTCTCTGAATTTAATTTTTGTTAGCTTGATTAATATGTGTCTTGGTGTGTTTCTCCTGGGGTTTATCCTGTATGGGACTCTCTGTGCTTCCTGGACTTGGGTGACTGTTTCCTTTCCCATGTTAGGGAAGTTTTTGACTGTAATCTCTTCAAATATTTTCTCAGACCCTTTCTTTGTCTCTTCTTCTTCTAGGACCCCTAAAATTCGGATGTTGGTGCATTTAGTGTTGTTCCAGAGGTCTTTGAGATTGTCTTCAATTCTTTTCTTTTTTTTTTCTTTATTCTGCTTCTCGGCAGTTATTTCCATCATTTTGTCTTCCAGCTCACTTATTCATTCTTCTGCCTCCGTTATTCTGTTATTGATTCATTCTAGTGAATTTTTCATTTCAATTATTGTGTTGTTCATCTCTGTTTGTTCTTTACTTCTTCTAGATGTTTGTTCAACATTTCTTGTATTTGCTCAATCCATGCCTCCATTCTATTTCCAAGATTCTGCATCATCTTTACTATCATTACTCTGAATTCTTTCTCAGGTTGATTGCCTATTCCCTCATCATTTATTTGGTCTTGTAGGTTTTTACCTTGCTCCTTCATCGGTAAGATTTTTTTTTGCCGTGTCATTTTTTTTTTCTTTTTTTATGAGTGAGATTATGTTCCTGTCTTACTGGTTGTTTGGCCTGAGGCCTCCAACATATGAGTTTGTAGCCTATTGGGTAGAGATGAGTCTTGGTACTGAGATGAGGAACTCTGTGAGACCTCGCTCCGATGAATATTTCCTGGGGTCTGAGTTTCTCTGTTAGTCCAGTGGTTCGGACTTGTAGCTCCTATTGCAGGAGCTTCGGCCTGACCCCAGGTTCATGAACCAAGATCCCACAAGCCACCTGGGGCAGCAAAGAAAGAAAAAGACCAATAACAAAGTAAAAAATAAAATTAGACTAGGAAACTTACAGATATGTTAGGAAGAAAATAAAAATAAGATGAATCATCAAGCGGAAGGTACATCAGTACCACAATAGTAAAAAAGAGGAGGAGGGAAAAGAAAAAAAAGGGGTTAAAGGCCTTGGCTATGGAGGGTGGGGCCTAAGCAAGGGTGATGTTTGGGTGGTGGGTGGGGCCAATGCTCAGGACTCACAGGGCTGGAAAAGGCCCTGGGGGCTGTGGATGGTGGGGCTTAGGCTCAAAAAACAGAATGGGGCCAGGTTTGCTCCCAATACCTGGTCTCAGAGGGCAGGGGACCTCATCTGGGAGCATAGCAGGCTTCCTGGGCTCGAGTGAGTGGGGCAAATGCCCTTCTCTCCTCTCCTGCTCCTCTTAACTGGGAAGTCCCCTCCCACCTGCCTCTTCTGATCTCCCCAACCTACCTCCTATGCCAGCAAGGACCTATGCAGCCTGGAGGGGGCTCTTGAGAGCAGGGGGCCAGCCTGGGAGCTTAGCAGGCTCCTGTACCCAAGTGGGTGGGGCAATCGCCCTCGGATCCTCTCCTGCTCCTCTTGGATGGCTCCTCCACCCTGCCTCTCCTGATCTCCCCAGCCTCCCTCCTATGCCCCCAGGACCCACGTGGCCTGGATGGGGCTTTGGATTGGGGACACTGTCTTGGGAGCTCAGCAGGCTCCCTGGCTCAAGTGGGCCATGCAATCGCCCTCCGCTCCTCTCTTGCTCTTCCTGGAGAGTCCCTCCCACCACCTCTCCTGATCTCCCTTGGCTCAGGGGTTCTGATCCTGTCTGGCCTCCACTTCTCCCCCCTCAGTCTCCCTATGTCCTACTGGTTCACTTTGGGGTTTCTTCCACCTCCTTGGGCATCAGAGTTCTCCACCAGTGGCTGGCAGGTGCCCCAGTTCTGGGGAGATGCTAACTCTGCGTCTTCCCACACCACCATCTTGACTCCACCTCTCAGGCAATGTGGTGTTAAGTGACACATAGGTCAGTAGACTTAATAGATATCTACAGAACATTCCATCCAAAAATAGCAGAATGGACATTCTTTTCAAAAGCACTTGCAACATTCTCCAGGATAGATCACATGTTAGGCCACAAAACAAGTCCCAATAAATTTAAGAAGACTGAAATCATATAAAGCATCATTTCCAACCACCACAGTATGAGACTACATCAAGGACAAGAAAAGAAGCTACAAAAAACACAAACATGTACAGGCTAAGCAATATGCTACTAAACAACGAATGGATCACTGAAAAAGTTGAAGAAGAAATCAAAAAATACTTGGAGACAAAACAAAATGAAAACACAATGATTCAAAAGCTATGGGATGCAGCAAAAGCTGTCCTGGGAGGAAAGATTATAATGATACAAGCCTACTACAGGAAACAAGAAACATCTCAAATAAACACTATAACCTTACAACTAAAGTAATTAGAAAACAAAGAACAAACAAAATCCAATGTTAGTAAAAGAAAAGAAATAATAAAGATTGGAACAGAAACAAATGAAATAGAGACAAAAAAAATAGAAAAGATCAATGAAACTGGTTAAAGAGTTGGTTCTTTGAAAAGATAATCAAAATTGATGAACCATTAGCCAGACTCATCAAGAAAAAAAAGAGAGAGGGCCCAAGTAAATAAAATAAGAAATGAAAAAGGAGACGTTACAACACCACAGATATACAAAAGATCACAAGAGATTACTACAAAAAAATTATGTGCTAACAAAGGACAGTCTAGAAGAAATGGATAAATTCCTAGAAATGTACACTCTTCCAAGACAGAATCAGGAAGAAATAGAAAACATAAACAGATTGTTTACTAGTAATGAAATTGAATCAGTAGTCAAAGAAAATCCTAAAAAAACAAAAGTGCAAAATGAGATTAATTCATAGGTGAATTCTACCAAACATTTAAAGAAGAGTTAATGCCTATCTTTCTTAAACTATACCAAAAAGTTGAAGAGGAAGTAATGCTTCTAAATTCATTCTACCAAGCCATTCTGATACAAACACCAGACAAACACACAATGAAAAAAAATTACAAGCCAATATGACTGATGAACATTGATGCAAAAATTCTCAACAAAATTTTAGCAAATAAATTCAACAATACATTAAAAGGATCATACACCATGATAAAGTTCAATAAATGTCAGGGATGCAAGAATATTTCAATATTCACAAATAAATCAATGTGATACACCACATTAACAACTGAAGAATAAAAATCGTATAATCATCTCAATAAATCCAGAAAAAGGTTTTGATTTATTCACAAATAAATCAATGTGATACACCACATTAACAACTGAAGAATAAAAATCATATAATCATCTCAATAAATCCAGAAAAAGGTTTTGATAAAATTCAACATCCATTTATAATAAAAATTCTCAAAAAAGTGGTTATAGAGATATAAACTTTCAATGTAATAAAGGCTATATATGGCAAACCTACAGCCAACATCATGCTCAATGGTGAAAAGCTGAAAACATTTCCTCTAAGATCTGAAACAAGACAAGGATGGGAACTCCCACTACTTTTATTCATCATAGTATTGGAAGTCCTAGCCACAGAAACAAGACAAGAAAAAGAAACAAAAGGAACCCAAATTGGAAAGGAAAAAGTAAAATCATCACTTTTTGTAGATGACATGATACTATACATAGAAAATCCTAAAGACACCACCAAAAAAAATTAGAAGTCATCCATGAGTTCAATAAAGTTGCAGGATACAAAATTAATATACATAAATCTGTTTTTGTTTCTATACACTAACAACAAACTATCAGAAACAAAAATTAAGAAAACAATCCCATTATAATTGCATCAAAAAGAATAAAATACCTACGAATAAATCTAACCAAGGAGGTAAAATCTGTACTCAGAAAAGTATAAGACACTGATGAAAGAAATTGGAAATGACACAAACAGATGGAAAGATATAACATGCTCATGAACTGAAGGAACAAATATTGTTAAAATGACCATACTACCCAAGGCAATCTATAGATTCAATGCAATCCCTATCAAAATACTGATGACATTTTTCACAGAACTAGAACAAATAGTCCTAAAATTTATATGGAACCACAGGTAACCCAGAATAGCCAAAGCAATCTTGAGAAAAAAGAACAAAGATTGAAGTATCACACTTGCTGATTTCAATCTATACTATAAAGCTACAGTAATCAAAACAGTATGGTACTGGCCCCCAAACAGACACATAGATCAATGAAACTAAATAGAGATCCCAGAAATAAACCCACACTTACATGGTCAATTAATCTAGGACAAAGGAGGCAAGAATTACAATGGGGGAAAGACAGCCTCTTCAATAAGAGGTGTTGGGAAAACTGGACAGTTACATGCATAAGACTCAAACTGGACTACTTTCTCACACCATATATAAAAATAAACTCAAAATGGATTAGAGACTTAAATGTAAGACTCCAAACCAGAAAATTTTTAGAAAAAAACAGGCAGTAAGCTCTTTGACATGGATCTTAGCAATATTTTTTGGATATATCTCCTTAGGCAAAGGAAACAAAAGAAAAATAGACAAATGGGACTACATCAAACTAAAAAGCTCATGTACAGCAAAGGAAAGTATCAACAAAACAAAAAGCCTGCCAACTGCGTGGGGAAGATATTTGAAAATGATGTACCAATAAGGGGTTAATATCCAAAATATAAAAATAACTCATACAACTCGAAAGGTGAGAGTGGGAGGAGACTTTCAAGATGGCAGAGGAGTAAAACATGGAGATCATCATCCTCCCCACAGATACATCAGAAATGCATCTTCATGTGGAACAACTCCAACAGAGAACCTACTGAATGCTGACAGAAGACCTCAGACTTCCCAAAAGGCAAGAAAATCCCCACATACCTGGGTAGGGCAAAAGGAAAAAGAAAATAACAGAGACAAAAGAATAGGGATAGGACCTGCACCTCTTGGAGGGAGCTGTGAAAGAGGAATAGTTTCCACACACCAGGAAGCCCTTTTACTGGAGGAGATGTTGAGTGGGTAGGAGGTGAAGCTCAGAGCCACAGAGGAGAGTGCAGCAACAGGGCTGCAGAGGGCAAAGCACAGAAATCCCCGCACAGAAGACTGGAGCCAACCAGCACTCACCAGCCCGAGAGGCTTGTCTGCTCACCCACTGGGGCAGGCAGGGTTGGGAGCTGAGGCTCAGACGTTGGAGGTCAGATCAAAGGGAGAAGACTGCGGTTGGCTACATGAAGACAGCCTGAAGGGTTCCAGTGTGCCACAGCTAGTATTCTCCAGGATAGTTCATATCTTGGGTCACAAATCAAGCCTTGGTATATTTAAGAAAATTGAAATGATATCAGGTATCTTTTCCGACCACAATGCTATGAGAATAGATATCAATTACAGGAAAAAATCTGCACAAAATACAAACACATGGAGGCTAAGCAACACACTACTAAATAACCAAGAGATCACTGAAGAAATCAAACAGGAAATCAAAAAATACCTAGAAACAAATGACAATGAAAACACGACGACCCAAATCTATGGGAGGCAGCAAAAGCAGTTCTAAGAGGGAAGTTTATAGCAATAAAATCCTACCTCAAGAAACAAGAAACATCTCAAATAAACAACCTAACTTTACACCTAAAACAATTAGAAAAAGAAGAACAAAAAAACCCCAAAGTGAGCAACAGAAAAAAATCATAAAGATCAGAACAGAAATAAATGAAAAAGAAATGAAGGAAACAATAGCAAAGATCAATAAAACTAAAAATTGGTTCTTTGAGAAGATAAACATATTGATAAATCAATAGCAAGACTCATCAAGAAAAAAAGGGAGAAGACTCAAATCAATAGAATTAGAAATGAAAAAGGAGAGAAGTAACAACTGACACTGCAGAAATACAAAGGATCATAAGAGATTACTACGAGCAACGCTATGCCAATAAAATGGACAACCACAAAGAAATGGACAAATTCTTAGAATAGCACAACCTTCCGAGACTGAACCAGGAAGAAATAGAAAATATAAACAGACCAATCACAAGCACTGAAATTGACACTGTGATTAAAAATCTTCCAACAAACAAAAGCCCAGGACCAGATGGCTTCACAGGCAAATTCTATCAAACATTTAGAGAAGAACTACCACCTACCCTCCTCAAACTCTTCCAAAATATAGCAGAGGGAGGAACACTCCCAAACTCATTCTACGAGGTAACCATCACCCTGATACCACAACCAGACAAAGATGTCACAAAGAAAGAAAATTACAGGCCAATATCACTGATGAACATAGATGCAAAAATCCTCAACAAAATACTAGCAAACAGAATCCAACAGCACATTAAAAGCATCATACACCATGATCAAGTGGGGCTTATCCCAGGGATGCAAGGATTCTTCAATATATGCAAATCAATCAATGTGATAAACCATATTAACAAACTGAAGGAGAAAAACCATATGATCCTCTCAATAGATGCAGAAAAATCATTTGAAAAATTCAACACACATTTATGATAAAAACCCTACAGAAAACAGGCATAGAGGGAACTTCCCTCAACAAAATAAAGGCCATGGGGCTTCCCTGGTGGCGCAGTGGTTGGGGGTCTGCCTGCCGATGCAGGGGACGTGGGTTCGTGCCCCGGTCCAGGGGGATCCTGCGTGCCATGGAGCGGCTGGGCCCGTGAGCCGTAACCGCTGGGCCTGCGCGTCTGGAGCCTGTGCTCCACGGTGGGAAAGGCCACAGCAGTGAGAGGCCCGCATACCGCAAAAAATAAAAAAAAATAAAAATAAATTTAAAAAATGAAAGCCATATAAGACAAACCCACAGCCAACATCATTCTCAATGGTGAAAAACTGAAAGCATTTCCACTAAGACCAGGAACAAGACAAGGTTGCTGACTCTCACAACTATTATTCAACATAGTTTTGGAAGTTTTAGCCACAGAAATCAGAGAAGAAAAGAAATAAAAGGAATCCAAATCAGAAAAGAAGAAGTAAAGCTGTCACTGTTTGCATGTAGATGACATGATACTATACATAGAGAATCCTAAAGATGCTACCAGAAAACTACTAGAGCTAATCAATGAATTTGGTAAAGTAGCAGGATACAAAATTAATGCACAGAAATCTCTGGCATTCCTATATACAAATGAGAAAAATCTGAAAGAGAAATTAAGGAAACACTCCCATTTACCACTGCAACAAAAATAATAAAATACCTAGGAAACAAACCTACCTAAGGAAACAAAAGACCTGTATGCAGAAAACTGTAAGACACTGATGAAAGAAATTAAACATGATACAAACAGATGGAGAGATATACCATGTTCTTGGATTGGAAGAATCAATATTGTGAAATACTACCAAAGCAATCTACAGATCCAATGTAATCTCTATCAAACTACAAATGGCATTTTTCGCAGAACTAGAACAAAAAATTTCACAATGTGTATGGAAACACAAAAGACCCTGAATAGCCAAAGCAATCTGAGAAAGAAAAACAGAGCTGGAGGAATCAGGCTCCCTGACTTCAGACTGTACTACAAAGCTATGGTAATCAAGACAGTATGGTACTGGCACAAAAACAGAAATATGGATAAATGGAACAGGATAGAAAGCCCAGAGATAAACCCATGCACATATGGTCACCTTACCTTTGATAAAGGAGGCAAGAATATACAATGGAGAAAAGACAGCCTCTTAAATAAGTGGTACTGGGAAAACTGGACAGCTACATGTAAAAGAATGAATTTAGAACACTCCCTAACACCATACACAAAACTAAACTCAAAATGGATTAAAGACTTAAATGTAAGGCCAGACACTATAAAAGTCTTAGAGGAAAACATAGGCAGAACACTCTGTGACATACATCACAACAAGATCCTTTTTGACCCACCTCAAGAGAAATGGAAATAAAAACGAAAATAAATGGGACCTAATGAAATGTGACCTAATGAAACTTAAAAGCTTTTGCACAGCAAAGGAAACCATAAATAAGATGAAAAGACAACCCTCAGAATGGGAGAAAATATTTGCAAATGAAGCAACTGACAAAGGATTAATCTCTAAAATATATAGGCAGCTCAGGCAGCTCAATATCAATAAAACAAACAACCCAATCCAAAAATGGTCAGAAGACCTAAATAGACATTTATCCAAAGAAGATATACAGACTGCCAACAAACACATGAAAAATGCTCAGCATCACTAATCATTAGAGAAATGCAAATCAAAACTACAATGAGGTATCACCTCACACCAGTCAGAATGGCCATCATCAAAAAATCTACAAACAATAAATGCTGAAGAGGGTGTGGAGAAACGGGCAACCTCTTGCAGTGTCGGTGGGAATGTCAATTGATACACTCACTATGAAGAACAGTATGGAGGTTCCTTAAAAATCTAAAAATAGGGCTTCCCTGGTGGCACAGTGGTTGAGAGTCCGCCTGCCGATGCAGGGGACACGGGTTCGTGCCCCAGTCCGGGAAGATCCCACATGCCGTGGAGCGGCTGGGCCCGTGAGCCATGGCCGCTGAGCCTGCGCGTCCGGAGCCTGTGCTCCGCAACGGGAGAAGCCACAACAGTGAGAGGTCCGCGCACAGAAAAAAAAAAAAAAAATCTAAAAATAGAACTACCATATGACCCTGCTATCCCAGTATTGGGCATATATCCTGAGAAAACCATATTTCAAAAAGAGTCATGGGGGCTTCCCTGGTGGCGCAGTGGTTGAGAATCTGTCTGCCTGTGCAGGGGACACGGGTTCGAGCCCTGGTCTGGGAAGGTCCCACATGGTGCGGAGCAACTGGGCCTGTGGGCCACAACTACTGAGCCTGCGTGTCTGGAGCCTGTGCTCTGCAACAAGAGAGGCCGTGATAGTGAGAGGCCCACGCATCGCGATGAAGAGTGGCCCCCGCTTGCCACAACTAGAGAAAGCCCTTGCACAGAAACAAAGGCCCAACACAGCCAAAAATAAATAAATAAGTTAATTAATAAAAAAAAAAAAAAAAAGAGTCATGTACCACAATGTTCATTACAGCTTTATTTACTATAGCCAGGACATGGAACAACTTAAGTGTCCATCGACAGATGAATGGATAAAGAAGATGTGGCATATATACACAATGGAATATTACTCAACCATAAAAAGAAACGAAACTGAGTTATTTGTAGTGAGGTGGATGGACCTAGAGACTGTCATACAGAGTGAAGTAAGTCAGAAAGAGAAAAACAAATACCGTATGCTAACACATATATATGGAATCTAAGAAAAAAAATGGTTTTGAAGAACCTAGGGGCAGGACAGGAATAAAGATGCAGATATAGAGAATGGACTTGAGGACATGGCAAGTGGGAAGGCTAGGTTGGGATGAAGTGAGAGAGTGGCATGGACATATATACACTACCAAATGTAACATAGATAGCTAGTGGGAAGCAGCCGTATAGCACAGGGAGATCAGCTCGGTGCTTTGTGACCACCTAGAGGGGTGGGATAGGGAGGGTGGGAGGGAGACGCAAGAGGGAGGAGATATGGCTATATCTGTATATGTATAGCTGATTCACTTTGTTATAAAGCAGAAACTAACATACCATTGTAAAGAAATTATATTCCAATAAGGATGTTAAAAAAAAAAAAAAAACTGAGAGTGGATGTCAGAGAGACCTGACTCAAAGAGAGCTAAGGTAATGGTTAATATAATTTTTCTCAAATTTGAGCATGCACCAAAATCATCTGGAGAGTTTCTAAAACACAACTTGCTGGACCTCACCCTCCAGATTTCTGATTCAGTAGGTCTGAGGTGGAACTTGATAAACTGCATTGTAAATAAGCTCTCTTTTGTTACTGATGCTGGTAGTTTGAAATCACAACTTGAGAACTACTAGGTTAATGGAACATGGCACCCCTATGGGCAATATAAATGGACAGCCAATAAAGATATTGTTAAATTTTGTAAATCAAAAGAAATCATGAATGGATAATCAGGGCTTAGAGCCTGATTACCCATCCTTGACTTGTTTTTTAGAGTGAGGCTTATGGGGTCCAGATAATAAAAGGGTTTGACTCAGAGTGCATCTACTTGATCCATGGTCATCTCCTCAACATTGGTTCCTTGGCCTATGAAGTACAAACTATGACTCTAGAGAAGGCCAAGTGGAAACCTCTGAAATTTCCCAGTTGAGAATATAAAATTATTTCCCAGGAATGGAAGAGAAGATTGCCAACTTAAAAAACCTGAAGGATACAGAAATGGTGTCCACATTGAATCTCCATTAATTCACTAGTCTGGGTCCTACAAACATTAGATAGATCCCGCAGAATGAAAGTGGGATAATGCAAAATCAACCAAGTAGTAGGCCCAATTGTTGTGCCAGATGTAGCTAAAACTGAATACCATGGTCTTGGGTACTTGGTATAAGGCTACTAATCTGAGGAATATGTTTTGGGTTTTTTTTACCCTATCTGGAAGGAGGGCTAGAAGCAATTTACATTCACGTGGGACAAACATCAGTATAAAGTTATAGTCATGCCCCAGGGATGTTAACTATCCTGCTGTCTGTCTTAATATAATCCAAAGGAACCTAGACCATCTAGACACTCTGCAGAATATCTCAGTGGGCAGAAGAGATCACATTCATTGAACAAAATAAGAAAGAACCTTGGCAAGTACATTGGAGGCCTTGGTAAGATATGTGCACTCTAAAGATAGAAGACCTGCCAGATCAGTGCAATGTTCAGGAAGCTAGTGGGGGAGCCTAAGATATCTTATCAAAGTAAAGTACAAATTATTACATCTTGTCCCTCTGACCATGAAAAAAGAAACACAAAACTTCTTTATTGAATTCTGGAGTCAGCATATTCCCCAACTGGAAATACTACTCTGCCCATTTACTGAGTGACCCATAATGCTGCCAGCTTTGAGTGAGACCTGGAGCAAGGATATGCCCTGCACAGGTCCAGGCTGTGGTGTCAATAGCCTTGCCACTCGGGCCATATGACTCATACAACCCAGCAGACCCTACTGTACCTCTGGTGGGAAAAGACACTGTGTGGAATTTTTGGAAAGCAGCCATAGAAGAATCACAAGTAGATCCTAGGGTCATGCTATCTATAACACAAAATTATACACCATTTGACAAACATACTACAATATATGTATCCCAATATATACGGGGCCCTAGTAGAGATGGAGATTTGACTGTGAAACGTCAGGTGACTATGAGGCCAGAACAGTCCATCATTCTGTCAGACCTACCAAGAATGGCCTTTCCCAGCATCAATCCATCTTAAGATAGAAGGGGTATATCTGGAGTTAAGCATAAGAATAAGAAGAGAATGTAAGCAAGCTAGTGATGGGGAATCTTTGGATAGTGTACTGGTCATCCACTTTGTATGAAAAGAGCAGTAGGCCAAGGAAAGAATATAAACCCATGGCAGTGATGATTGACTTGGCAGGGGCATGAAGGAGAAAGATCGGGAGATTGTGTACAAGTTTGGGGAGGAGGCATGTGGACAGACAAATGGGAGAGAGTACAAATGGTAAAGATCTTTGTGTCACATGTTATCGCCACCAGAGAGCATACACCCACAGAAGAGGCACTTAACCCCCAAGTAGACAGAATGGCCTAGCCATTTGACGTCAGCCTACATTTGCCACTGGAAAAATAAGTGCTAGTACAATTGGTTTATATAAAGAAAAGCCATAGAGGATACTCATGGGCCCAATTGCACAGGCTCCCAATCACCAGGGTTGATTCAGTTACTACCACTGCCAAATGTCCCCCCTGCCAAAAACAGAAACCCATGCTGAGTCCCTGTTACAGCACTATCTCTTGAAGAGATCAATTAGCCTCTTAGCAGATTTATTACAGTGGATTCCCTCCACACTGAAATGGGCAACAATTCACCTTGACTAGAAGTGCCACATATTCCAGGTAGGGTTTGCCTTTCCTGCCCACAAGGCCTCAAACAGTATCACCAACTGAGAGCTTTCAGAGACAATACCCTGCAAGTGCCATTCTCTGGGCCAGTATGCAGTCTATTTAGGACCCCAGGTGACCAACTGGGGAATTTTTTGGTATTCTTATGCACAGTTTTGGTGGTAAATAGACAAATGCTACAGCCATAGCCTGAGGAGGGCATGGTGGCTAAAGAGAGCTACCTTGCCCAAGATTATGCCTACATCTCCATAGGCAGCCCACCTCTAATGACAGCTCTCTGTGGGATTACAAGGGCCCAGCCCACTTGCCTCAATTGTGGATATCTCTGAAGGTCCAGCCCTTCAGAGTTCCCTGTGGAATTGGTTAAGGCCTCTGTTGCAACTACGTTGCAATTTTACATTTCCATCTGCCCAATCCTGCTTCCTTTATTCCCTCACAGATGTTTCTGTGAGCACTTTCTGATAACCCTCCTACACACAAATCACAGGATCTGTAGGAGGGCTGGACATGAAGAGAATGGAGGTATGAAGACCAGCTTGTAAGAATCCAAGCACTGAGAAGAAGAGGAGTGTGTGTGTGTGTGTGTGTGTGTGTGTGTGTGTGCGCGCGCGCGTGCGTGCACGCACGTGCACTTGCTGAGGTTAGAAGAAGATGCATGTTTGAGCATTACTTAACTGATTTAGCATGGAGATTGAGGAAAAGGTAGGAGTCACATTTTTACTTTTGGGGGTTGACAGAAAGGTAGTAAAACTGAGAGGAAAGAAGAGGAGCCAATGTAATGGGGGATGAGGAAGCGTCCACCTAAACCTGTTGCATTTGACTGTATATCTGAAGGAAATGCCGTAACTTTAATACATTTAATGGAAACCATTGAGTGATTAGGGACAGCTCCTCAGCCATCCTTGTGAAAAGATTTTTTCCTACACAAGACCTCGTTAAAAAGAAACTAACGGGGGCTTCCCTGGTGGCGCAGTGGTTGAGAGTCCGCCTGCCGATGCAGGGGACACTGGTTCGTGCTCCGGTCCGGGAAGATCCCACATGCCGTGGAGCGGCTGGGCCCGTGAGCCATGGTTGCTGAGCCTGCGTGTCCGGAGCCTGTGCCCCGCAACGGGAGAGGCCACAGCAGTGAGAGGCCCGCGTACCACAAAAAAAAAAAAAAAATTAATGGAGCTTCCCTGGTGGCACAGTGGTTAAGAATCTGCCTGCCAATGCAGGGGACATGGGTTCGAGCCCTGGTCCGGGAAGATCCCACATGCCGTGGAGCAACTAAGTCATCCTGAGTGCCACAACTACTGAAGCCCACGCGCCTCGAGCCCGGGCTCCCCCAAAGAAACGCCACCGCAATGAGAAGTCCGCGCACTGCAACGAAGACCCAATGCAACCAAAAATAAATAAATAAATAAAATAAATTTTTTTAAAAAAGAAATGAACGCCCAAAATGAAGTCATTTGCTCCCTACCCACAGCAAATCAAGATTTAATTGCAGTTTCAACCCTTCCCAGAAATGTGACCTTTAAAACAATCGACCTGAAACTTCCTGATCCACACTAGGTAAACTGCATGATAAAACACTTGTTCCCTTCCCCCACAAAAGAAGATGACCTGACCCCTTTCTTTTCTTTTGCTAAGTCTTCCTTGGCCCATCCTCCTTTCTGTAAAAGCCTTCCTTCTTATAGCGCCTTCCTCAGAGTGCCCTGATGGTTGCTAGATGGGATGCTGCCTGTTTCATGAATAGTTGAATAAAGCCAAGTAGATCTTCAAATTTACTCTGTTGAATTTTGTTCTTTTAACAGCCTGTAAGTGATGAGGGTGAACTTCACTAGACCACAACTGGAAGGACAGCACAATGCTAGAGGTTTCTCCTCTTCATTGTTCCTACCTCCAGACTTGAGGTATGGAATTCCTCCGGCAGGAACGCTTTAAGAAATATCAATCTTTATAATATTTTTTCTTTCAAAAAATAAAACGGGATGGAATATAATTGTATCTACCAGGTGGAGAGATTCATAAAATAAATAGGAAAATCTTTGACATACGAGACTGTATCTTCAATGGAGAGATACATAAAAATATTTCCCTGAAGTCAAAGTAGAATGTCTTTATTTTGCAGAGAAGTTTTGCAGAGAACTATCAGAGGCATACAAACCATATCAGTCTATGAGAAAAAGACTCTATAAGAAAACTTGATCAAGTCAGCCTTTCCTGTTATAAATTACTTTCCTGGTTTGAGAAAACACTGTTTTTTAAATTTAATTATGCAGAGCTCCTCTCTCACATTATCTTTTAAGTCACTAAACTATTCATCTGCAATAGATTTCCTTCCTTAGGCAAGGCAGCAGCAGTAGTTAGAAAGGATATTCTAATCAATTTGCAGTGTACTGCAGAGGAGGATGTAAAGTTCTTGGGTGTGTTTCTTCTCCACATAGGCTATTTCTGATGAATGCAGTTAGGCCTAATCCTTTTCTACCTTCCAATCATAGGTCAGTCCTTCACATACTTCTTAGAGATTTGGCAAACTAATGCCTGTTTGCACACAATATCTTTTCTTTTCTTTTTCCTTTCCTTTCCTTCTTTTCCTCTCCTTCCCTCCTTTTCTTTCTTCTTCCCTTCCTCCCTCCCCATTCCTCCTTTCCTCCTCTCTCTCTCCAACCCCCAGTCCTTCTTTCCTAAACATAGATCTGGATACTTGAAGGACACCAAGATGACTATGACAATTCAGGGAATGTGATTGTGTAGGTGGGGGTACATGTGTTTCCAATTCTTTGTTGGTGCCTGTGTAAACAAGACACATGATAAATGTGTAAAGCACCAGCCAATAAAATACTTAAATTGGGAATCCCCCCAATTTTTCTACTTGTATTTCATTAGCATTTGGGAAGAGTGTTAACATTTGGTTAAGCTAAGTCCTGCTGCTGTTCTTGTCAAGATAACAAAAAAATGCAGTATCTGCTGTAATTTTATCTTGTCCCCTCTTAATATCTCCCTACCGAGCAACAGTATGCCTATACCAACACATTCTGTGATACAATGAAGCTTTCTTCACTTGGTCTTTTCTTTCTAGAAAGCATTATTTTCTTACCTTGTCCATGGATTCAGTGTAGATGGTGCCTAATGTTCCTAACCAAAAGACTTAGCAGAAGATATATTACTGATCTAACTCACACATCCTACGTTCCTTGAAAATGAATGTGTATTTCTCTCTCTTCCCTGCCACGCAGGGTATGCAAACAAAAGACTGTCTCACCTGACCTGATGGGGCTAGCCCTTAGCAATGCCACATGTTTAAGCATATTTCTTCAAAATTTAATTTGCTAAAACCCCATTAAACATTCATGTATACTTTATTTCATTCCATTCCTTGCTGATTACTAAAGGATTGCTATATGTCAACATAAGCATTTTCTTTTCTCATTGCTCTCCTATTCCCGCTCTGTTCTTTGAGTTATGGTGTCATTCAGTAATTTAACATTGAAGTATTTTATCACTGGAACTATGGACAAAGCTTTCAGTGTCTTAATGATTAGCTCACAGAAGAGAGAAAAGTTCTCTCAAGTTTAATTTACAGGAGAGTGAATTCCCATTGTTTCACTCTTATTTGCATACTCTCTTATTTTGTAAGGCCTTTTTTCATGGCTTAGGAAAGATGAAAAGAAGATCATTTCTCTCCTTCCCACCCCACCTTCTCCTCTCAGACCATAGCCCGTGCCTATCACAAGACTTAGTCAAGAAACTGCAAAATTAACTTGAGGCTCCCACCCTAGAGCTAAGGTTCAGGGGAATTCATGTCTGTAGTAAACCGAAGATAACAGTAAATACCACCTGTGTCGTGCTTTACATTATTCAACATGGTTTTACCTACATCTCATATATGCCAAGCCAGCAAACCCTTGAGGTAAGTATTAAATATATCTGAATTGAAGTGCAGAGCAGTTAAGTAATTTGCCTGTGTTTACTCAGTTGGGAAGTAGAGCCAGGAAGCAAACTTAGATCCTTGATTCCAAGTGGAGTTTCTCTGCTTAATTCCATGCTTTGTGCTAATGCAGCAAATTCATAAACTTTTAAAATTGAGATATAGTTAATATCTGTTTATTTTAATTGAGATATAATTGACATATAATATTATATTACTTTCAGGTGTACAACATGATTCAATATATGTGTATACTGCAATATGATCACCACAGTAAGTTCAGTTAACATCCATCACCACACACAGTTACAGTTTTCTTCTTATGATGAGATATTTAAGATCTAATCTCTTAGCAACTTTTAAGTATACATTACAGTACTATTAACTATAGTCGCCATGTTGTACATTACATCCCCTGGACTTATTTATTTTATAACTAGAACTTTGTACATTTGATGACCTTCACCCATCTTAGATGTCTTTTTAATTTCTATTTTTAAGGATAAATAAGCTTTCAGTTTAAATAAAATGCTAGGTGGTCAAGTTATTGGGTATCAATAATGTACATGAGAATGCCAGGAACGTACAATGACTACAAAAAAATAATGTAAATATGCTTGTGGAGATTTAAAATTATTTGTATGCACTAGCTATTTGTTCTTCCCTGGAATAAACATTGCAGGTCTTCTTTATTGTTTTCAAACAGTTTTTAGGATTCATACTTAAAATCAGCTATAAAATCTTCCTTCAAATGGCCATTTCATAAAATGGTTTTGCTATCCCAACCCAGGTATAAAAAGAATGAAGTGGACAGATTCAAGGTTGATTGCTATTTAAGTGATCCTTACCCAGGAACAACAAATAGTTGCAAAGTTATAATCCCCGACAGGAACAACAAATAGTTGAAAAGTTATAATCCCAGACCAGTTGTCTCCCTGAATCAACCAGTCAACATTTACTATTCTAGGTAATCAAATCAATTTTAACATTAGCCTAAATATGGTACAATTAACACTGACCACCAAAAAACCTCTACTAGTATTTCCAAACAAAATGAATACATTCTTTTTGGCTCATTGTGGTTTGGGATTAGCTACACTCGGGTCCATTAGTAATGTAATCTAAAATTAACTATTTGCCTGAAGAAGAACTTTTTAAAAAAAAAGTCTTGTTTTTAAAATTTCAGAAGAGCATCTAAGAATTTTTTTCACCTATGACTTTAAAATTCTCACAGGGCATATTATGCCCTCCAAGAAACTAAAGACTCAGTTCAAATCATGGTGGGAATTTCTTTCCATGGCCCATTACCTCAGAATGTGGGTTCATAACAGTAAAATAAAATCAGAGCATAGTCGTAACTGATATGTTGGTCTCTTATACAAAAATAAAATCTACATTCATTGATTTGCTCATCCCTGAAGCAATTTGACTCTCTGTATTATATACTTCTGTACATATAACCAGTCCCAAAGTAATCACTCCTCCAAAGTTTTCTATTTTCTAATTCACAAACACAAGGATTTGGCTATTGCTTCATAGAATCATACTCTAAAAGATCTCCTGATCTGGCCAGTAACTGGAAATCTTTTATTCTAAATCTTAAAATATATATATTTTTCTCAAAAACAAAAGAAAGGACAAATAAAGAGGTATCTGAACAGGCAGAGAAACCAGAGCTTATTAGGTTTGTTTTGTTTTCCACAGGAAAAATTGCTAAGGAAGTAAGTAGAATAGCAGTGTTTAGTTATCTTGTGAGAATATCACCACTCTCTGCCCTTCTCCAATTTCTTTCGTTTCTGAAGCACACCTAGAACCAAAGCTCTCTTGTCACAAAGTTCAATTCTGATCTTGAATGAAAATTGACTAGGGCATGTTTACTAGATCATAAAATAGGGTTGTTAAGTGAAAGCCTTAGGAATCAATCATGCTATCTCTTTCTGTATAGCATGTTTTCCAAGAAAAGGTGAATAGGGGAGGAGAATGGATGGAAATCAAATCAAATTATTATTAAACACACACACACACACACATACACACACACAATATTAAAGGTTGATCCACTGGAAAGTCCATGATTGATGGAATCATATAGGTCTGAATTGAATCCCAGCCTTATCATAAGTTGGGAAAATTATTTCACCTTTTAATACTTCAGTTTTCTTATCTGAGGGGAAAACATCATCCACAGAATCATTATAATTAAATGAAAGAATGAATATAGAGGGCTTTGAAGTTATACACCTGGGTTAGATTCCTGGCTCACACAATCCTGGCAAGTGATTTAATGTTGTAGGACCTCAAACTCCTCATTTTTAAAAACAAGTATAATAATAGTGCATTTCTCATAGGTTTATTGTAAAGACTGAATGAGATCATGTATAAAGGACTTAGTCCAGTACCAAGCATATAGTACACATTCATGAAATGATCATTCTCTTTTTCCCTTCCCTTTAGTTCCCAAATGTAACTTTCTTTCTTGCAATTATTCTTATTAAACATTCTAATAACTTCTATCAAACTCCCCACTATTAAAATTTAGAAATCTAGGGAAAAATTCATCTTAAATTTCATTCTGAAAGTGAAACTTAGTAAATGTTCCTGTTTGCCAATGTTCTGTTGATTAAACAAATTTCTAAAGATGTTTTATTTTAAAAATATGTTGTTTATGCTTTTTAGAAACAAAATATATATATATAGTAAAAGAAAAAAATTAAAAGATTCCTGCACCCAGAATTAATTACTGTTAACATCTTAGCAAATTAGCTTCTAAATATTTTTTGTTTTAAACAAAAGTTGCTGTATTGTTTTTGTAAAAATAATACGTGGTAATTAAAAAGGATCAAGAACTCCAGAAAACTAAAGTTTTAAAATCACTTTAAACCACACTATGCATAAATTATTGTTATTAATATTAGAAGAAAATAATTCAAGGTATTTCCTACTAAAGATAGCTGGATGAATTCATGAATGTGTTTATGGATGGATGGATGAATGGATAGAAAAATAATTAAATTCTATTTCCCTTGAAGTTTATTTTAAAAACATTTAAATAAATTGAAGGAATTGTACAGATTGAGGGAGACAAAGAGAGATTATAAAATATTAATGACCTGTCATTTTTTAAAAACATATAATTATCAATTTTAGTTAATATTCATTGATGCCATGCTTTAAAAGACGTTAATGGTCTTCTTTCCTAGACTCTTCCTTTGATCTCTCAAAAAACTTTTATTTTTTTTTATCTTTACATTGTCAATATTTAACCATGCTCATTTCTTGTCCTGTTTCCATACCCCATAATTAATTTATATTGGTTTTATACTTAAATTGACTCAGTGCTTACCCACCAGTCTTTTACTATGATTTCTATATTCCTGAATTCTTTATTTTGATTCACTTCTTAAATGGCTAGATTTATTTGTCAAAATATTCTTTCAGTAATGCTGTGTTCTCCAAACTGTTTGCGAATGTCTGTTTGCCGCCTTTATATCATAATGCCATTTTGGCTAGATACATTTCTTGACGCTCTGTGGAGAAGTATGAAGCCAGCCTCAATCAACCCTTTCCCCTTGTAGGTAATTTGCTTTTTATTAAGATTACTTTTTGGAGCAGTTTTAGGTTTGCAATAAAACTGAGAGGAAGGTATACAGATTTCCCATATACCCTCTGCCCCAATAAATGTATAGCCTCCCCTTTTATCAACATCACTCACCAGAATGGTACATTTTTTTTTACCAAGGATGAACCTACATTGACAATTGTAATCACACAAAATCCATAGTTACTTAAGGGTTCACTCTTGGTGTTGTACATTTAAAAAGTTTGGACAAATGTATAATGACATATATCCATCTTTATAATATCACACAGAGTATTTTCACTGCCCTGAAAGTCCTCTGTGCTCTGCCTATTCATCTCCTCTCCTCCCTCACCACTGGCAATCACTGATCTTTCTATTGTCTCCATAGTTTTGCCTTTTCCAGAATGTCATATAGTTGGTATCATACGGTATGTAGCCTTCTCAGTGTGGCTTCTTTCACATAGTAATATGCATTTAAGTTCCTCCATGTCTTTTCATGGCTTGATAGCTCATTTCTTTTTAGTACTGAATGCTACTCCATTGTCTGATATACTACAGTTTAGTTATCCATTCACCTACTGAAGGACATCCTGGTTGCTTCCAAGGTTTGGCAATTATGAATAAAGCTGCTGTAAACATCAATGTACAGGTTTTTGTGTGGACATAAATTTTCAACTCCTTTGGGTAAATACCAAAGAGTGCAATTACTGGATCATATGGTAAGAGTATGTTTAGTTTTGTAAGAAACGGCCAAACTGTCTTCCAAAGTGGATGTACCACTAACAATGAATGAGAGTTGCTGTTGTTGCACAGCCTCACCAGCATTTGGTGTTGTCACTGTTCTGGATTTTGGCCATTCTAATAGGTGTGTAGTGGTATCTCGCTGTTGTTGTTTTAATTTATATTTCACTGATGACATATCACGTGGGGCATCTTTTCTTATGCTTTTCTTATGCTTATTTGCCATCTGTATATCTTCCTTAGTGAGGTGTCTATTAAGTGCTTTGGCCCAATTTTCAATCAGGTTGTCTGTTTTCTTACTGTTGAGTTTTGAGTTTTCTTTATTTTGGATGACATTTCTTTATCAGATGTGTCTTTTGTGAATATTTTCTACCAACCTGTGGCTTGTTTTTCTAATTCTCTTGATACTGTTTTTTGCACTGCAGAAGTTTTTAATTTATTAATTATTTCTTTTATCAATTATGCCTTTGGTGTTGTATCTAAAAAGACATCACCACCTAGGTTTTCTCCTTATAGTTTTGCATTTTACATTTAGGTCTATAATCCACTTTGAGTTAATATTTGTGAAGGGTGTAAGGTCTGTGTTTAGGTTTCTTTTTGTTTTTGTTTTTTTGCATATGGATGTTCAGTTGTTCCAGTACCATTTGTTGAAGAGACTAACTTTGCTCCATCATATGGTCTTTGCCCCTTTTCCAAAGACAATTTAGCTATATTTATGGGGGGCCTATTTCTGGGCTCTCTATTCTGTTTCACTGATCTACTTGTATATACTTTCACCAATACCACACGGCCTTAATTACTATATTTTCATGGTAAGTCCTGAAGTCGAGTAGCATCAGTACTCCAACTTTGTTCTTCTTTAAATATTGTGTTGGCTATTCTGGGTTTTTGCCTTTCCATATAAACTTTGTAAGTTTATTGATATCTATAAAATAAATTGCTGGGATTTTGATTGGGATTACATTGAATCCATAGATCAAGCGGGGGAATAATTTATATCTTAACAATATTGTCTTCCTATCCATGATCATGGAAATCCTTCCATTTATTTAGTTCTTTTTTAATATCATTCATCAAAGTTTTACAGTTTTCCTCATATGGATCTTGCATATATTTTGTTAGATCTATACCTAAGTATTTCATTTGTGGGTTGCTAATGTAAATGTTATTCTGTTTTTAATTTCAAATTCCACTTGTTCATTATTGGTACATAGGAAAGCAACTGACTTTTGTATATTAACTTTGTATTCTGCAACCTTGCTATGTCACTTATTAGGTCAAGGAGTTATTTTATTGATTCTTTTGATGTTCTACATAGATGATCAGGTCATCTGCAAATAAGACAATTTTCTGTCTTCCTTCCCAATCTGTATACTTTTAATTTCCTTTTCTTGCCTTATTGAATTAGCAAGAAATTCCAGCATGACGTTGAAAAGAAGTGGTGAGAAGGGACAAAAAGTGCCTTATACCTGATCTTAGTGGAAAAGCTTTGGGTTTCTCATCACTAAGTATGAAGTTACCTGCAGGTTTTTTATAGATAGTCTTTATCAAATGAAGAAATTCCCTGTCTATTCCTAGTTTGTTAAGGTGTGTTTTATAGCCAAGAATGTGGTCTGTCTTGGTGATTATTCCATGTGAGCTTGAGAAAAATGTGTAATGTGCTGTTGTTGGGTAAAGTAGTCTATAGAAGAAAATTATATCCAGTTGAGGTCATCTATGTCCATACTGATTTTCTGCATGCTGGATCTATCCCTTTCTGAGACAGAAAGGGAGAGAGGAGTGTTGAAGTCTCTAACTATGAATAATGAATTCATCTATTTCTCCTTGCAGTTTTTTGCCTCACATAGTCTGACACTCTGTTGTTCGGCACTTACATGTTAATAATTGTAACGTCTTCTTGGGGAATTGAGTCTTTTATCTTATGTAATGCCCTCTTTATCCATAATAACTGTCCTTACTTTGAAGTCTGCTCTGTCTGAAATTAATATAGCTACTCCTACTTTATTTTGATTAGTGTTAGCATGGTATATTTTTCTCCATCCCTTTACTTTTAATCTAAATGTATCGTTATATTTAAAGTAGGTTTCTTCCAAATAATGTATAGTTGGGTCATGGTTTTTGATCCATTCTGAAAATCTGTTTTTTAATTGGTGCATTTAGACCACTGACATCCAAAGTGATTGCTGATATAGTTGGATTAATCTCTACCATCACTGTTACTGTGTTGCATATGTTGCCCTTATTCTTTGTTCCTATTTTTGTCTTCCATTCTTTTTCTGCCTCTTGTAGTTTTAATTGACCATTTTTTATGTTCACATTTTCTCCTCTTAGCACATCAGTTATACTTTTTTAAAAACTATTCTTAGTGCTTGCCCTAGAATTTGCAATATACTTTTATAACTAAGCCAAATCCACATTCAGATAACACTACACCACTTCACAGGTAGTGAGTACCTTACAGTAACAAAATATTCTTAATTTCTTTCTCCTATCATTTATTTATCTTATATATAAGCATACATAAGCATACGTATGACATATTCATAAGCATACATAACCAAATACATTATTGCTATTATTATTTTTAATAAACTGTTATCTGTTAGACCAATAAAGAATAAGAAAAAAGTTTTTATTTTATCTTCACTTATTCCTTCTTTGATGTTCTTTCTTTTTTAAAATGTAGAACTGAATTTCTGATCTATATTATTTTCCCTGTCTCTAAAGAACTTCTTTTAACTTTTCATACATGGCAGGTCTACTGGCAACACATTCCCTCAATTTTTGTTTCTCTGAGAAAGTTTTTATTTCTCCTTTACTTTTGAATGATAATGTTTTTCAGGGTACAGGATTCTAGGTTGTCGGCTTTTTTTTTCTCTCAACACTTTAAATATTTCCCTCCACTCTCTTATTAGCATAGTTTCTGAGAAGTCAGACGTAATTGTTCTCTTTGCTTGTCTATAAGTAAGTTTTCTTCCTCTGGCTTCTTCCAGGATTTTTTTCTTCATCATTCATTTTCTATAATTTGAAAATAATATGCGTAGGTGTCATTTGTTGGCATTTATTCTGCTTGGTCTTCTCAAGATTCTTGGATTCCTGGTTTGGTGTCTGACATTAATTTGGGGAAATTCTCAGTTATTATTGTTTCAAATATTTCTTCTATTCCTCTCTTTCTTCTCCTTCTGGTACTCCCATTATGTGTTTGTTACACCTTTTGTAGTTGTCCCACAGTCCTTGGATATTCTGGTTTTATTTTTCAGCCTTTGTTTTCTTTCCTTTTCAGTTTTTAAGGATTCTATTGATATATAACCTAGTGTAGAGGGTTTTTCCCCAGCATTATCCAACCTACTAATGAGCTGTTATGGTGGGTTTTCTTTATCTCTAGAATTTCTTTTTGGTTCTTTCTTGGGATTACCTACCTCTCTGCTTACATTGCCCATCTGTTCTTACATGCTGTCTACTTTATCATTAGAGCCCTTACTATATTAGTCATAGTTGTTTCAAGTTCCTGGTCTGATAATTCAAACATCCCTGCCTTGTCTGGATCTGATGCTTGCTCTGGCTCTTCCAGCTGGGTTTTTTGCCTTTTGTTATGCCTGGTAACTTTATCTTGATAGCCAGACATGGTGTACTGGGTAAAAGGAAGTGCTGTAAGTAGGCCTTTAGTAATGTGATGGTGAGGTGTGTGGGAGGGGAAGTGTCCTATAGTCCTATGATCAGGTCTTACTGTTTTAGTGAGCCTATGCTTCTGGACTGTGAACTTCACAAGCATTCCTCAGGTGTTTTTTTTTTTTTCTCCCAACTTATGTAGAATAGGATGGCTAGAGTTGGCTGGAATTGAGTATTTCCTTTCCCAGGTCACTTAAACTGTGATAATACTCCACCAGGCTAGGCTCTGGTTAACTAGTTTCCCCTGAGGGCAGGCCTTATTAAGAAGAACAGAATGCTCTGGCATATTTCAAAATGATTCCTTTTCCCTTCTCCCTGGTGGAAACCCTCAGGGATTTCACTCCAGTACTTAGTATGGGAACCTGATTGAGCTCCTGGAAGTAAATATCACAATATGTGGGACACCTCCTATGTCTGAGATCCCTAGAGTTTTTAATTTTCAGAGTTATCCACATTGAGCCTCCAGCAATTAATCAATTACAGTTCAGGTTTTCCTACACTGGCACTGGTTCCAGTGGCAAGTTTCTGCTTGTGAGTCTTTGCTCCAGTAAGCTGTGGCTCCCTGCCTGTATTTGCCTGCCTGCCTCTCAATCTTGGGGGCAGCCATTTGACTTGTGTCCTCCCTTCTTATGGATCTAAGAAGGGTGGTTTACTTTTCAGTCCATTCAGCTTTTTACTTGTTAAGAGCTAGTGGTGACTCCTAAGCTCCTTATAAGCAAAACCAGAAATTCAATAATTTGCTTTTTATTCTTGAATAAGTGAAGAAATTTTTCTTCATCCTTTTATTCATTCAACAAATATTTACTGGGCACCTACAACTTCCCAGACTGGGTTCCAAGCACTGGTATTATAAGAGTGAACAAAACATCATGCATTCATGGAACTTGCATGATAGTGGAAACTTGAAGTTGAGTACTTTAATATATATCTTTGTGTTAAGCATTTTAATATATCTTTGTGTTAAGCATTTTATTTTAAATTTACCAAGAACAGAGTGTGCTCTTTTGATCTTAAAATTAAATTTTTGTGTCAAATTTATTTAATTTTTCTGTAATGACATTGGTTTTGGTCATTTTATTTTCTTAAGCACTCAACCTCTCTTTTCATCTTTGAGCTCTTGTTCATTGAATATGGGTTCATATTAAGTTGTTCTATAGAATGCAGAATTTATGAATTTTCTGTTCCTTTACTTTATATTTTCATTTAGGTTGGACTCTATCTTTTGCATCTAATTCATGATTTCATGTTGTGCTGTAGCATTTTTGCATTGTTGTCAAGCCATTTGTTTCATCTTGTTCATTCTCTTATCTCTTTTGAGATTTTGTTATATATTCTGTATTAGGATTCTCTGCTTCTAGTTGGGGTGGAGGCCATTCCAGTAAGGGAAAACCTTTAAGCTTAGATCATTTCTTGAACTGCAGTTATGGAGCCTCTCTGCCCATAAGGAAGAGGTATTATCACCTATTTCTCTCCAGCAATAGTTCCTGTTAATCAACGGTCAGAAGGAAGGGAGAAAAAATAAGGATACTTACCCATTTTGTTTCTTTCTAGATTTAGTGATACTAGGGAGAGTTCTATTTGGCCAGTTTAGAAGTTCATCCTCTAGGATTTGTAGTGAGGTAAGAAATACAGCCCTACTACTCTTTTTTACTACTCTCCAGAATCTTTTTCACCCCCTCAACAACCAGGTTCTGAAATGTTTTACTTAGGTCAATGTTTTCTAACCTTGGATGCAGCTATGGAGTTTTAAAAAATTCTGACATTCAGGCTGCACCCCAGACCAGTTAAATTCGACTCTTTGGATACGAAATCCAAATACAATTATAAAAAGCTCCCAAGGTGGTTTCAATGCTTGAGACCCAAGCTTAAGAACCACAAGCTTAGGTTATGCTCTTTTCCTTCTTTGGTGACAGTTGGTAATTTTTTTAAACACCCTTTTTGCTCATTTTGTGATATGCTTTGGGAGAGAAGTTCTATGGTAAAATTTTAACCTGCCATCTTCCTAATAACTTCTTAACAGGAAATTGAATAGTTCTCAATAACTATTTGTTAATTGTTTACATTGTCTTTTTCCTATGTATGATACAGTCCTCTGAAATCCACTTCTGCCTTTCCCTCACTCAACACAGAACTATTTATCATGGGGGCAAAAAACCTCCTCCTCATTCCATTTGTGGGTAATATAACAATCTACATTTTGAATAAAAATAACAGTATAAGTGCTATAATTATATCCAGTATTAGGAAAATCATAAATTCACTTATTTGACAAACATTTGTGGGATCAAAAGTCATTTGTGGGATCAAAAGTCATGACACTTCAACGGGGGGGGCAGGTGGGGAGAGAAAGAGTAAGAGAGACTGCATGTACAAGTGTATGTTGGAAAAAGAGAAATGATTGGGGCTTGGGAGATGCATATATTAAACATATGAGTAGGAAAAGAGGATCCAGTGAAGGTGACTTAGAGAATTCAGAGGAATAGGAGAGCAACTGGAATGTAAGCTTCAGGAGAGTAGAAAGCATGTCTAAATTGTTCATTTTGTACCATCAGTGCTTAAGATGGTAGCAAGCACAACTGGGTAATTGATATAGATTTGTGAAATGAATGAATGAGAAGTACAGTGTCATAGCTGCCAAGAGAAGAGTGGCTGATCATATGCTACAAAGAGTTATCCTTGAATTGATTATAGAAGCTATTTGCATTTGATCTTTGGGAAATCATGGAAGGTATCTCATATTTACAAGGAAGGCAATGAAAAAGTGGAGGCAGTTCATATGGATTCCCTTCTCCAAAAGCTGGCAGTGAAGAAAAAAGAAAGTTGGGGGCAAGGGACCGTAGTAAGTGCTAATACACGTTAGCAGTATTTCCAATGAAACCCTTCACTATGGAACCCTTTTTTCCCTAAAAGCATCTTAAGGGACTAGTGTTGCACATAAGATGCTTTGAAAAATATGCTTTAAAGTAAAAATTCTTTCAGAATGTTCATCTCTAAGTTCTTTTTATTTGACATAAGCACTATTAAAAAATAAGTCATATTTTTGTTTAATTACCAGTACCATTTTCTGTTATTTTATATTGCAAGTATGCAACAGGTGATTTTCATTTATAATTTAAATAGGATTTAAGGTTAAGAATTTAAGTCTCACAGTTTTGAGAGTAACAAGTGGACTAGAATGCTGTTCCACCACTTATTAGTCGAGCAATCTTGCACAGATTCCTGAATCTACTGAGCTCCCTAACTCTACCATATCAGCAAGATAATAACTGTGCAGCAGATCTAGCAGAGAAACAGGAGTATAATTAAAAGAGCTAGTTTCCACAAATCTCTGGAGAGGATTATAACATAAACATGTAGACAGAGCTAAAAAACATTCAGTCAATTGAAATGCCTAGGAAAAACAAAGAGAAAAAAATTTTTAAACCCAAAGTGATCTGTGGGGGAGAGAAGTGTCACAGATTGTGCTTACCTTTGAAGGACAGGCAGGAGCACGAGGCATGTGGTAGACAATAAATAATCATTAGTTAATTAACTTAGCCTGGCTTACAGAGCAACCTAAGCTTCGATGGAAAACACCTTTTTCTTCCTTTTTTGTGCTATTTATTAAAATATCAAGTTGCTTTGTAAAATACATTTTTTTAAATGATTAAGTTAAGCCTCTGACCAGCAAGCAAACTTACCATGGACTAAGCAGAAGGGTTTAGGGTCATATCTAGTTTTATCTCACATGAAATGGATGCAACACAATGTACGATGCTCTTCATTCATAAGGAAAAAACCTAAGACAATACCATTAAGTGTAGCAGTTAAGAACATAGGTTTGGGGGCCCTGGGTTTGATTCTGGCTCTTGGACTCAATAGCTATATAATCTTTGACAAGTAGCTTGATATCTCTGAGTATCAGGCTCTTCATTTGTAGGGTGGGCATAAAGCCCTTAGTTTTGTTTCAAATATTTTGATAGTGCGTAAAACGCTTAGCAAAGTGTTTGGCTACCTAATCCATATTTCTACAAAGCTAACTCTCAATGAATGGTATTTATTGTTAATAATATTATAATACTGTTCACATCATAAGCATATGGCCTTTGGATTCAATCAGGCCTGGGTTCAAATCCTGACTCCATCACTTTTTGGTTGTGTGACTTCAGAAAATTGCTTAACAATTCTCTGAGCCTCATCTTCATATTTAAAGTGAGTATAACACCCACATCTTTGGTGATGGTCAAGGTTAAATGAGATAATGTATGTAAGGTATACCTAACACATGGCAGGCATTCAACAGATGCCAGTTCCCTTTCTACCACTTTCCCTAGGAAATAACCAAATATTTACCATAGAATCTAAGGTCCTTCACGGTCTGGTCCCTAGCTCTTTTTCTAGCCTGAACTCCTAACATCCTCTATCTCTTCCTTCCTCCCTTCCCTAACTCCCATGTCTTCCACTTCATAAGCTTCCACTCTTAGAACTGAGATTATGTTCTGTAAGGAAACAGCCCCTTTTGAGATTCTAAACAAGGATGATAAAGAAAGCCCCACATCTGACCTTGATAATTAAGTAAAGTCAAAAGCTCTCTTCTATCAAGGCTCCTAGTTACCTCGGAGAGGGCTTGATCTCTTACAATATTAGACACTGTCAATCTTTTCTCTTGTTGAAAACCTCTTATTACTTTGGCTTTAAACACACACACACACACACACACACACACACACACACACACACACACGGTGTTTCTCATTTTACTCTGCCCTATTCTCTCCCTCTCTTGCCAGTTTTTCATTTTCCATTGCCTTACCTGTTAGTGGTTCCCCAGCATTAGGGACAGTGGTGACAGGACAATCATAGGGTTGTTGTGAGCATGAAATGTAATAACAGCTACAACTCAGTTTTAGCTGATTGTTGCCTTGCAGAAATTGAGCTGAGTGTTGACAATATTTTCTGATTTTTTTCAAGACGGCAGAGATTTTTATGTAAACTATCTTGATTTTAAAGGTTGGCAACAAGTTTGAAAAAAAAGAGTGTATACGTTGAAAAACATGCCTGAATTCACTCTGTGGGCTATCTGTTTGCAGCTTGGCTCTAGGATATCTGGATAGCACTGCCAATGATTCTTGTGTGCATTTTGGGGCTTGCAAGGACTATACCTGTGGACTCAACCATATTCCAAGCGCCTGGCACGGTGTCTGGCACATAGCAGGCGCACAATAAATATACACTGAATGAACACCTTTCATAGACATCTCACTTTACAGCTAACCTTATTCACTGTTATTCAATCTAATGGTTGGCAAAACATTTTGGATTCATTCTTAGATCGGTTCCTGTTAAAGGTCTGCTATTGGTATTTCCCAGCTGTTAAATGTTGCTATTCTTAGTACTTTGCTTAATGGTTTGTTTCAAAATCTTCTGGATACATCCTGCTTGTGTCAGACATGGTCATCACACTCCTTCAACTGCCTTGTCATCACTTTTGTTTTTTGGCATCACCCTTTTCTACAACATAACATTCCCAGTGAAGGGAAAATAGTTTTTACTATCTAAGGGATGACAGGACTAGCCTAGGACTGTTTCTTCGCTATCAGAGCATCTTCCTTATTACTGTGCAGCATAATGAAGATGGTTGTTTCTAATACTTTATTCATTCATTCCTTCAAAGGTAAGTCATTGAAAAAAAAATCATTGAAAGCATACTTCTGTGCGTGGCACAAAGAAGACAAATAAATATAACCTTCAATTTCAAGGAGCTTACAGGCAAGTAAAACAGATAATAATAGTAGAGTGTAATACATGCTATAAAGAGAAGAAACCACACACAGGAGAGACAGTACATCCAAGTGGTTAAGAGCACTGGTTCTGGAGCAGACTCCCCAGGTTCCAAGCTTGGCTTCACTTCTTAACAGCTGTTTAACAAGTTATTTAACATCTCTCTGGCTTGGTTTTCCAATTTGGAAAGTAAGGTGTGAGGAAATCTACCCTGCGGGGTTATTATGAAGATTTAAGTAAATTAGTATGTGTAAAATGCTTAGAATAGTGTCTGATATGAAGTAAGCACTCAATAAACAAGTAAGCACTCAATAAATGTTATCTGTTACTACTACAGAAGGTGCACTTAACCCTTTGTGTGTGATTGGTGTGTGGCGGTAGCTAGGTAAAGAGTAATAAAGTCAGGAAGATTTCCCTGATTTAATTATTAATGTAAGTGTTGAAGATTTATTTCCTCAACAAATATTTATTGGGTATTTACTATGCACCCTGCACTAGATAAGTAAGTATAAAGCAGTAGGTTGGAAAATATAGAAGGAAAATTTCCCAGGCAATGGAAACAGCAGGTTCAAAGCCATGAAGATGTGAGAGGTCAAGACAAGTTCTTGAAGTGCAAATAGTTCAATGAGAGGGAGAAAAGGGTGAGAGGTGAAAAGGGGTAAGAAATGAGAAAAGAAAGAAGTGATGACAAGGGTGTCAGATTGTACTGACATTTGTACTATAGCATTTGAAATTTATTCCATAGACATAAGGAGCCAAAGAAGGTTTTAAGCAGAGGAGTGATGTGATCTGATTTGTGTTCTTAAATCATTACACTGGTAATCATATTAATCTGAGCAAACTCAGTTTTATTTAGGAAGTGAGACCTCCCTCAAAACTCCTTATAGGAGAGGGGTAGGGCAGTTTTCTAAGCAAATCAGAACTAATGGATTTTGAAATAAAAGTGCTTAGAAATTAAGAAGTGAAAGTGGGTTTTCCATATATGCAGTCTAAATAATACTTTGATTTGGAGCACGAGGTATTTATCTCAAAAAGAAACAGCTGTTAATACACGAGGCTCTGAAATAACCAACTCCAGCCTGGCCCTTCTGGATCTATCTCATATCCTTTTTGCGTGTCATTCATTCATTGAGTCAACAAATATTTATTGTGCCAGACATTGGTCTAGGCACTTGGGATGAACAACAATAAGGAGTCTTGCTCTCTGGAAGACAAAGATAATAAACCTTAAACATAATAAGTAAATTACATGAAATATTCTTTAAAAATTATTGAAATTAAAAAATGAAGCAGAGCAAGAGAACTGAAATCATCCATTCATGATAGGAATCACAATAGCATGATTTCAACAAGGAATGAAAAGAGCTGCAAAGCCCTCTGCAGTGTAAAATTCATGAAAAACTCTAGGGTGAGTGCAAAGTCCTGTCTCTGGACATGGATCTAAGCACAGGGAGTCAACCTGAAAACGTGTGTGTGTGTGTATATGATTTATAAAATTATATATATATGTGCATGCATGATTTACAAAGCCTGTGTAAGCCTACTTTAAACAATGTGATATGGACGAGGCTTAAATTGGGCTGGAATATTTTCTCCCCACTACTTCCACAATAAACAATTCCGGGGTTTGGTGGTGGTGGTAGTGTGTGGGTGTGTTTTGGACAGCAACTTCTGCTTGGAACAGAGCTGGCCAGAACCCTATTCTTCTACAACCTGACCTGATAACAGCCCAACCCAGCAGGGGCCTCAATCTGTTATTTCTTACAGAAAAACAAACAAACCTCTTCCACAAGCTAGTATCATAGAGCGGTGTCCTTCATCACTAATCCGCCCTATGGAGTCCTGACTCCAAGGGAAGAATGCCACCTACCGAATCATCCGCCCCAGTCAGCCAGTCCTGCAAAGTGAGGCAACACTCAACTCAGCCCAGGTCGGCTCCAAATCCTCTCCCTCTGATTATTCTTTAGCCTTTAAAAAATTTGCCACTATTTGGGCTGACAGGAAGTTATGCTCTCAGCGCAGATATCTGATAAACACTTCCACATATTGTAGCCTTCTCAATAGCTAAGCCAAATTTCAGAGTCCTCTCTGCCGCATTTTCCTTAATTGCGCTTGCACGTCTGGAATGCCCGGGTCTCTGCAGCTCGCAGAGAAACCGCCGGTGCAAATTGCGCAGGGGTTGCTGCCGGGCGGCTGCAGAGCCACCGCGGGCAGGCTAACGTGCGGAACCGCACGACAGGTCAGGCGGCGCCGCGGGCTTCCCATGTGCGCGGCCGCAGCCCTCTGCAACGTGCGACTCCGTCCCCGGCCTCCCGGGCGGGGAAGGGGCGGGGGCGGGGGACCCCTCGGCGGTCGGCCGAGGGCTAGGCAGGAATCGCTGCCACTCCTCTGTTCAGGCTGAGGTCGCCACAGCTGCGCCGCTCCACGCGCTAACGGGGCGCCTTCCCCACGGGCGCGGCGCGGGAAGGGATGGGGTCGGGTGCGAGTGGGCTGGGCAGCTGGAGAGGTGCGCATCCACGCTAGAGGCCTGCGTTCGTGACACCGGCCGGTGAGCTCCTTCGGGCTGGACCCACTCGGAGGCGCAGACTGAGAAGGTCGGTCGGGCGCCCGTGCCCTAATATATATCTAGAAGGGCGCGCCTCAGGCCGGACCGGCGCGGGGAGGGCCGCGGCCTGAGGAGGGCGGCCTGGGGAGGGCCCAGCGCGCGGCGCCTGGCGCCGAGGGGCGGGCCCGAGGCGGGGCGGCCGCGGCGCTGACGGGCGGTCGCCGCCGCAATCGCCTGCAGCTGCGGTGCCGAGCGCGGGCGGCTGTACATGGCCCCGACGGGAGGCGCGCGGCTCGCACTCGGAGCCCGGCTCGCCGCTTGAGCTCGGCGCCCGCCTCGGCCTCGCGCGTCCTCGCCCGTCCGGCCAACGTCCCACGGACATGCCCGCGTAGCCTCCTCCTGTGCTGGGATTTGCTTGAAAGTCCTCTTCATGGAAGCGATGTCCCCCCAGCAGGAGACTCTAGGGGGGCAGCCGGCGCGCTCCTCTTCCCTGACAGGAGTGTCTCGGATCGCGGGCGCCCCCGGAACCAAGAAGGTGAGGACGCCGAGCGGGGCCCGGCGCCCGCCGCCGCCGCGCGGGCCGGACGCTGCAGGGATTTAACGCTCGAGGCCCGCGTCATTCGTCTGAGGCCATTCTCGCCTTCCCGTTTCCCAAGTGACCCCGTCACCCCCGGGTTTTTCGCGTCTAGAGTCTCAGTCGCTCTCGGAGCGGACCCGGCAGCCTCCCTCCCCGTCTCCATCCGCCGCGGGACCCGTCCCCCCTCCCTCAGGCGGGGCGCGCGGCCCAGGTTTGGGGCATCGCCCTTCCCGGCCCCTCTGGGTGCCCAGCCCCGGGGTTCCCTGAGGTCCCCCGGGAGCTCACCGTCCCTTGACGGGGTCAGCTCTGAGGTCGTCAGGGCAGCGGCGTCCGCCCGTGTGCGGCTACCGCGCTGAGGAAGGTAGGCGGCCGGGCTGCGGCGCCTGCGGGGCTCAGCCCCTCACCTGGACGCGGCCTCTCCGCGATATTTTGCTGGGGGTGGCCGGGAAGAGGTGCCTGCGCCCCACAGAACGACTCCCGGTCGACGCCCGGGGACGCGGAGGGCCGGTTCGGCTTGGAATTGGGCTGGGTGGGGCGGGTGGGCTGCGGCGGAGGGGCCTTCACCCTACGCTTGTCCCCTGGCCCTCGGGGCTTGGCGGGGCTGGAGAGGGGTTGGGTGTCGGTGTGGGCGTGCGGGCAGCGCGCGTGGCCCCTGACAAAGCTGGGAGGAGGGATGCGGGCAACAACTTGTAGCGTTCCTTTCGGATAAACACGGCCGCCGAGCGGCGTGCCGATTCCGATGGGGTCAGGTTTCTTTGGAACGGTTCCCTCAGCAAGTGCACGTGGCCGCGAGCTGCCGGCCTCTGCTGCTCGGCTCTCAGAGGAATTGATTCGGGTGTTTTTAGCCGTGTCTGCCCTCGCTCCTCCCCTCCCCCAAAACCTGATATTTGGCTTTTTTTCTCTGTGTCCTGGTGGTTCCCTTCCAGCTTCTGTGGAGAAAAATGGGGCTTAGAGGGATAACCTAACTCATCCTTAAGAAATGTCTTGAGGCATTGCATTTGCATCATTGGAACCTTAAGGGGCTACGCAGGCTCCCCTGATTGTCCGGATCTTACTGCCTTTCATGACTCTTCCCAACAGGATCCTGGGTTGGCTAGAGGTCAGTGGAAGAGTGGTGAGATCGGTGCAGAGTAAAAGTGTGTGTGAGCTCCCAAGGACCTTGACCGTGTCGCGGAGCCATCTAGGAGTGTCAGTGAACTTGATGTTGTATCGGCTGTAGTGCTGGTTCAAGCCTTTGATGTATGGAGGGTGCGGTTTGTCCTTGTCGCTTTTCCCCTTCAGAGATGCAGGGAGGGAGGGAGAGAATTTACTAGGTTAGTGCTATATGAATTTTCAGTAATTAACATAGGTTTTAAAGCAGTTTTTATTCCTGTAAACTTAAGGAATTGGGGATAATAAAGTATTTGTATTCCAGAACAGATCTCATCCTTTTTTACTAACGGTAATTAAGCGAGAAAGCATGAGAGTAGCTTGATCTATCAAGAAGTACTTGTCTTGGGCTTTCCTGGTGGCGCAGTGGTTGAGAGTCCGCCTGCCGATGCGGGGGACACGGGTTCGTGCCCCGGTCCGGGAAGATCCCACGTGCCGTGGAGCGGCTGGGCCCGTGAGCCATGGCCGCTGAGCCTGCGCGTCTGGAGCCTGTGCTCTGCAATGGGAGAGGCCACAACAGTGAGAGGCCCGAGTACCGCAAAGTACTTGTCCAATAAATGAAGGGTTGCTGGGCATCTTAAGCCATTGTCCTTAAGATGCTGTCCTTCATTATAAAACGTAATGATTTGTCACATTACCAATCTAGTCTTTTCCTTTTAAAATTTTGCCAGTCTGGTCTTTCTACAGCTTTTTACTCCCTTTAGGGTGAGAGTGAGGTTGAAGAACTGTTTTATTTTGCTTTTAATATTTTTTTTCCAGAAAAGTGCATCTCTGCCTGTTTTAAATGTTAGTAGGCATATCTGTTTGATTTCAGACCTCCATAGCAATAGAAAATAATAATAATAAAAGAATATTTCCAAATTGTAGCTCACAGAATCATTGCCATTACACTCTCATGGACCACAATCTTTTTGTATCCCCAATACTCAACAGATTGATCTTTTATGTTTCATCTTGCCTTTTTAGTGTTTGGTAGTCCTAGTGAGTCCTGAGACTTATTTCTTAAAAAGTCTACTATATGGTTGTACTGTTAATTACTAAGACTTGGATCAGTGTTGTTTAAACTGCCAGTTACAATCAACATTTAAAAAAATGAAATAGAACAGAAAATATTGGCACAGTGGTAAGGGTAAAGATTGCTTTGTGTAACTTTTTTCTCTGTTTCATTTATATATATGTGCATTTTGGGCAGCGATGTAAAATGTGTTTCTTACTGAACAGTCAGAATTTTTTTTTAACATCTTTATTGGAGCATAATTGCTTTACCATGGTGTGTTAGTTTCTGCTTTATAACAAAGTGAATCAGCTATACATATACATATATCTCCATATCTCCTCCCTCTTGTGTCTCCCTCCCACCCTCCCTATCCCACCCCAGAATTTTTACAGTTTCCTATTTGTGAAATGAAAAATAACAATAGTACCTAAGTCCTCAAGATAGTTAGGAAAATTAAATGTGAAATTGAGTGAATATTAATATATAATAGCACTCAATAAGTGATGGCTCTTATTTGTACTTCCCCACCATGTGTATAATTCACACTACTATGTCCCAATTGTTCAAGCTAAAAATCTAGAATTTGTTTTCAACTACTGGCATTTATTTCCTCAGTCTACAACAACCATCAGAAAGGCCAGTCGAATATCACTTCAAAACATATCTTGAATTTCTCCACTTTCATCTCTACTGCTGCCATTGTAGTCGAAGCCAAACCACCACCATCTCTCACTTGAACATTTGCAGAAATTCCCTAACTTGTCTAACACCTTTTTTGCTTTTCCCTGACCTAGTCTCCATTTAGAAGCACCAGAATGATCTTTAAAAATTTAAATTGATCACGTTCCTCACTGCTTAAAATCTTGTGGTGGCTTTCCATCATATTTAGAATAAAATTCAGACTCCTGTACTTAGCCCTCCCTACTTCATTCCCCTCATCTGCCTTTTCTGCTTTGCTTGTGTATTCTCCAGCCACATGGGCCTTCCTTTTCACACATTGAGTCATCACATTCATTCTGCTCTGAGGCTTTGGTGTTGCTATTCCCTTTTTGTCTTTTTTTTTTTTGCCACACATCTTTGCAGTGTTGATTCTTTCTAATTGTTCTGATCTTAGGTTATCCCAGAGGCCTGTCCTGACTACCTAAGTGGAAGTTGCCTCTCAGTCATGTTCTGTACCTTCTGTTTTATTCTCATTTTAACATTCAGCCTTGCCTTACATATTATTATTTACTTCCTTGTTGTGTTACCTGAACTTCTCACCAGATTATGAAAACCATGAGAATAGGGACATTATCTGTATTGTTCAAGGCAGCTGCCTCAGTGTCAAGGACAGTGCTACGTATTAGATACTCATTAAATATAAGCTGGGTTACATACGGCAGTGAACAGGGACAGATATGCCCCTGTGTTCAGTTTATGATTTAGAGCAAGATCAGCAAACCTTTTCTTAGAGAGCCAGCTAGTGAATAATTTAGGTTTGTAGACCGTAAGGTGTGTCTGTTGCAGCTACCCACTATGCAATTGTAGTACTAAAGCAGCCATAGACAATATGTAAATGAATGGGCACAGCTATGTTCCAATAAAACTTTATTTAGAAAAACAGGAGGTGAATCCCTGGTGTTGTTTGCTGACCTCTAGAGCATGACTGTTGACTAGAACTTTCTGCAGTGAGAGAACTGCTCTTTTTTTTTGCTTGTTTTTTTGTGTTTTTTTGCAGTACGCGGGCCTCTCACTGTTGTGGCCTCTCCCGCTGCGGAGCACAGGCTCCGGCTCAGTGGCCATGGCTCACAGGCCCAGTGGCTCCGCGGCATGTGGGATCTTCCTGGACCGGGGCATGAACCCGTGTCCCCTGCATCGGCAAGCGGACTCTCAACCACTGTGCCACCAGGGAAGCCGGAGAACTGCTCTTTATTTACAGTGTACAATTTGTTGCTTTGGATAATGCATTATGGATAGAATTCTGGATAATTCTTCTGGATAACATATCCTTGAGCATATCCACGTTTGGGCAGAACAGTTTTTGTGAAATGAAATGGCAGCACATATTAGAATAATTTCAGTTAGGGATGATTTGTGTCATTTTCAAGCCCCCGACCCTTTGGTTTCACATACTAATTGAAAAGTCTTTAAATAAGGTAGGTTGTGGGGAGGGAAGAGAGACTTACAGGAACAGAAAATCAGTCAAAGCAAAAGGATTTTAAAATAGCTCCAACATTTAAAAATGTAACAGCTACTATTATACACTTCATTCTGGCTTTTCTTTCTACATTCTCTGGGTCCAAATCTGTTTATAGCAGTTTATGGTACAACACCCCTGAGAGCCAACTTTAAGCCATGTGTGTGTCTTGCAATTGGGGTTTGAATGAAGCATCTTTGTGTGTAAGACTTGGTTTTATTCTTTAATACTGAGAAAAATATTATGCTCATGGTTAAGCCAGTATCCTACTGAATACTTTTCTGATGTTATTCACAAAATGAGTGGCATAAAATCAGGTACATGAGATTGTTTTGGCTGAGAGCAGTCTGGAATTATCAGAAACTGAATTAGATCAGAAAGAGCTTGTTATCACCGGTGTGACCTCTGAACTTCTGGCTGTACTTCGTTTCTTTGTTTGTAAAATAGGGGTAATAATCCATATCCTGTATATCTCACAAAGTTGTTTTTTATGGGTCAAAAGAAGAAAGAATATAAAAACACTTTCGAAAAAAGTGCAGAGGCCATTAGTAATTTTTACCAGGTGATATCTGTAAAGCAATAAAAAAAGTTTTATTTCATTGGATTTAATACAAGAACATTTACATGCAAATGAGTGAATGCTATTTGTCTTATTCAGCTCGGGTTGCTGTAACAAAATACCATAACCTGGTGGCTTAAACAAAGGACATTTATTTCCTGCAGTTGTAGAGGCTATGAATTCCCATGATCCGGGTGCCAGCCAATTCAGTTCCTGCTGAGAGCCCTCTTCTTGGCTTCCAGTTCTTTCTGTGTCCTCACATGGGAGACAGAGTGAGAAGAAAGAGTGAGGAAGGTGAGGGGGAAGAAGGGGAGGGAGAGGTAGTGAGAGAGATGGAGGTGGAGTTAGATATCTTTGGTTTCTTCTCATAAAGGCACTAACCTTGTCATAGGGGCCCCATTCTCATGACCTCATCTAAGCCTAATCACCTCCCATAGACCCCACCTCTTAATACCATTACATTGGAGGTTAGGGCTTCAACATATGAATTTGGGGGGGGGAGAACAAGTATTTGGCCCATAACACTAACCATCAAAGCAGTCACCCTTGAATGTCATAAATATCAAATATTGTAAGGTAGAAACTTGAGGAAAAAGATAAGAGTTTACTGTTTATAATATATGGAAAAGTAAAGGAAATTTGTCAAAAAACTTCTTTAACTAAATGCCTAACTATACATAATACACATTGATTATAATATATGGAGTAGGCATTATTAATGTACTCTTAGAGAGGAAGGAACTGAGCCCTGCCAAGGCTGCATGTAGTAAGCAGCAGAGCTGGAATTTGAACCCAGATCTTCTAACTCTATTTCTCTTTCCAACTAGATTATAGATGCATTTTTTATTGTTTATAACATAAGATGTAGGAGAGAGTAGATGTGAATTTTATATAAGCAGTTGAACAAGCCATATTTGAGAAGTTTTTCTCCTGAGAGATAATTTTGTTCTTCAGGGAGCAGAGTCTCTACATTCTCCGTGTACCACAGAATATTATGTTCACTGCTGCCATTAGGTAAATGTTAGGTAAATGTATTAGTCGGGGTTCTCCAGAAAAACAGACCAGTAGGAGTCCCATGATTGCCATCTGCAGAAAAGTCGGTGGTGTAATTCACCACCATCTTTTCCTGAGGACAGGAAGAAATGAAATGTTCCAGCTGGACAGTGAGGGAGGAAAAAGGGGCAAATTCCTCCTTCCTCCACTTTTTGTTCTGTAAAAGTCCTCAAGGGATTGAATGATGCCCAACCGCATTGGGGAAGACAACCTACTTTACTGAGTCCACCAATTCAAATGCTGATTTCATCTGGAAATGCCTTCACAGACACACCCAGAAATAATGTATAATCTGAGCATGCCATGGACAGTCAAGTTGACACATAAAATTAACCATCATAGTAAATATTGACTAATAGTGACAATCAGTGACACAATCATTGCTATAATTTCTTTGGAAATTTGTGATCTTTATCCCTTGGTATCTGTCATCTGTCATTTTCAGATGTTTTATATAAGGCACTCATATTTCAGGAGCTCTTTAGCCAGGCCTGCTTTCCACATTGATGCTGTTGGAAAACTTGGCATATTCTCCAAACTCATAGAAATATATTTCAAAGTTATGTGTGGCTGCACAGAATCCTATGCCTCAGTTGTTTCCACCGTGGAAAATTGTGTGTGGGAAACCCAGCTGAAACTCTCAATTCAGTAAACATTTTGATATAATGAATCTTGAGTGTAGGAAAAAACTTGCTTCCATAGTCATCTTCACTTAAAATGTGAACACAGCAGTGCATTTTAACATAGCAAAAGAAAATTAATTTTTGTGACTCTGACATTCATATATTAGAACAGAATATGTTGTTTTTTATGAAATGAAAGTTAAATACTTTATTTTTACACATTCTTTACACATTTGTGTAAAAAGTAATTATTAATTTTGAATATTGAGTCCTCAGAGTTAAATAGAGAGTTGTAACTTATAGACTGAAAATTCACAAGTCACAGATATCTAAATGGTGCAGTTGCTTTTTGGTTCTGAAATGAAGTTTGTTGTGAAGCAATTTATAACTCTTTCCCTTCACCATTCTTCTGATTTAGGGTTTGGTGAAAGGTCTGCGGGATAAGAGGTGGAACATATTCAGTAGACTGGGAGAAGTGAGACAGCTGATAGCATCTTCAGAAAGTGAAAACTTGAACTTCAATAATTTGGGTGTCTGAATTTTTTCACTGTTCTTATCCTGCCATCCAGGACTTGGTGGTTCTTCTTTTCAAAGTAAAGATGTCTTGTGCCTTATAGGACCACATACAACTTAACAAACATCTGTGATTATAAAACTTGCCTTCTTAGAAGGTATCAGTAGCTGAAAATACACTGGACTTCAATTTAAATTGCTGCTAAAACATGTTATAAACTATACAGTGTCACAAAAATAAATAGGTATATAATATCAAGGTTAGATATGTGTGTGTTTACAAACTTATATGTACACACACTCATATAAACAGTGCTTTGAGGACATATATGTACATTTTATTATTGTGATTTGATGGAGTTTCATGACTCATACCCCTCGGTCTCCAGAGTATTTGGCAAAAACCTCTGTTACAGGCTGAATGTTTGTGTCCTCCCGAAACTCAGATTTTGAGGCTGTAACCCCCATTATGATAATACAATTGACCCTTGAACAATGTGGGGGTTAGGGGTGCTGACCCTCCATGCAGTCAAAAATCCACTTAGAACTTTACAGTGGGCACTCTTTATCCATGGTTCTGCATCCACATGTTCAACCAACCTCATATAGTTTAGTACTATAGTATGTATTTATTGAAAAAAATTTCATATGTAAGTGGACCTGCACAGTTCAGATCTGTGTCCTTCAAGGGTCAACTGTATTTGGAGATAGGGGAAATAATTAGCTTAGAAGAGGTCATGAAGGCAGAATCCCCATGATGGGATTACTGCCCTTATAAGAGACCAGAAAGCTTGCTCTCTGTGTACCCCATGTGAGGGTACAACAAAAAGGCAGCTGTCTGCAAAGCAGGAAGAGGGCCGTCACCAAGAACTAAATCTGCTGACACCTTGACCTTGGACTTCCTAGCCTCCAGAACCATGAGAAATAAGTTTGTGTCATTTAAATCATCCAGTCTGTGTTATTTTGGTATAGTAAGTAGCCTGAGCATGCAGGATCTTTTGTTGCAGCGTGCAGTCTTCTCTCTAGTTGTGACATGCGGACTCCAGAGCACATGGGCTCTGTAGTTTGCGGCATGCTGGCTCTAGTTGAGGCATATGTGCTTGGTTGCCCCGTGGCATGTAGGATCTTTGTTCCCTGACCAGGGATGGAACCCGTGGCCCCTGCACTGTAAGGTGGATTCTTTACCACTGGCCACCAGGGAAGTCCCCAGACTACCTTTAAAATAAACTTTCATTGAGGTGAAAGTTTGCTTTCCTGTTCTGTTGGTATAGCAAGTGTTCTAGATCACAGGGACTCTAAGGTTCTAATGTGTGCAGAAAGCCTTCAAGGTGAATGCTCAATTCGTTAGTAGCCACGGCAGCAGTTTTTTGAAGCAGCCTAGGATGGGGTGATGTTTAGCTTTTGTTTGCTTATGCAAGACTTAGCCACAATGTGGGAGGCTGGAAAGGGATCAGAGGAAACTGCCTTTTGTCAGCCACCAGTAATGGGGCTTGTAGGCAACATAGCCAGTTTATTTTATAATTTTGTTTCAGTCTGATTTTCTTTATCCAGGACAAGTTTAGATTAGAAACATCCAACTGACAGCAGAAATAGCTCTATCAGCATGTCACTGCTGTGCTGAGCAGCCTTGACCTAATTTTGACAGACAGCTGTCACATGACACAACTGAAAGGTAAGGCCTGTTTCTGGATGTCTGGTCACTTGTGTGTGGACTCTGAAAATGGAATGTATGTGTGCCCACATCAGCTCATATTTCAAAGATCTGGAAAACCCAACTGCTCTGTGGCCTTTTGCTTTCCCTGTTTACCTTCATCCTAATTTATACCTAGGAGAGTGTCTGTATTTCCTCTTCTACCCCTACATTCACCATCTGGAACCTCAGCTTCCACAGTAGGCATTATGAGGTTACAGTATATCTGAATCTGATCGGATCTTGGCCTGTTTTTTGTTTGTTTGTTTGTTTTGTTTTTTGCGGTACGCGGGCCTCTCACTGTTGTGGCCTCTCCCGCTGCGGAGCACAGGCTCCGGATGCCCAGGCTCAGCGGCCATGGCTCACGGGCCCAGCCACTCCACGGCACGGGGGATCTTCCCGGACCGGGGCACGAGCCCATGTCCCCTGCATCGGCAGGCGGACTCTCAACCACTGCGCCACCAGGGAAGCCCTTGGCCTGTTTTTTATTCTTATTTGATGCACTCTGGTTTTTACCATTATGGTTTTTGGATTTGATCACTGTACTCTTCCCCTCTGCAGGAGGAAGTGAGAGGTTGCCGAGTTTTCCAACAGTGTCTGATACATTCAAGCCTCTTAGCCTTCATGCAGGTGGATGGGCACTGGGGAACCAGAGAACCCCTTTGTCACAGTGTGCCATGGATGTAGAAATAATAGCACTTCGTACGGACTGTGATGTGAAAAATTTAGTGAAGCCCTGCCCTGTAAGGGAATATTAGGGATAGACCATTGGTGATCAACCTTGCCTACTCCAGGGTGCTACTAAAGGGAATCATGACAGGAGGTTGAAACTGGTAGCTTTGCCAAAGAAGAAAGTCTAGCCAACTTGAAGGCACATAGTGGTGCTCCAGAAGTCTGCATGGGTAGGGTAGAGACAGAAGAACAAATAATAATGTAGAAGGGGAGTTCTACTATCCTCATATTTATTACATACAGTACTTATCACTCCAAAGCATTACTCTGTATGTTATGCTATCATGGTGCTTTCCCTGTCAAAGGACTTTCACATATATAATCTTTTTTGATTTTTTGTGGTAGGTCAAACAGTCATGTCATTTTACAGAGAAGACTCTGAGAAGTGATAGAACCAGGATCCAGAATTTAGGTCCAATGTCTTCTAGCCCAGTGCCGATTCTTCTACATTACATAGATTCTCAGGCTTGTTATTTTATTTCAAAGTTCTTGTCTCACAGAAAGAGGAAAGATAGCCAAAAGTAGAAACATTTCTTTCTTAATTTCAGAAAGAAATTATATCCCTTTATAACAGTCTGGGCTGTGATGACATTTGTTTTAATTAAATGCTCAAACTGATTTTGGCTGGGATGATTATGAGTAAATAGAAGATCATACTCATCATAGACAAAAGTGACAATAGTGGGAAGCTTCAGCTCATCCAGTGGTCAAAACCTTGTGGTAATAATAGGACATAGAAGCAAGGGGCAGGGGTAAAAATAATTTCCTTGTTCCCTTGCAGGGCCGATGTCTTTGAGATATGTCTCTGCAAATAAGTGCTGCAGACATGTACGGAAGACAAGAAAGAAATAGTTCATTGCTCACTAAAGTGTACAGATTAGCTGCAAAGGATTAAGAGTCAAATTTGAGTAAGGTAATTTGTAAATTTGATTAAACATTTTTTTCTATCTTTGAAAGTTTAGAGTTCTTAAAAGCTTTCCTCAAAGTCCTTATTTTAACGTTATGCTAATTTTAAATGTTTGAAAGTGACTTTAGTACATTTGACTTAAATTCAACTGAAATGCTTGAATTTTTTTCTTCATAAAGTGACTGGAACAAAGCAAAGTATGAAAAATTGTAGTCCATCTGACTTAACTCTTTCATCCTGGTCCTTTCTTTTGATAGGCTTTTTTTCCTTTAAATCTCTATGAGAACTGAGAATGACCAGATTCAGAGTGATTTAGAGGTTCCAAAAATAGCTCTGTATCTTCTGGTTGACATGAAGTTAAAATTCCAGTGAGAGACTACATATAGGTTTCTTTTTTAAAAAAAAATTTTAATTAATTAGTTTATTTTTGGCTGTGTTGGGTCTTCGTTGCTGCACGCGGGCTTTCTCTAGTTGTGGCAAGCGGGGGCTACTCTTTGTTGTGGTGTGAGGGCTTCTCACTGTGGTGGCTTCTCTTGTTGCAGAGCACGGGCTCTAGGCGCACGGGCTTCAGTAGTTGTGGCACGCGGGCTCTAGAGCACAGGCTCAGTAGTTGTGGCGCACAGGCTTAGTTGCTCCGCAGCATGTGGGATCTTCCCAGACCAGGGCTGGAACCCGTGTCCCCTGCATTGGCCGGCGGATTCTTAACCACTGCACCACCAGAGAAGTCCTACATATAGGTTTTTAATATAAACAGTGTTTTATGCGTTGTTGAAAATAAAAGAACAAAACTTTTTTCTTCGATAACCTGCTTACAATCTTAGTTTCCTACGTAGGCACACTTGCATTACCACCTTAAACTCTCAGGTATTGGTAGCGTTAATTCATTGATTTAACACACAGCTATTGAGGATTTACTATGTGGAAATACTGAGTAGGGCACTGGAGGAATAGGGAAGGAATAGTGGCAACCCACAATAAGCAGGTGGGCATATTCCTCAGATCTCTGAGGAATTCAAATGGAGAGCCACTCAGATATTTTGTACAAAAACATGTTGGACAAAAAACAAATAAGTAATTTCCATTTTAATGTAAATATACTTCAGATGATTATTATATGAGTAAGGAAAATTATAGCTTCTGGCTATGAACCAGTTTGCTGGGCTGGAGCCCAGTAGTTTAGTAGTTTGGTAGTTAATTTTTGTTGCTGTTGTTTTTGTTTTTTTCATTTTAACAGCATTGTTGAAATATAATTTATATACCATTTATCCACTTAAAAGTGGATTCAGTGGTTTTTAGTATATTCCTAGAATTGTGCATTCATTTCCACAATTTTAGAACATTTTCATTACCACAAAAAGAAACACTGCACCTGTTAGCCATTACATCCCAATTCCCTCATCCCCCAAACCCCAGGCAAGCACTAATCTAAGTTCCTATAGATTTGTTTATTCTGGATATTTCATTTAAGTGGAGTCATATAGTATGTGGTCCTTTGTGACTGACTTCTTTTAATTAGCATGATGTTTTCAAGATTCATCCATGTTGTTGCACATTTCATGGCTTCTTTTCTTTTATTGGCAAGTAGTATTCTATTTTATGGATGTACCACATTTTGTTTATGCATTCATCAGTTGATGGACATTGGGGTTGTTTCCACTTTTTGACTATTGTGAACACTGTTGCTGTGAACATTCATGTACATGTTTTTGTGTGGACATATATTTTCCTTTCTCTTGGTTATATACCCAAGAGGAATTTCAGGATCATATGGTAACTCTATGTTTAGCCATTTGCCGAACTTAACAAACTGTTTTGCAAAGTGACAGCGCCATTTTACATTCCCACTAGCAGTGAATAACAGTTCAATTTATCCACATCCTCACACTTGTTATTTATTTGTCTTTTTTATTGTACCCATCCTGATGAGTATAAAGTGGTATTTCAGAGTTTTGATTTGCATTTCCCTGATGGCTAATGATGTTGAGCACCTTTTCATGTGCTTATTGGCCATTTATGTATCTCCTTAGGAGAACTGTCTATTCAGATCCTTTGCCCATTTTTAAACTAGCTTACTTGTCTTTATTGAATTGTAACAGTTCCTTAAATTTAAATATTCTGGATACAAATCCCTTATCAGATACATGATTTGCAAAAATGTTCTCCCATTCTGTAGGTTTTCTTTTCACTTCCTTAATAGTGTCCATTGAAGCACAGAAGTTTTAACCTTGATGATGTCCAATTTATCTGTGTTTTTTTTGTTGTTGTTTGTGCTTTTGGTCATATCTAAGAAACCATTGCCTAATCCATGGTCACAGATATTTATGCCTATATTTTCTTCTAAAATTTTTACAGTTTCAGCTCTTTTAGATCGTTGATCCATTTTGAGTTAATTTTTGTATATGGTGTGAGATAGGAGTCCAACTTCATTCTTTTGCATGTGGATATCCACTTGTCCCAGCACCATTTGTTGGCAAGGAATTAAGTTGCCAACAAGTTAAAAGAATCATCAGACAAATGTTTACCATGAAACTCAATGGTAATGTAAATGTCAACACTATGTCAAAAGATGTAGTTTGCAATGTACAAGGATGATTCTACCATCCAGTTCCATAGCAAATGCTTATATTTCCTTAGTGACAGCATTCCAGCAGAACCCCTTTAAGTAAGTTTGTTTATGTTTCTGTGTGTGTGTTTGGACGCAGTAGTGTAGATGTGGACAATGAGTGGATTTTTAAATTCACTTAAAACCTTCATCTATTGAGTATATAGTTTGTACCAGGTGTTGTACTAGGCTCTAGGAATGCAAAGATAGGTCTGCTACAGAGTAGAATTTCAGTAGTTGTTGAAGGACGGGAGAAAGTTTGGAAATAAGATGTAGTCCTTGCTCTCTAGAAAGGGGCAGAAAGATAATTATAATATAATCTGAAATGCTATAACTGAGGCATAGCTGTGAAGCAAGTTAGGAACACAGAGAGTTCAACATTTAGTTCATCCAACTGATTAAAAAAAGAATTGAAGTGGAAAGCACCTTGCACGTTAGCTGGTAAAGTTGCTACAGTTTTGTGTTATTATTGAAACATGAAAGAAAAATGAAGTATAGGCATTTGGGTCTCATCTTCACTTATGATCTCCATTCATTTACTCTTTGGCAGAATAGTTTTTTTTGCCTCTGATACTGAATATAGCTGCAGAGGAGACAGCTCAGAAAACCAAAGATCTAATTTCCCTCTAGTGCTTAAACCTTGGCAAATGGTACAAAATCAAGAAAATCATTTCTAAAAGATTAATGCAGTTGATTTTTTCCCTAATGTTTAGTTTGTCAATTTAGAAGATTACCTTTTAAAAATTACTCAGTTTCAGAATGGCACCCAATGTTTATGAGGTAATCTCAATATAGACATCAAGCACTTGGGCATTCTGAAAAACCACCGTGGATTACGATTTTTAAGCTAACAAAGAAACCTACACTGTTTTAAACCTATTTTCTGTTTCCTGTGAGGCAAACGATCATAGTTTTCCCTGTCACTGAACAACTGGGAAATTTGTTGGTGCTGGTACAATATAAGTATAGCCTCAGTCTTTCCTGACAAGTTTGTAGTATTGTACATTTAGAAAGGAATCGATAGTCTCCTTCTATTTCCATGTATTATATTTCACACAGTTGTTATAAACAAAAAGAAAATCCAAGTCTTTATTGCCTGAGAACAGATTCTTTGATAGATATGTGAAGTTTTTTGAAGTCACCATTGGTTCTTTGTTTTGCTATACTTTTGAGCAAAAGAAAGAGATATGTATTTTGAATGAATTAATACCTAGGCTCCCATTATATTGACAACTCTTAAGACTTTTTATTACTTACAAGAGAAATGAATCCTACAAGTTCTAAATTCATTTTGTATATAATGTTTATTTTCTAGCATATCCAGGGTGAATCTTTGGTAGACACTTAACATGAGAATATCAGAAGTAGAAGGAACCTAAGAGACTATGTAGTCCAAATTTTCTCATTTTCTAGATACAGAAATGGAGGCCCAGAGGGGTGTCTGAATTGCCTTAGGCTGCATGTCTCATTAGTAGTGGTGTCTCAGTACAAACAATAGGACCTCAAATAAAAATAATATTTTGCCTGTAGTTTGATTGCATTCTCTGAATATGAGTCTACTAGATGATGTAGATACACTCAGCATTTGACTTCTCACACATCTGCCAATTTTATGACTAAGAAAACACAATCTAATTACTATATACAAATATATATAAATGGTACTCTACATTAGGTCTCCATGAAAAACTCCTATTTTAAAAGAACCTTTACAGAAGAAAATTTGTCACTCTTCTTTAATTATCCATTCTCATGTTTAACAGCCGTCAGTATCAGAAAGATTTCCTTGTATGGGAAGGTTTCAAATTTGGAGTCCATGGATCCCTCAAGAATCCTTGTTGGGTGTTTCTGAACCCCTTGAAGTTATGTTCATAATTTCGTTCACAGCTTTGATAAATATCTTGAGGGATTAACCTGGATTCTCAGTCTGTAGTATAGCTGCATTTCTTTTCGCCTTATCTTCTTTGGAAGACCCTTGCTATCCTCTGTATAATAACTGCATTACTTTGGAGATTTACTGTTTCCAAATGAAGAATTTAAGATCATTTTAACTTGTCTTAGGGTTCTTTCTTTTTTTCACATTTTTAAATCATTTTTATGGCTGTCTTTTGAGCCCTTTCCAAATTCTTTGTAAACCTGAAAACCAAGGAGCTCAGAATTAGAAATCATATGTTAATGAAGATCTTGTTTAGGCACTTGGATCTGCTGAGAGTGGTGTCAGAGGATTAGGAGCAGCAGAAGTAAGACTGCTGAGACAGGTCCAGGAATGTGGCCCCTGCTCAGGTAGGCTAGGCAGACCCTCAAGGTCAAAACAGATCGAGGGTGAGGGGCCCAGGTCAAGCTTAAAGGATTGGGAGCATTTCAAAGTTCAAAGCGTAGTAAATAGATCCTGAGTAAAGGGATTCAGGATAAGGAGTAGGAATCAAACCTAGACCTGAAGGTGAAACAGAATCCTGCAGAAAATCTGCATAGGAACAAACTGCCACCTTTCTAAGTAAAATCAACCTAATCTTTCAGAATTGAGACTCTTCATATGGGAACAGGCCGCTGGACTTTGCAATACAAATACTTGTCTCCTAGATTTCCCTTCACCCTGCAACCTCTACATTCACACTGTCCTCAGGATGTTAGATTCCTGAGAGTTGGGTTCCCAGGAGATGTGACTAATGGAAAACAGTAGGATAGGGCTTACGAGCCATAACATATAAAGTAGTTTATCAAAATCACTGGGGTTTGGAGGGATTAGAGATTCTTCTGGGAATCTGATGAAAACTGTGGGCTTTCTCTTCAGAAGGAAGGCACCAAATACTATCATGTAAAAAATTTTATATAATTTAACCTGCCCTGAAACTGATTCATGGTTAATAACTCCTGATTGAGAAGTATGGTGTTTTATATTTCTTACCCATTTGTTTCCTGTTCTTTATTAATGTTTTACGTAATTGTTTCTGTTGCTGTCTGAGGTATACTGAGGAGGTTTGGGCATTTAGTTTTCATGTGTGAGCCAAAAGATTAATGGAGGGAACAGCAACACTGAGGCCATGGCACTGAATATGAGTCTACTAGATGATGTAGATACACTCAGCATTTGACTTCTCACACATCTGCCAACAATAATGGGAGAGATCCATGGGGGCATGGTGAAACTGGGGGAAAAGAATTGTGCCAAAGAAGTCTAGTATCCCCTTCTCACTAGATGATTTTTCTTCTCTTCCTTAGGATGGTCTAGGTTTTATTAAGAAGCAGTTCCTTTATGAATCATGTAATGAGAAACTGATACTGAGCCACTTGGTTTTATGTGGGGTTTTTTTAGAGCATGCAGTCCCAAGCATGGCTGGCTTAGGCCCTCAGGCAGTGGGTGAGACTTCTGGCCAGGAAAGGGTGAGAGAGTAGAGCAGGAAGAATGCTTTGGTGACACAGCCTGAACTTCACTCATGGCTATTTGTGACTGTATTGTAAATTTTCACATTTATATCCAGTGGCAGTTCCTCTGACTCTATCTAGAGGTGTTAAATCTGTAAGATTGAAAATTTAGAGAGTAATTGTCGGGTTAATTCAAGTTGAATAAAACCTCACCACAAATTTTAGGTCCTGTAGAACAGAGTACCTGAATTATCCAATTAATTCTATATTTATATACCACTTAGAAAAGAAAAAAAATATTTTTTTCTTTAGAGTTACAGCAAAAAAAATAAAACAAAACCTCCTTTGAAAACCAGATTCCCCAATGTGTAAATATTTAAATTTAAATGTCTATTAAGTGTGTAAGAAATCTAGTCTCCATCTTGTGCTTTAACTACTTATCTTCTCCATTTACTTGATCTCTTCAGATTCTGTCTGTCCCTGAAGCCCAGTTTGGGGCCTACCCTACGAGTGAAATAGATCTAGTAGAACCTACTCTGATGACGTTTTAGAGTATAAATTAGATAATCCAGTCCTGCCTTTGGCATAGGGCCTGGCACATAATAAGCAGTAAAGCTGCAGTTGATGATAATGGTTATGAGCTGTTTTCCCAAATACTCTAGTCACCATTTAACCACCTTGTTCTCTGACCATAAAAAATACTTACTGCCTGTACCACTTTTTGATGCTTACTATCTTAGTTTAGATGTTATTATTTATTTCCAGAATAAGATTGCAAACTCCTTGATAGGTAAGGATAGGCAATACAAAACTTGCTGAGTTGGATTGAAAATAGGCATTTACTTGCTTTGCTTTACAAGCCATGTGGTCTTCACTGTGATCTTTTTTCCTCTACAGAAAATGAAAACACTAGCAGAAAGGAGGAGGAGTGCTCCATCTCTTATCCTGGATAAAGCTCTGCAAAAACGACCTAGTACCAAGTAAGTGAAAAGCTTTGTGTTAAACATTTGGTATGTGCTTCATTTCTTTTACCTGTGGGGTTTGTTTGCTTTTTATCAAGACCAGAATTCTCTGTTAAATAATAGAAAATATGACTTCTGAGTTTATTTAATAAGGCCTATTCTTTATGTGACACTTAAAGCCTTTTAAGAGCTGGTGATCAATTGCTTTAAAACTGATTCAGAAGTGAATCTTACATCACATGGTACACAAACATGCATGTTCCACACATTGTTAAAGTTTATTTATGGAAACAATTAGAAATCAGTATACTAAAGATAAGTTATTTTAACCACTATACATGTTTGGTTATGCACAAACTTTTGCTTACTTTTTATCTTAAGGTGATGCCTGTGTATGGGGAAAAGGCAAGTTTTTTACCAATTTTAGGTATGAAGAAAGAGAGCCAGATTAAGATTATTAAAAAATTGAGTGTTGGGCTTCCCTGGTGGCGCAGTGGTTGAGAGTCCGCCTGCCGATGCAGGGGTCACGGGTTCGTGCCCTGGTCCGGGAAGATCCCACAGGCCGCGGAGCGGCTGGGCCCGTGAGCCATGGCCACTGAGCCTGCGCGTCTGGAGCCTGCGCTCCACAATGGGAGAGGCCACAACAGTGAGAGGCCCGTGTACCGGGAAAAAAAAAAAAAAAAAAAAATGAGTGTTGATTTCTTTTAGGCATTACTGGTTAGATTAATTAGTGATTAATTAGTGAAATTTAAAGTGGAAAAACAGGCTGTGGACATCTTAAGAGAGTCTTTCATAATACTTATAAATTGAATGGCTATTCAATCATTAATTTATTCAATAATTTTAATGGCATTTTAACTCAGAGGCATTTTGTGTTCAAAGGAAACCTGTGATGATTTTCCTCTAATATGTGAATCCTTTCATGTAAAGTGAAGTCCTTATCACTTTTTAAAAAGTGAGGGTGTATCTGATATTTCTATGAATGGTGTGCTAATTTAACATAAAATCTATGTGAAGGCATGGAATTTTTTTTCAGTGTCCAAAATAAATTATATAGCCAAATCTCAAAGAGTGAAACTTTCAAAATACTTAAGTCCCTCCCCTCTTAGTACTCAGCAAGTTCTCAGACTCAAGCAGCTCTCCCAGCTGCCCACAGATGACACACGCTTTAGTCATTGGGTTGATCAGAAAATGTAAATTACTTTTAATAGATGCCTAATCAAAATTTAATTAGGAAGATATTCTTCTGCCAAATGAATAATACAGTAATATACTTCAGTGCCATATATAAATGACTTTTAGATTGTTTATATTAGTATATCTTTGCATTCATGTAGATGAGAAAAGAATGGTTATATCTTCACAGTTTGACCTTGCTTACCTAGAAAACTCAGGAGAAATTATTTTTTAGGGGAAATAGACAGAGGAGGCAGAATTGTCTTTAATTCTACTGTATATGTAAAAATAGCTTTATTATTCACTTTTTTAAAAACAGGTAAACAGTTTTAGGTAAAATTTTTTATTGGAAGTTCCTGGGATGAACATGTGTTAAGCTTTTTAATTAAAAGCAGCCCTTGGGGAGGGGGAAGGGTAAGCTGTGACAAAGTGAGAGAGTGGCATGGGCATATATACACTACCAAACGTAAAATAGATAGCTAGTGGGAAGCAGCTGCATAACACAGGGAGATCAGCTCGGTGCTTTGTGACCTCCTAGATGGGTGGCATAGGGAGGGAGGGAGACGCAAGAGGGAAGAGATATGGGAACATATGTATATGTATAACTGAGTCACTTTGTTATAAAGCAGAAAGTAACACACCACTGTAAAGCAATTATACTCCAATAAAGATGTAAAAAAAAAAAAAAAAGTAGCCCTTATTCGTATCAGAGAAGCTTTAGCCCCAAATCAGGGGTCAAATAGTGGCCCACTTAACCCGCTAACCCAGGGTGAGGATTTACAACAGTATGCATGTAGGTACTGAAAGTTCATATAGACCATTGGTTCTCAACAGGGTGGTACTAACCTCCAGGGGGCATTCTGCAATTTTGTGAAGCAAAATGATTTAGGGGGCAGTCGCCAGAGATACTAGACATCACATAATGCACAGGACATCCTACACAACAGTTTTGTGGCTCCTGCATAGTTTTTGAATGTACCATGTATGGAATACTTGTGAAGAGGGGGAAAAAAACTTTATATAATTATCAATGCCTATAACTATGTTTTATATACAAAGTATTTTATATCCTTTTATGTAGATATAATAAACACTAAAGTTTCCAGAAATGTAGCTACCTTGCATACCAAGAGATAATTGCACTTTGTATTGTTTGGAATCATTTCAGAAAATCACTTGGCTTTACTTCACTTTCTCGTACTAAATATATTCATTATAAGTAGGTGTAAGCATATCTGACTACTTCATTGTATTTTAATATAGTCATGAATGAGCATATACATATTGAAATACATAATTTGTTATTAATTACTTTCATTTCTCTTATATTACTATCAGAGTATTTTATCGACACTTTTGAAATTCTGTTAAATATCTGTGAATTTTGTTTCAGGATAGAAAAGGAGGAATTGGAATAAATGTATATGCATTTGTCCTTTATATAACAAAGGGACATTGGATCTAGGATTGAGAATGACTGATAGAGATTAAGTGCCAGGTTAGGGAAGAGCTAACACTTACATGACTTACTGGGGTTGTTTTGAGTTAGAGAACCAATATGATAATATACAACCACGTCCTTCCCCATTCCTGCCTCCCCATCACCTCTGTAATAACTGGTACTTACATTAGAGTCAGTTTCCCAAATTCCTGCCTCAGAAATAGGGAAATATGATGGTTTTTTTGCAAAATAAAAAAGGATATTTAAGTTGAAGATGGATATGTTTTAATCTTCAGTTTATTTCCTGTGATTTTCTCCAGGTCAGTAGTGTGAGTGTGTAGTGCAGGGGAACAGGACCTTCACCTATCTTTTAGAAATAATGCTTTTATGCTATGTAGTATTGGGTGGTTAACGTGTGTAACAAAAAAACCAAAAAGCTATTGGGTGTTGAATGTGTACAAAATATTTGTAAGTAGTGTAATCTCAGGATTGGAATGAACCTTAAAGGTCATCTAGTCTGGTGGTTTCTGAAGCTTTTAAAGTCAGTATTCTGCAGAGGGACCCAGGCATCTACATATTTTTCAAAAACTCTTCATAGTTGATTCTGATACACTCTTGGTAGAGAACCACTATGACAGGCTGCTACAAAAGAATCCTTTTATAAAAGAATGCTTTCAAAAAGGGAATACTGAACCAAAATTTTAAGGAAGTACAGGATTATAATATGTATTTCTTATAAAACAGTGTGGACATTATAAAACCAAAAGCAAAGTCCCCTCTCCATCCCCAGGGGTAACCATGATTAATCATTTGTATGTCCTTCTAAACCTTGTCTATGCAAGTGTGATTAGAATTTTTATTTGCTTTCTGTAATGTTTAAATTCTCACTTTAATATAGATAAATTAGTTCTTTGCATTTTCAAGTCTTACAGTTTTTTTTAAAAATTAGAGATCAAATCCTATTACAACAACCATTCAAGAAAGTCTTTGAATTTTGACCATCTTTATATAATGTACACTCCTGAAAAGTTATATCAGCCAGTTAATGAACTTGCTATTTTAAAGAAACTTTGTAGTGAATTGTTTTATAAAGTAAATCACTTCTTTTTTCAGAGTTGTTAAAAATAACTCAGATTTTCATAATTTGAATTTTGCTTTTCCATAATTTATACCCAGGAAACGAGGAAAATTTCTGAAGTCTAAGCTGAGCACACCTATCTGAAGTAGAACTTTATGCAACAAAATTCTAGTACCTAAAAAGAATCTTACTATCTCTTTGCATGTAATATCATGGGAGCTAACCTATAAAAGATTTGTACACAGTGTGTGGACAGACAGCAAAGAAATTGAGTGTTTTATTTATTAGCATTGCATATTCCTTGAGTTAAATAAAGCCATCATAGCATTTCATATTTCTTGAGTTAAACCTATATTTGATTTTGGCTTTGCAGTAGAACGTTATTTCTACTGTTGTCCCCTAGTTAAGGTGTAATTTAGTAATTAACGACTTGTAGGTGATAAAGCTTTTGTCCAAAGTTTAGCAAACATACACAGAGGACATTTAATGGAATCCTTTCATTTAACAGCTGTTGCATCTCAATTTTTATTGAATTTAATTAACAAGAGTTAGGTTTAAAAGAGGAGGAAATAGGTTAAGTGGTGACTTAAATGTGTTTGTGTGTTAAACACAGTTTTATCTCCAAAATTCTTTGTTTAACCCATCGAGTTCATAAGGAAGGGCCAATTTAGAGATTTTAACTTTTTGGGGGGTTATCTGGACACCATTGATCAGCTGGAGGTGATTCCTGTAAGTAATTATTATATTAGCTGGTATAGCAGATGACACGTATCTTTCACACTAAGAAGGTTAGTGGTTTTCCAACATGGCTGCACTCAGCTGTTTTTACTCTCAAACACAATAGTGTTCAGTACTGTGTTTAAGGATGACCTCACCTCATGTAATAGCCATCCTCCTGGTAAGACTCTGGGCACCTATATTAGAGGGCTTAGTTTCCTTAAAAGTAAAATGAGAGTATTGAAGTTATTATCTGTTAAACCCTTCTACTTCTAGTTCTATTGCTATATAATTATGATTTGTTGAAATTCGATACTTCCTACACTTACTCTGAATTCTAAATCATTCTTAATTACTTGCAGTTTCCTAAACACAGTATACTGTTTAGCATTGTCTCAAATGTCACTTCCTTCAGGAACTCCTAAGCCTTTGCAAATAACATTCGTGCTCCTATAGCACCTTGTATATCTTGAACCACAGCACTCATCCCACTGCACTGGCATTACAGTTTATGTCATGTTCCCTTTAATGTCCCTGACATTTGTTAATAAAATAATGCCTTATAAATAATATCTGGTGTTCAATTATTATTTGTTGGATGAATCGGTGAATGAGCAAGTGACTCCATTTCCAAACTACAATAGGAATTTAATAAGTTAGCACAGTAGTTTCTGACTCTCCTGCCCTCCTTTGAGTAGCCAATACATAAAAGACCTTCCTTGTTCATTGGTATTATTTGTGAAATTCTGGCTAGGGAAAAAGGAAGATTACTTTTAACAAAATGATTCTGACTTATTGTGAGGAAGTTATTTCATGCAGCAGAATACCACAAGAACTCATGTATGTGGTCTGTAAATACCACATATAGTGGCATTCTTGTGGTACTTCTTCATCGTTTACTTAGGGATAAATTCAAGTCATACAAACTTTTCTTCCATAAATTCACTTGTTTTGATGTGGTATTCAGCCCACCTTGTAGAAAAATACACAAAAATATACCCATTTTTGTTTTAAGTTACAGTGTTAGCACTTTCAAGTTAGTATTCACGCGTCTCCATCCTTACCTCCAAATCAATTTATTGTGTGTGTGCTGCTTGAAAGACTTTGTAGTAGGTACTTTACATATGTTACATTTTAAATCTCTGCTTATTGCTGCTGAGAGGAGAGAAAGGCAATGCCAAGGAAGTGTTGTGGTGCAGCAGGAAGTGCTTGGGCTTTGGCTGCATTCAAATGCTGGCTCTCCATCCTGATTTTCTGTGTGACCTCAGATAAATTACCTAATCTCTGAGTCTCAGGGTCTTCCTCTGTAAAATATGAATCTAATGCTTTCATAGAATATGAAATGAGAAAATAAGTGAAGATGTTTAAAAGATTGACTTAGTTATTTTTAGTTGCCTCTTTCCTTCCCTTAGATATATTTCATTTTCAAGCTTTAAACCTCCTGAATTATCCAGTACCATTTGTTAACGAAAAGCACCTACTTTATTATCACAGCATTGTATGACTAGAAACAAATCATTGAGCCTGGATCATTATATAGTAGAAATGGAGTCAAAGACTTGCCCTAGGTCACACAACTGATTAACATTAGAGATAGGAATGGAAATCCAGGTCTCTGATCTTGATGGAATATTCTTTGCATTACACAAACAAAAGGAATATGATATAGTATCTAAGAGCATGGATTCTGGAGCCAAACTGCCAGGTTTGAATCCCAATACGGCCCCTTACCAGTCATGTGATCTTGGGTAGATTTTTAAACCAGGGATAATAATAAACCCTACCTGATAATGTTGTAAGAAAGACTAAATGGGTATTATATATGTAAAGCTTTTAATGTAGTCTCTAGCGCATAATCAGTGCTTTTATATTTGAAGGCTATGTTGTCGTTGTAGTGGTAATAGTAGTAGTAGTTGTAGTAGTAGTAGTAGTGGAAGCATTAATAAAGAAATAGAAGTTCATATTATCCTGGTAAAGAGACTCTTTGAGGACCATAATAGATGGAAAATTTTAAAAGATGAAAGATGCAATCTGGAAGCCAGCTAGACTCTAGTATTAAATTCATTTTAGCAAGATAATTATATATCTAGGCCTGGCCTGAAGCAAGATTAGCTCAGAATATTTGGGATTTATTCCTGGTAGACCCTGACAATTCTTGAGGTCTCCCTAGGCAAAAATTCAAAGTATACCTAGGATGATTCTGGGAAATAAGGGCTTGAGACATGGAGGATTGACTGCTTTGCTTGGCCACTTGAGATGAAGGGGCTCCAGGAGCGTCATATGTGCCAAAGCTATGAATCAAGATTAGACACATATAGAATTAGCTAGTTTGGGGTAAGGATACTAGGGTGAGAGAGCCCAAGCAGAAGCCATTTGAGACTAGGAAAGCAGCTGTTTGCTAACTGACTTCTTCCTTTTGGTCAGTTCACTCCTGTTATGTATGACTCTACACACACACACACACACACACACACAGACACACAGACACTCACTCACTCATATACATGCTAACATCGTCCTACTCAGAATGTCCCACATTGTGTTCTGCAAATTCCTCATCATTCCATTTCCTTTTTCTCTGTCATGTTAGCATCTAACATCTAATTAGTCTAAAGTGGATGATAACTTGCCATACTTTCAAATGCAAGGAGAACATTTATGCTCTGGAGTAGTTTACTGAGGATTGTGGTCAAATCTACTTTCATAAGAGAATGAAAGCCTGCTTCTACCTGTGATAAGTGTAAACTTGACAGATATGGTCATTGAAATGAACTGAATGATCTCATAAAGGCCATCCTTATGCTGAGACTCTAGTTATGGTAACTGTTTGATAGAATTTAAAGGAAAAGTCAATTTAAAAGGGAAGTTACTAGACTTTCCTTTGGAATTCTATAAACCTTCTGTACCTAGATACAATTTTTTGATACAAGACTTTTAAATTTTAAATTTTAGAGGAATTTTTAAAAAATCTTTAAGACCTTTTCAAAATTACAATAAACTATACTGTTATATTACCTTAGATAAAAACCTGTATTCAGGTTTTTTTAAAAGAAAAAAACACTACTCCTTGTGCTGCCTTGCATTACATGCCAGTTGGCTGTAAATAAGGCCTATTCCTACAGTTTTGGACAATGCGTTCTGAGGTTTTAGGACCTGTAGATGATTCAAGGTATGTGATGAACAGAACACCAAGTAGAAATTTAATACACGAAGATTACCAGCAGTCTACAGGGTCCCTTCTTTCCTTGCAAGGAACATTTTCCAAAGTAAAAATCAGATGTAGGGCTTCCCTGGTGGCGCAATGGTTGAGAGTCCGCCTGCTGATGTAGGGGACACGGGTTCGTGCCCCGGTCTGGGAAGATCCCACATGCCGCGGAGCGGCTGGGCCCGTGAGCCATGGCCGCTGAGCCTGCGTGTCCAGAGCCTGTGCTCCGCAATGGGAGAGGCCACAACAGTGAGAGGCCCGCGTACCGCAAAAAAAAAAAAAAAAAAAAAATCAGATGTAAAGGAAAAAGATGGCAGCAATTGCTTTGTAAAGTGGCGAAGTTGGCAAATTTTTACCAAAATGGAATTCATTGCTTTGTTAAGCAAAAGGTTTCCCAGGCCCACATATCACTTTATTCTCTTCAAACTACTTTTTGTATTCTTTAAACATGATCAAATACATCTGTTCCTGGTGTAGTATGCTATTTTCCTATCGTATGATTCTGGGAGGAAATCTTTAGAAGATGTAAGTCTCTCTACATTCTAGGGAGCTTTGACAGGGTCAAATTAATTTATTTCTGCACTTGCAGAACAGTACATCCATTTAATTTCTTTATTCCAACTATAACCTAATTTGTTAATTGCAGTTATGGTTCAGTTATATCTTTCATTTTGGCACCAGGAAAGCACTGTCTCATTAGTGAATGTTTATTCACTTTTCCTCACCCCTCTCCACGGGGTTAGCAGGCTGTCCTAAGACGTCCTTACTATATTGGGCTAAATACTGCCTTACCCTGTACATCTTGAAAGGTTTCTCAGAGGAGCTTTGGAATTTCATGATTGACTTTCCTTCAAAACCTTTAAAAAAGCAGAATAATTGTTAGTATTATTGAGAACCTTCATACTATTATGGTTAAGAAAGTATGGACTATGGAGCCATTCTTCTTGGGTTTGAATCTGGCCCTCCTTATTACCAAGCATGAGAACTTTGGCAAGTTTCATAACCTCTTCAGGCCTCACTTTTCTCATCTGTAAAATGGGAATAACCTCATAGGGGATTAAAGAGTTGAAATTGTAATATATCTGGCACATTTTAAGCATTATATAAGTTTTTTGTTAAATAATATTATTAAAAATATATAAATCCTTGTGCTGCCATGTCACATAATGTCTAATTCCCTTAGTGTTCCAGGTATAGGTTTTTCTTCTACTTGACTACCTGCATTTTGAGTGAAGGTACCATGTTTTCTGCTCTTATATCTGCATATTTAGTGCTAGGTATAGAACAGATATTCTATAAATATTAGCTGAGCTGAATGAGTGATTCTTCCCCTAGCTAAGTAAGTCAACTCTCAGTTGGAGTAGAAAGAAGGATAAGAGTCCACTGCTGCCTGAGAAAGTGACACAGCCAGCGTCAAAAAGCTACACAAAGAAATGCCAATTCTGGAATGACCAGCAGTTTAATGTTTGTTGATTTAATGCTCACATGTTTAACGTCTCAGCTGTATAATGAGTCACTGCCATTGATTCTCTGATGCATAGCTCCTGGTGTAATGAGAAGACACAGGGAATGGATTCTAGTTTCTGCTCTATCACTAATGACCCTGGTGGAGTCATCTAGCCTTTCTTCAACCAGGACTCTTTCCTTACCTGTCAGTGGTGGGAGGAGGGGGAGGGTGCAGTTGACTAAATCCTTTATATACTTTCTCCACCAGCCCCCAACTGTACAATTTTGTATTTCTTTAGGCTAACCATAACTCAGTCACAAGGAGAATGGAAAATGGTATGAATGCTTCTTACAAACCCTTTTATCACAACTCTTAAAACATCTCCAAGTGTGTGTCTGTCACCCTACTAAGAAATGAGTATCCTCCTTATCCTCTTTTAGTGCAGAGGTCAAGCATTTGCTTATGTGGGATCTTTGGTCAGTTTATTGTCATAATGTCATTTTGGTAGCCAGTCTCCATAATGGCCCCAATGATTCCTACCTCCTGGAATTCACATACTTGTCCAGTCCTCCCACACACATTGTATCTGAATTGATCTCTGTAACCAATAGGATATTGCAAAAATGGTGATTTATCACTTCTGAGATTAGGTTATAATAGACCAAGCACTTGTCTCAATTGCTCTCACACTTTCTCCATCTCTGTAATCATTTTCTCTGGGGGAAGCAATGTCCTAAGTAGCCGTCTACAGAGAGGCCTATAATGGGAGGAACTGAAGCCTCCAACCAACAGCCACGTGAATAACCTTGCAAGTAGATTTTCAAACCCCAGTCAAGTCTTCAGAGATTGCAGCCGTATCTTGACTGAAACCTCGTAAGAAACCTGAGCCAGACACACCCAGCTAAGCTACTCCCTGGTTCCTGACCCTTAGAAACTGTGTGGGATGATACATGTTTGTTGTTTTAAGTGGCTATGCTTTGGGGTAATTTGTTATGTAGCAAGTGATAACCAATACAGTTGTCTTCAAGTCATGAAACTAGCTTTCTAGAACACTTCTCCTATATATCTTTTATGTATTCTTACTGCTAGAAGTGGAAAGATGGAAACAGATACTGTTCCCATTTATAAATGAAAACGCTTATTCCCCAGATCATGTAATTTGTTGGTAAAGGGGCCAGTTGACATTCTTTCTTTAAACAGCTTTATTGAGATACAGTTCATACCATTTAATTCACCCATTTAAAGTGTACAGTTCAGTGGGTTTTAGTATATTCACAGAGTTGTGCAGCCATCACAACTTTTAAAGCATTTTCATCCCTCCTAAAAGAAACCCCATAGCCATTAGCTGTCATTCTTCATTCTCTCCCATGTCCCTTCTTTCCCTATCTCTAGCTTTAAGCAGCAACTGACTTCCTTTCTGTCTCTATAGCTTTGCCTCTTCTGGACATTTCATATAAATGCAGTTATGCACTATGTGGTCTTTTGTAATTGGTTTCTTTCAGTTAGCATGATATTTTCAGGGTTCATCTATGTTGTAGTTTGTATCAATACTTCATTACTTTTCTTTGTTGTTAATATTTCATTATATGGATAGATACAACAGTTTTGTTTATTTGGTCATCAGTCGATGGACATTTGGGTTATTCTCATCTGTTGGCCATTATGAATAATGCTGCTGTGAACATTCATGTGCAAGTTTTTATTTTTCATTTCTCTTGCATATATCCGGGAGTGGAATTGTTGCATCATATGGTAACTCTATGTTTAGCTTTTGGAGGAGCCAAATATTTTCCAAGGCAGCTGCACCGTTCCTACCAGCAATATATGATGGTTCTGACTTCTCCACATCCTTACCAATCCTTGTTATTTTCCATCTTTTTACCTATAGCCATCTTGGTGAGTGTGAAGAGGTATCGCTTGTGGTTTTCATTTTCATTTCCCTTATGACATTGAGCATCCTTCATGTGTTTATTTTCCATTTGCATATCTTTGGGGTGAGAATTTTCCATTTAAAACTTAGAACATTTTTATTTGGGTTATTTGTCTCTTTATTAATGAGTTGTAAGAGTTCAGTATTCTTAATATTATGTGTGCATATGCAAAGCAAAATACAGGATTGTAGCATTAATTTGTAGCTTCCAAGGCTCCCAAAGCACTTGAGCCTGAAACATCTGGAAGATCAACCAAGTTTCAGTTGTCTACTTCATTTTGTATCTATATAACTTTGGCTTGGTCTTTTTTTTTTTTTTTCCATTGAGACTAACCCTTCAGTTTTTGGAAAAAAATAATTTCTGCGAGGTGAATCCAAAATGGTCCTGTGGCAGGTTTCTGTGATGCATACTCTATAAATTAACATTAATTTAGGACATTTAATAATCCTAACTTTTTTGATAATTATGGTTTTCTAGAATAGCTGCTTTTTTGATTATTTTCTACAAACACATTTTTTAATAATTATAAAGTTAATATACGTGTATTTTAGAAAATTTGGAAAATGCAGAGAGGTACAAACAAAATTTTGGTCTGCATCCCTAGATATCAGCCTTGACACCTTTTTCTGTCATTTGATTTCACATTTAATGTATTTTATGACTGAATCATCAACATGATCATAAATAATGCTTTATACGGTAGAAACATTCTGTACTTACCATATTTGTCTTATATATGTAAACATTGAAGTAGAAAGAGGAAAACAAAGCAGCTGCCTTAAGGCATGAAAGAAGGCTTCAAAGAAGTGATACAGTATATGCTGAGTTTTAATGGATGAGTAGGAGTTCTTTAGCATAGGAAATGGGTGACATAATATTCTAGCAATGAGAACTTAAGTTAGAGCTCAAAGTTTCTAGAAAGGAGTGGAGATGGGGCTAGTACAGTAAATAAGGATCAGACTGGGAACAACCATTGTCAGGCTGAAGACTTTAGATTTCTGGGTAGTAGGGAAATAATATTAAAAAATCAGTCAATTATGTGATTTAACTTGTGTTTTTGAAAGAAAGTGCTATCAAAAAATTGACTGGAAGAGAGAGATAGGCAAGGCAGGTAGAGAGACTATTTAAGAGACAGTTGAAAATAATTCAGGTAAATGATAATGAAGTACTTATACAGTGAAGGGGAAATTTTTAGAGACATTTAGGAATGAGAATCAATAAGATTTGGATGTAAGGAAGTGAAAGGAGTCAAGAACGAAGTTTCTAGCTTTTGAATACTGGATAGATGGTTTCGAACATGGTAAATTTTGAGGTGTATGAAAAAGTGTTAGTATTAGAAATACTGATAAAAGGTATAACTTAAACTGAGTGCTTACCAGGTACCAAGTTCTTAGTTAAGTATTTTATGCATACATTTTGGGGTAATTTTTTCATTTTACAAATAAGGATATTTAATCTTAGAACTTTAAAATAATTTACTTTAGATCTCACTACTATTAAGTAATGGAGTTTAAATTTAAATCTACTTCTCTCTGACTTTAAAATTCATGACCTTACCCAATATATTGTACTGCCTCAATAAAAGCGATTCAATTTTGAGAATTTCCTATCTCATAAGATATATAAAGAACATTTCTAGAAGCTAAGTTTATAAACTTCATTGTAACTATTATAATCTCATTGTAACCATTAGGTTCTGTCTGGTGTGGCCGATCAGAGATTATCACTTTAAATGAAAATGATAGAATGGTTCTGAAATTATTCTGCCACTTAGCAAACATTGATTTTTATCTAACTCACAGAGGCTAAAAATTCCTATAAATTACAAATTTATAAATTTGTAAAAATTATAAATTATGTTATTCTTTTTTTACTTAATGTTGGATATTTTCTAGTGTAAAACAGGAAGTTGAAATGCTATATATTTTATTTTGTATTACTTGTTTTTGTTTTTATTTGGACTCTAATTTTTAATGTTAACTTGTTTATGGCTTGTACCAGAGAATATGGTTGTGTGGTGTTTGATTTTTAAATTTTCTTTATGATTTGACACATAGATTTTTAGGAGTTTTACATGTATGTTGAAAAGTATGTTACCAGTTATGTAAATCATCAATACCTTCCTAATATTTTGTCCTCATCTTCTGTCACTTGCTAAAAGAGGGGTGAAATGTTTCTCACTTCAGTTGTGAACTTATAAATTTCTTCTTGTTATTCTATTAGTTTATTGCTTTATGTATTTTGAACCTGTATTGTGAGGTCCGTAAAGCTCAGGGTAGTTATATCTTTTTGGTATATTGTACCTTTTATCAAGTGGAAATATCTCTGTTTTGTCCTATTTATTTCTTTTGGGTCTGTATTCTTTTTTTTTTTTTTTTTTTTTTTTTTTGTGGTACGCAGGCCTCTCACTGTTGTGGCCTCTCCCGTTGCGGAGCACAGGCTCCGGACACACAGGCTCAGCAGCCATGGCTCACGGGCCCAGCTGCTCCGTGTCATGTGGGATCTTTCCGGACCGGGGCACGAACCCATGTCCCCTGCATCGGCAGGCGGACTCCCAACCACTGCGCCACCAGGGAAGCCCTGGGTCTGTATTCTTTAGCTAAGTGAAATGTTTTTGAGATTCATCATTGTTACATTTATTAGAAGTTTGTTCCATTTTCTTGTCAAGTAGTATTCCATTGTATGGATATACCATAGTTAGCGTATTCACTCACGTGTTGATGGACATTTGAGTTGTTTGCAGTTTGGAGCTACTATGAAGAAAGCTTCTATGAACGTTTGTGTGCAGGTCTTTATGTGGGCATATGTTTTCACTCTGTTGGGTAAATACCTAAGAGTTGAATTACTGAATCATATAGTGTTTTTCTAACTTTAAATTGCCAGACTGTTTTCTATAGTGGTTGTACCATTTTATATACTTGTCAGTAATGTATGAGAGTTTGAGTTGCTCACATCTTTCCCAAAACTTAGTAAATGACAGTTAAAAATATCTTTGGTCTTTCTAGTGGGTGTGTTGTTGGTATCTCATTATGGTTTACATTTGCATTTTCCTGAAGACTAATAATATCGTGCATCATTTCATGTAATTATTGCCTATTCATATATTTTTCTTTGTGAACTGATCTGTTTAAATCTTTTTCTCATTTCTTTATTTATAAACTTAGGGAGTTGAAGGAGTTCTTTATATATTCTGGTTAAGTGTTTTGTCAAATATATATGGTGAAAATATTTCCTCTAAATCTGTCTTTTCATTTTCTTAACATTGCTTTTTGAGGAGCAAGAAGTTTTTTATGATGAAGTCTAATTTTATCAAGTTTTTTCTTGGTTTATACACTGTGTGTCTTATCTAAGAAATATTTGAATACTTGAAAGTCTCAAAGATAGTATCCTATGTTCTCTTCTCTTAGGCCTGTGATCAAGTTGGATTTAATTTTTGTATATAGTATATAAGGGTAGAGGTTTATTATTTTTCTTAATGGATATCCAGTTGTTGCCATACCAATGATTGAAGAGAGTTTCTTTTGCCAGTTGGATTGGGGAAAAGGACATGTTTTCATTCTGGAACCTTTGTCAAAAATCAATTTGCCATATATGTGTAAGTCTACTTAGACTTAATTTTGTTCCATCAATCTATATGTCTGTCCTTACCAATATTATAGTATCTTGATTCCTGAGCTTTCTAACAGGTCTTTTATGTTTTTTTATTGATATTTTAACTCTTTTTATTACACGTTCCGTTTGGTCATTGATAGTATATAGAAATACAGTTGAGTTTTTGTTTATTGACCTTTAATCCCTTGATCTTATAAATTTACTTATTAGTTCTATTAGCTTTTTAAAAAGATTCTATCAGCTTTAATGTAGATATCTCAGGATATTCTGCATACACACTCATTTCCTATGTGAATAAAGACATTTTTACTTCTTCCATTCCAATCTGTTCAATTTTTAAAAAAAATTTCCTTTTCTTGCCCTAATGTACTGGCTAAAACCTCTGGTATATTGTTGAACAGAAGTGGTGAGAGCAGACTTACTTTTTTGTTCCTCTTCTTAGTTAGGAGAATACTAAGTCTTTCATCATTAAGTTTGATATTAGCTAGCTACAGGGTCTTTTTGTAGATGTCCTTTATTAAATGGAGGAAGGTCCCTTTAATTCCCAGTTTTTGAGTGTTTTATCATAAATGAGTGTTGAATTTTGTCAAATGCTTTTTCTGCAACTTTGAAATGATCATATATTATGATTTCCTTCTTTTAGTCTTAATAAGGTGGACTACATTGATTTTTTTAAATGAACTTTTAATTTTAGAATATCTTTAGATTTACAGAAAAGTTATAAAAACATTACAGCATTTCGTCATATCCTCCAACCAGTATACCCTATTGTTAACATCTTACAGTACTACAGTGCATTTGTCACAAATAATGAGTCACCATTAATACATTGTTATTAACTAAAGGCCATACATAATCAGATTTACTTAGTTTTTAATTAATGTCCTTTTTCTATTCTAGGATTTCATCCCAGATACCATATTAGATTTAGTCATTATATCTTCTTTAGGCTCCTCTAGACTGTGACAGTTTCTCAGACTTTTCTTGATTTTGATGACCTTGACAATTTTGAGGAGTATTGGTAGACGATTTTGAGGTATTTTGTAGAATGTTCTTCAATTTGGGTTTGTTAGAAAGGGGTTATTGGTTTATAAAATATTTTCAGTCCATATGCATGAGGGATAGGGTCTGCAGTTTTCCTGTCCAGTTTGGGCATCAAGGTGATGGTGACCTCATAAAATGAGTTGAGAAGTGTTACCTCCTTCTTTGAAAGGGCATGTAAAGGAATGTCATTATTTCTTTCTAGAATGCTTAGAGTAGAATTTACTAGTAAAGTTACCTAGCATTTGAGTTTTCTTTCTAGGTTTTAAATTTTAATTTTTTAAATAGATGTAGAACTATTTGGGCATTTTATTCCTTTTTGAGTCAGTTTTGATGATCTGTTTCTTTCAAGGAATGTGCCCGTTTCATCCTAGTTGTCAACTTAATCACAACAAAGTTATGCGTAATATTCTTTTATGTTTTTAATGTCTGTAAGTACTGTAATGATATTCTTTCTTTCATTCTTGGTATTTGTAATTTCTAGATTCTTTTTTTTCTTAGATTAATCTAGCTAGAAGCACATCAATTTTATTATCTTTTCAAAAAATCAGCTTTTGGTTTTATTGCTTTTCTCTGTGGTATGTTCACTTTCTATTTCACTGATTTTTTTGCTTTTGTTTTTGTTTTTAAAGATTTATTGGAGTAAAATTATGTACAGTAAGGTACCCAAATTTAAAGTGTGCAGTTCACCCATTAAACCATCACTACAATCAAGATAACGAACAGTTCCATACCCTTCAAAAGTTTCCTCGTGTGCCTTTGTAATTCATTCTTTCCTGCTACCCTACCAACCTGTCCTCAGGTAATCAGTGATCTATCAATACTTGATGTCACTATTAGGTTAGTTGGCATTTCTTAGAATTTTATATAAATACTATATTCCATTTTTATTGCTGACTAGTATTGCACTAGTTTTGTGGTATGTGGGTATACCACAATTTATATATTCCTTTTACCTGCTGGTAGGGTTTTTTCCAGTCTTGTGATGAAAAATAAAGCTGCTTTATACATTCATGTACAAATATTTACGTGTACTTGTATTTCATAGTTTTTTTTATTTCTTGGTAAGTATCAAGAAGTAGAATAGCTTGATTGTATGGTAGGTGTATTAAGAAGCTGCTGAATTGTTTTCCAAAGTGGTTGTACCATTTTATATTCCCACTAGGTTATGAAAGTTATCATTGCTCCACATTTTCACTAACATTTAGTATGGTCATTTTTTAAATGTTCAGCTGTTTTTGTATGTGTGTCATATCTCTGTAGTTTTAATTTGTATTTCTCTGGTTACTAATAAATTTGAGTGTCTTTTCATGGGCTTATTTGGCATCCATATATTATCTTTGGCAAAGTGTCAGTTCAAATCTCTTGTTCATTTTGTATTGGGTTGTTTGTCCTCATTGTTGAGTTTTATGTATTCTTTATAAATTCCAGATCTGTACTGCTTAGTATGTTAGTCAGTAACCAGTGGGAATTTACACTTAAATTAATTAAAATTAAATATTCAATACTATAAATTCGGTTCCCTAGTCACACTAGCCACATTTCAAGTGCTCATTTAGTCATATATGAATAGTAGCTACCTGTTGGACAGTGCAGATATAAAACAGTTCCATAATCTCAGAAAATCTTCTTGGCAGTGCAGTTCTAGATATAAGTTCCTTTTTGAGCATATGTTTTGTGAATATCTTCTCCTGGTATGTAGCTTGCCTTTTCATTATAATAACACTGTCTTTCAAAGAGCCAAGTTTTAAATTTTAATGAAATTATCATTTTTTTCCTTTTATACATTTGTGTATTCTGTGTTCTATTAAAATATTTTCTTTTTAGATCCAAGGTCAAGATTTCCTCCTATGTATTATTTTAGAATTTTTATAGTTTTAGATTTTACATTTAGGGCTGTGATCCATTTTGAGTTAATTTTTGTTATGTCAGATGAGATCAGGTTGATGTTCATTTTTATTGCATATGGCCAACCAGTTGTTCCAGCACCATTTTTGAAAAGATTATCCTTTCCTCACTTACAGTCTTTGCACCAGTGTCAAATAATCATTTGGTTATGTAAATGTGTGCCTACTTCTGGATTCATGATAGTATCACACTGTCTTATTGTAGCTTTAAAATATGTTTTAAAATCAGGTTGTGCAAACCCTTCAACTGTTTTTCTTATTTTTCAAAATTGTTTTGGTATTAGGTCCTATAAGCTTCCGTATAAATTTTTAAAACAGCTTAACAATTTCTTCAGTAACACTGCTGGGAATTTAATGATGATTGCATTTCATTGACATCGGTGTGGGTAAGATAGATGTTTTAGCAATATTGACTCTCCCCATCTGTGAACATGGTATCTGTTCATTTATTTCATCAGCTTTTATTTTCCTCAACAATATTTTACAATTTTCAGTATCTTGTACATATTTTGTCAAATGTATCCCTAGGTATTTTATATTGTTTGATGGTATTGTAAGTGGTACAGTTTTAAAATTGCAACTTCCAATTGTCATTGCTAATACATAAAAAAAATCATATATATATATATATATATATATATATATATATATACACACATATATGAGAGAGAGATTGTATCTGGCAACCTTATTAAATTCACTGTTAGTTCTAGTAGTATTTTTTGGTAGATTGATTAGGATTTTCTACATAAATAATCATATCATTTTTCACTCAATGCCCCTTATGTTTAATGAGGTTTCTCCATTTTGGCTGTTGGAAACATGAACTTTTTGCACCCCTCTGAATTCAGGGTATTGTTCTACCTGCCTTTTCCTGCTGATTATTTCCCCAGCCCCGGGTCATTTCCTCACACATGTACACTGATCAGTTCTCAGATGAAACCCATTGGAGATCACTAAGCTCTGTCTATGGACAGCTCTTTCCTCACTGGTACTCTGAATTGTAGCTACTCTGGCCTCTTCGAATTCTCAACTCCGTCTCCTCAAGGTGGGCTGTATTTGGCTTCCTCTTCTCTGCATTGTGGAGTGGAATCTCTCTCTAGGCAGCAATCTGGGACAATCTCAGGGCTCACCTCATTTGTTTCTCTTCTCTTAGGGAATCACTGTTCTCTGTTCCTGTTGTCCAGTGTCTGAAATGGTTGATTCCTCTTTTTTTATCTTTTCTCTTCTCTTCCCTTCTCTTCTCTCTCTTTTTTTGTTTGTTTGTTTGTTTAAATTATTCTAAGCTGATTGGGAACAGAAATCTCTGTTTTGATGACTTCTGCTCTTATCTTTATTATTTTCTTCCTTTCACTTATTTTCGATTTTATTTGTTCTTTTCCTAACTTCTTAAAATGGAAGCTCAGATTATTGATTTTAAACCTTTCGTCTTTTCTAAAATGAGAAATTTTTTCTAAGCACTGGTTTAGCTGCATTCCACAAATTTAGATATGTTGTGTTTTCATTCTCATTTAGTTCAGAATGTTTTTCTAATTTCCCTATGATTTCTTCTTATACCCATGGTTATTGTTTCGCATTGTTTAATTTCCAAATATTTCAGGACTTTCCTGATGTCTTTCTGTTACTGATTCTAATTTAATTCTATGGTAATTAGAAAACATACTCTGTATGATTTCTGCAACTTATCTATTAGGATTTTAAATGGTATTGTACTGGGTCTATAGAGATCAATTAGAATGGAATTGATATCTTAACAATATTGAATCTTCCAATACATGAACCAGATATATTTCTACATTTATTTACACTTTCTGTAATATCTATCAGCAGTGTTTTATAGTTTTCAGTGTACTAGTATTTTACATATTTTGTCATATTTGCCCCTAAATATTTCAATGCTATTTGTAAACAGTATTTTTTATTTCTTTTTTCGAGTGTTTGTTGCCTGTGTGTAGAAATACAACTGATTTTTGTAGATTGTACATTGTCTATCCTGCAACCTTGCTAAACTCATTTATTAGTTTTAGTAGATTTTTGTTGATTCTGTTGAACTTCCTACAAAGACTATCATGTTGTCTATGAACAAGATAGTTGTACTTCTTCCTTCCAATCTAGATGCCTTTTATTTCCTTTTCTTGCATGATTTCTCTGGCCAAAACCTGCAGTACAATGTTGAAGACAAGTAGTGATGGTGGACATCTTTGTCTTATTCCTGATAATAAGAGGAGAGAGGAAATTATCTTCTGTTCCTAGATTGCTGACTTTTTATTGTGAATGAGTATTGAATTTTGTCAAATGCCTTTTCACCATCTATTGCAATGATCGTGTGATTTTTTTGTCTTTAGTTTGTTAATATGTGAATTGTATTGAATGATTTTAAAATGTTAAAGTAACTCTGCATTCTTAGGATAAACCCCACTTTGTCGTGATATAATAACCTTTGCACAATATAATATCCTAAAACTACTGGTCTGTAGTTTTCTTTACTTGTAATGTCTTTATGTGGCTCAGGTATCAGGGTAATGCTAGTCTCTATGAATAAGTTGGGAAGTTTCTCCCCTTCAGTTTTCTGGAAGAGTTTGTGTAGGAATAGTATTCTTTCTTTCTTAAATTTTGGTAGAATTCACCTCTGAAGCTGTCTGGGCCTGGAGTTTTGTTTTGTTTTGTTTGTTTGTTTGTTTTATGGGAAGGCTTTAATTACATATTCAGTTTCTTTAATAGGACTATTCATTTATTAATTTCTTTTTAGTAAACTGTGGTAGATTATGTAGTTCAAGGATTTTTTCCATTTCAACTAAGTTGTCAGATGTATAGCCATATTATTTTTCATAGTATTCCCTTATGATCTTGTAGAGTCTGTAGTGATATTTCCTCTTGAATTTCTTATACTAGTAATTCTAATGCTAGTGCACTATATAATAGGAATATTAGTGTCTTTTCTCTTTTATTCTTGGTCAGTGTAGCAAAGGTTTAACAATTTTTATCAGTATTCTCAAAGAACCAGCTTTTGGTTTCATTAATTTCTCCTATTGCTTTTCTGTTTTCTGTTTCAATGATACCTACTTTGGTCTTGAGTATTACCTTTCTTCTGCTTATTTTGGATTTAATTTGCTCTTGTTTTTCTCAAGTTTCTTAAGTAGTTGTGTTAAGGTCTTTCTTCTATTTCTAATATAGGCATTGAATAGCATAAATCTCTCAAGTGCTACTTTAGTGGCAACCCACGAATTCTGGTATGTAGTGTTTTTCTTTTCGTTTGAAAACACTTTCTAATTTCCATTTTGATTTATTATTTGATATATGGGTGGCTAAAATGTTTAATTTTTAGTTATGACAAGATGTTCTTTGTTCAACTTAAGTACTTCCTTCCTCAGAACTGGAACCAGGTATTTCTCCAAGACTATAATCTAAGCACTAAGGGCATTCACTGCTAGTAGGTTGGTCATCATTTCTGGGTCTTTTCTAGTGGATATCATAAAGAGAATATACCTTCTTTAGAGACAAAATATGTCATAACTGAATATAAATTTATTTCCAACTCAGATTCACGACTACAGGTGTTTTACTTAACCTAGTCTATGTTGATATCTATGTTTCCTTTCATGCTGAGAATACCACTTTCAGTGACTCTGGGAATATGAAATGGAATATCATATAATTATATTATCTTACAATATATACACAACTGTTTCAGAATAACATCAGCGCTACTACCCTCAATATGATTACTGGAAATAGTTGGATTTTTTAAGCAATTATCTTTATGGCATATCCCAGTAGTGATGTACAGTAATATTACTGTTTTTTAAAGTCACTTGGAATAGTTTTTCTCTATGTGATTATTTTGGCTAATTTGTTCTGATTTTCCTTTTATAGTTTTATAGTATTTAAAAACTATACAGTTTTATAAAAGTTTTATAGTTTATACTTTATAATTTTATAGTTTATAGTTTTGTAAAATTTTTAAATAAAATTTGTACAGTTATGTAAATATTTACGTAGTACAAGTTGAATCTCTTTTAAAACAAGATATATTGAAAGAAGCTTAGTTTCTGTTTCTGTCTCCTCAACCTTGGATTTTTCTTCCCTTTACCATTGGTAACTTTTAAAACATTCAAATTTTTATATAAGCAGATATGAATATATATGTATATATCTTCTTTATTAAACAATAATATATACTTTCCACTCCACTTTTTTTATATAACACCATATCTGTGTGGTTGCTTTATACTAGTATATAGAGATATTTTTCTTCCCTTTCTACAGTTTCCTGGTAATCCATTGCTTACATGTGCCACGGTTTATTCAGACAGTCCCTTACTGATAAATGTATGATTACTTTGTTTTTACTCTTTGCTGTAATTGATACTCCAGTGATAAACTTGTACTTATCAGAAGCGGGATTACTGTATATAATTTTGCTAGATATTGACACATTTTCCCATTGTAAAGTTGTGCCATTTCCATTTTCACCACTGATGTAGAAGAATTCCTGTCTCTGCCATAGCCTCACTAACAGATTATGTTGATAAGATGTATCAGGGTACTTTTAATATAAATTTCTATTGGTGTGAAGTAAAACTTATATTTTAAATTATATACCATTCTAAATAAATGTAAACTAAATTTTGAAATATTTACTAGGCTCTGAAAACATAATCAGAAATGAATGACAAAACAAAAACTCATCAGTGCAATGTAGAAATATAAAATGTTCTTTACATAAAAATAAATGCTGAATTATTGTTTCAGCTATGTCAGTTTTTAAAAAGTATAATTTGGGTGTGTTAATGATGAGAGTGTCACTGAATTTTTCTTAAACTGAGAACTTACACCCAGACAATATTTCAATATCAATATTACAGTAAGAAGTAAAATTTTACTAGACTTTCACATTAACTCATTGGTTTTAAAGGACCTTTTTCAATTAACTTCTGGACTTGAATTCCTTGTCCTCCTGCTGTTGTTTTTCCCCCACTGCGTTTTTCCCCCAGTGTTTTGGATAAACACGTTTTTTATTTATTACATAAAAATGAGCTTATCGTTATGTTTGTGCACCTGGATACTGAAGTGGACTCATTCCTCTTGGACTTAGTAATTGTCTGCTTTTTATGAAGAAGAAAATAAGATGAAAACAGGAAAAGAAGACAAAGGAATCAGTATCAACTTTTTTTTTTAACCTCCCACAAACACTGGATAAATAGGGTAACTTTTAAGTGGAACTACTGGTTTAACAATGGCCCTCTGATATATTTGTTTCAGAATTGTGCAAACTTCTGAACTGAATATCAGCAATCTGTAATGTAGAAATTTGGACTCAGTATTCACTGGGCTGAAATTTTTTAATCTAATGACAATTAGAAATTATGCTAATCTGGTGGGGGTAACATTAAATTGTCGTCTGACATTTTAATTAGGAAAACTTTTAACATAAAGTTATAGAATCGTACACATATTCACTACCTATACTTTATATGTAATTGTTGACATTTGCCCTATTTGTTTCATCTGTATTCATCTAGGTCCTTCCATATCTATAATTTTTCTGAAACATTTGAAATTAAAGTACAGACATAGTGGTTTCACAGAATACTTCATATAAAACTCCTAAAAATAGAGCATTCCTCTAGACAAGAAAACCATTATCACATCTAAGAAATTTAAAATTTTCTTAATATCATCTAACACACATTTATATTCAAATTGTCCTAATAGTCCCTACATTTTTTAATAGCTGTCATTTTTAAAACCAGGATTTAAATCAAGGTTTACAATTTCATTTGGTTGTTATGTCTCCTTAGTCTCTTGGAGACAGACTAAGAACAGATATAGAACAGTCCCTACCACTTTTGTTTTTAATCCTTAGCCCTTAATTTTTTAAGAAACTAGTCCTAAATTCTGGATATGTCTGTAGAAGAGCTGACATATTAGTTATCTGAGTCTATATAACAAATTATCCCAAACTTAGAAGTTTAAAACAACTAACATTTATTATTTCACACAGTTTCTGAAAATGAGAAATTTAGAAGCAATTTAGCTGGATGGGTCTGGCACAGATATTCTCATAATGTTGCAGTCAAGATGTCAACTGGTGCTGCAGTCATCTGATGTCTTGACTGATGCTGGAGGATCCACTAACAGTAACACTCACTCATGTGGCTCTTAGCAGGAGGCCTCAGGTCTTTGGCATGTGGATCTCTCTATAGGGTTGCTAACAACATGGCAGCTAACTTGCCCCATCCAAGAGAAGGACACACACAGAGAAACTGACCAAGATGAAGGCTAGAGTATTTTTATAATCTAATCTTGGAAGTGACATGCTGTCACTTCTGCCATATTCTCTTGGTCATAAGGACTAACACTAATACAGTGTTGGGGGGTACAGGGTATGAATAACAATAGGCAGATATCATGGTGCACCAACTTGCTGGCCACTACAGCCCACATTCTGGATTTGTCTGGTTTCTTTGTTTGTCATTTAATGTGTTCCTTTATTTCTCCCATATTTCCTATAAACTGGGAGTTGTGTCTAATTGCTTGACTAGATTCAAGTAATCATTGTGTGCAAGAATGCTTCTTAGATAATACAGTGTATTTCATATTGCATCACTTCAGGATGTACATAATGTCAAGTTGTCATACTTGGCTAAGGTGATCTGATATCCTTTATAAAGGTGTTTTTTCCCTTTGCAATTAGAAAGTAATATGTGAGTTGATACTTTGACAGTTACCAGATATCCTGTTTTGGGGGCAAGAATTTGAACTTCCTGTGATCTTTAACATTAGTAGCTAACTTTTTTGTGCGTTTGTTATCTGCTAAGTGCTTTTAAATACATTTATTCATTTTAACTTTCACAGTGACATGAAATAAGTGCTCTTAATTATCCCCATTTTAATAGGTGAGAAAAGTTTAAGCTCCTAGAGTTTAAACGTTAAGGTACACAACTAGTAAATGACAAAGCTGGTATTTCAGTTCAGGTATGTCTGACTCCAGAGACCATGTTGTTGACAGTACTGCTTATAGAAAGAATGGTAGCACTTATACATAGTGTAAAAAGGAGGTCTCTTGAAAACATAGGTAGGAACCCAGGAATACAAGGGATAAGCTATCGAGTTTGGTAGCTATGCTTCAACTACCTGACATTTTAGACAGAACTCCATAGCTTGAAAACAGAATCATACTTAAACTATTCTAGGCAAATGAGAAGCTATACTATTTTAAAGATTTCTAGAGGCTATTATACTACTCAAGAACTCATTCCTTGGCAAAAATCATTTTCTATTCTAGAAATAGAATTTTGTTATATATATTGTCATATATCTGATGCATAGTTGTTGTTAACAACTATAACGTAAAATTAAGGTTAAGGCAAATATTTAAATGATTCCAGACAGAGTTTTATTGGTGGGGGTGAGGTAGTAGAGGCGGGAGGGAAAAAAACAAGCTTCAGTGGAAAAGGAAAGAGAATTGTTTACTCTTTTATGGTTAGACCTCTAAAGCAATGCTGATAAATAGTAGTGGTGGTGTTCTATCTGTGGACAGAAGCTACTATATTGAGTTATGCAACTTTAAAGGGTAATTGTAAATTCAAGTAGAATTTAAAGTTCCTTTATTGTATATCTTTATTTCAGATACAGATATTCCTCTTTTTGTACTAGTAAAGGAATGTGGAATCTTAAAAATCATGGAGAATTGGAAAGACTTTTCTAAAATAATCAATAGATCTTTCCACCAGTCTTTTTATTTTATGAACAAGGAACCTTAAGGTAAGAGAGATTGAATGCCTAAGGTTACAAAGCAAGGGAGGGTTAGAACTAGGGCTACGGCTAGGGCCCAGGCGTTCACTGTCCCCACTCTAGCCTCAATTTTTCTCTAATATCTGACCTTAAAAATAAGAGAGTGGATAAAAAAGAGGCCATTATAATCAAGCACGGGATATTCATAAAGAGAATAGCAGAAGTGCTGCTTGTTTTCTAAGGCATTGAAAATAGGCACCTAGAAATGTGGATAACCTCTTTTAATTCTGAGAGGGAAAGATCAGGATAATGTTCTTAGAGATTGTGTTCCTGAGAATATCTACTCCCCACTGGTGTAGGAAGTAGAGAAGTAGGGTAGAGCTACTGTTGATGGGTGTGGATAAATTGGCTCTGTGCTCCCACAAGCTAATGAAGATATTATAATATGAAAACAGGCTGACCTGCCGGCACTCTCCACTTGCCCCCAAGTTAAGCCTCAGGATTCAACCCCTTTTGAAAACTTATGGCAGAATAGTTCATCGCTCATTATTTTTAGCCCTTCCCACTCCCGGTTATTACTTATTCACTTTTCTCTCATTCTCACAGTTCTCTCTATAAGCCGGCAACAGTGCTGTCTTCTAACACATACCTCAGGTAACTAGAAGGTATACTGCTCTGTGAAAACAAAAACCTCTGAGGACAGTGGTCCACAAAGTCTGCTCCAGGGAATCACCTGGGAATATGTTAGAAATTCTGAAAAAAAGGTCCTACCCCTTATTGAATCAAAAATTTCCAGGACTAGAGCCGGCATACTACATTTTAACAAGTCCTAAATGTGATTCAGATACAGGCTAAAATTTGAGGTTATTCTCTAGATGAAGTCTTATTCTCAGAAGTAATTAAGCCATAGCCAAGTAGCATAGCCCAAGGAGTGAAATTCAGGTAACATAGTTAATCCTTAAGCAATACTAGAACGGCAGTTTCCAGGCCTCTTCAGGTTTACTGAATGTCTGGAGAGAGCTTCTGCAGACTCTGGTAGCCCAAAACAAAAACAAACAATAAATAGCAACAACCTGAGCGTAGAATGTTGTAGACATGGGCCAAACCTGAGTCCTCCGACAGAAATGGAGTCATTACTGAGCAATATCCATGTTTCACTGTATTGCATTACGTGAACCAGAGTTTAACTCTGCCCTGTAAGTAAGAATGTTTTTTCAGCACATACTTTTTTTTAATCTGCTTTTCCTCCCACATAGGAACCGTGAAACAGACGAAGTTAGTAATTCTTCCTATTGCCAGGTATAAATTGTTACTAGCTGTCTCCAGTAGGAGGGACTCTCTGCTTCAGCTACTTTTAAATATGATTTCTAGTTTTTATGCCAAGGAGGAGATAGGAACTGTAGTGCCTTAAGGAAGAAGAGGATTATACAAAGGCTACAGTGAGACAGTTGTTTTCCTAAAGCAAGTGACTGTTTAGGCTTGTTAATGTTTCTACAGAAGTCCCAAATGAGTATTGCTGCAGAGGATGTTGGTGCCTCTGCTGTGATGGGGAACCACTGCTACTAGTAGTAATAGCCATTATGTACTGAGCACATGTATTCCAGTTGTGCTTAGCTAGTGCCTTAGGTGGATTATCTCATTTAATCTTCACAACTACTCTGAGAGGTAAGCATTAATACTTCTATTTGACAGACTGGTAAAATACAGTTTAAAGGGCTTAACTAACTGGCCAAAGCCACATAGTCTTGAAGCAAGCAGACCAGGTTTCAAACTCAGGTCAGTCTGACTCCAGAGTTTATGCTCTTAACCCTCATCTCTTAGCGCTCCTTCCGCACACCTTCAGCCCTAAACACTTCTATGGTTTATTTACCTCTCTTTGCCTTAAATATATTTCCCTTCTGCTTCTCCACTTAGAGAACTACTTCAGGGTTCAGTTGAATTTGTGCTTTTTGACACCTTTCCTGGCCAGATTTTCCTGTCTTCCTTCCCCAAGCTCCCCTGACTCCTCACACTAAATTCCCATCATGATTTTTCATTTAAGCTATACCTCTCTCACCATACATTGTAATATAATCATATCTTATCGTCTCTCTCAATGGCCAGTGACTACCTCACAGCCAAATTTAATTTGTTATTCTTTTTCCCATTGCTCCAGCCTATATTTATAGTTCCCTTCTATGATATTCTAAAAATCTTAGAAATTTAGAACTGTGATGGACTTAACACAAAAAAAGAAGATTTAACTCACATCTTTGAGGACCAAAAGTTGAAAAACTATTACATGGTTGGTAGCTGCTGCTTTCCTTAATAAAATAAATCCTGAGGAGACTATCATTCCCATTATAACAATGAGTAAAAGCCATATAATCTTCATAATTATAACTTTTCTTGAACCCATTAGTGAACTGAGTTTGTAAGACAACCAAGTGAACTAAACTCCAAAGAGTGACAAGTCCCTCTGAAAAGAGATAGGACTCACAAATTGTTTCACTTTTAAAAGAGCATAAGATGAAGATATTGACCATCATCAAAGTGGGTAAGAAGAAATCTACTAAAAGTTTAATGCATTTCTTAAAGGCCAAGTTTGGGCTAAAGTATCAGTTTAAAGAACACAGAGGGAGTTAACATTCACTTGTAGGCTCTTTTTCTTGAGCCTCCACTAGTTTCCTCACAGAAAAGATTAGAGGTGGGTCAGAAGATGGAAAAGAGCCCACCTTAGTAGCACAGGCATACAAAAGTTGATTGGTTGCCCCTAGGAGACAGGTATGAAATACTGCCTTCTTCCTCAGAACCTCTTTTCATATTAAGCAAAAGCCTTAAGCCACCGAGGGAAAGATAGAAAATCCTCTCACCCTCAGGGACCAGGTGAAATTCCATTGGTTCCTGGGGAGGGATATAAGCAAAACCCATCTGCCTCTTAGAATTGAACTTCTCCCTCACCTATGGGACTCAAGCAGATATCCACTGCTTCTGGATCATCTACCCATATAGAAAAGGAAAGGAAAAGGACCAAGAAAAACCTCTTGGTCCCAGGATTCTGCACCAATACAAACCAAAGGTCTGCTGTCACTGAGGGAGAAGCTGGAAACTTGTTCAAGAGCTATCACAGATTCAAGGCAGAATTTGGCTGCTATAGGGATTGAGGAGGGGCAGGAATATGAGAAGATCCTACCTCAGAGGCCCGGGTGCATAGACTTTGCCTAAAATTGAGACAAATCAGAAGGACTGAGAATCCCGCATGCTCTTACCAAGAGCCTGATGCTGAGTAACAATCAGTAGGAGTCTACTGCTAGGACAAGAACAAGAGCTGGCAAGAAGCCCACCCCCACCCCCCGCCACAAACTGCAGGCATTCAGGGACTGCTAAAAGATGACAGTGGAGCAGGAACACTGAGAAAAACTCTCCAGTATTCCAGGCCTCACACTAAGCACAAGGCAATAGCAGTCTTAGTGCTGCTAAGTGCTTCCAGTATTCCATCACTGGAAGAATCTGAAGCCTGTGGTACACTGAGTTTAAAGATAGCAACAACAAAACCCAAACCCAGCTCAATGACTGACTAAATTGACCCAACCTCCCATGCTAATGGCCTAACAAAAGAAGAGGCATATCCATTTACTTCCATGAGAAAACTCTAGATTCCTCAGTCTCTATTGTTCTTCTATTAAAATGTCCAGTATTCAATCAAAAATTTTACAACACATTAAGTAGCAAGAAAAAAAGCCACTGTTGAAAGATAAAGCAGTCAACTGGACTTAGAGATGAACCAGATGTTGGAACTATCAGATAGGGACATTTAAAACAACTATGATTAATATGTAAAGGATCTAGTGGAAAAGGTGGACAACATTCATGAACAGATGGGAAATTTTAGCAAGGAGATGGAAACTGAAAAAGAGTCAAGAGGAAATCTTGAAGATAAACATGTGATATCAAAAGTGAGGAATTCTTCAACAAGTTTATCCACAGACTTGACATAGCTGAAGAAAGAATCAGTAAACCTGAAGATGGATTAATAGAAATTTTCCAAAGTGAAATACAAAGAAAACACATGTGAAGCATCCAGGAGCTGAGGAATAATACCAAACAACCTAACATACATGTAACTGGTCCCATAAGAAGAGAGAGGAAAATGGGACAGAAAAAATACTTGAAGATACAAATGGCCAAGAGTTTTACAAAATTAATAAAGAAGCTCGGAAACTCTTAAGCTGAATAACTAAACCCAAATCCTTCTACATTGGTAGTCAAAGGAGAATATCCAGGCAGGGAGGGATGGCTAGAACTCTCATTTCAGTGTCTTAACCCTTTACTTGCAAAAACCATTGAGGATCTTTCTCTAGTTATCACTGCTATCATCACATTGGCTGTTTAAGATTCTGAGCCATTTGTACATGTAGAAGTCTTCCTTTAGTGCCAGCATCACAGCAAGAGCAGACTAAATGGGATTACCTAAGCAAGACACAGGAATTCATTTCTCAATCTGTGTTCAATGTAAATGGGAAACATTTCTGCTGGCAGATGTTCAACTGAGGGGAAGAAATGTTCTTCATCAGTTTTCACTGTACATACAGCATAGTAAAAGCTCTGGAAAATAGGGAAGTAAAGAAACCTCTTCAATCTCATATTTCCCTTAGGTTCCTTTTTCCTGATCCTCACAGAACATAAGCTCTAGTAGGGATAGGTATTTTGTTTGTCTCATTCATCTCTTAGAACAATGCCTGGTAACTGTTAATATATTCCAGAAATATTTAAGTGACAACTATGTGTCAGGCACTTTTCTAGGCATTTGTTTATATAGTTATCCTTGCTTTCATGGAGTTTACATTCTAGTGGGGAGACGTGGATAGCAAAACACACAAACAAATGAGGGTATTGGAAATTAGTACCTAGTGTGGGGGGAAAAAAAACAGGGCAATTAGAGAGTGACTAGGTAGGATTGCAGGGCAGGCCTCCCTGAGCTGGACACCTGTTAACATCCCATGGAAGATAATCAGAGAAATGCTGGGCCCTAAGGGAACAACATGGCATTAGAAAATATCATTTCTAAATTAGAACTTTTTCTTTCCTCTCTTTCTCCTGGTCATCTCAGTGCCAACCCCAAGGAGCTCCACGTTTTTATAAGGCACCAGATCAAAGAGTGAGAAGTCAGAGTCAGGAATTATCATCCACTTCAGAGACCTGCCTCTTCCCATGTCACTAGCCTTGACAGTATCTGCCACCTTCAGAGAAGACCCATGACTGTCTATAAGGGGCTTTACAAGACCATAACAAAATAGACATTCATCATCATAATTCATTCAGCAAATATTCATTGAGTTTCCTGTGGCCAGGCACTGCTAGGAACACAGCAGTGAATAAAGCAGACAAAACCCATTGTCCTCATGGAGGGTGGGACCCTGATTTTGTTCTTAATATTTGGGGCACTTTAAGCTCTGGTTCTAGAAGAGAAGAAGGCTTGCTCCCCACCTCTCCTTTTGTTTTCTTCTCTTTCCAAAGTCTGTCTACTTAGCTTCCTGGTTATAAAAAGAACAGAGTATAGATAGCTCAAATGTAGTTAGTTCGACTCTGTTTTTTATGGGGTATTGACACTCCCTATAGATCTCCAGAATTGAGGTCACTGGGGGAGCTTTTTCTGAAGAATGAGAAAGGTGAAACTTCCATTGGAATTTGTGTTCTGCTTAAAGCTTTATTCTCAAACCTTCTCTGAACCCCTATAGACAGAAACCTCTGGAATTTATTCCCAATATAATTTTATTGGGAATGATAGAAACAAGAGCACTTTCCCAGTAACCTCTTTTTCAGTTGAGGCCTCTATGACAGGGAACATTGTTTTAGCACTTCACTTGTGCTGTATGGTCAGAGAAAGCACCTTTAGCAGTGCGCTAAAATTTTCACAGTCTGAAAATAAATCAGGCCACATGTGTGCTTGCTCAGCTCTACCAACACAGATGCAATGCGTGCTTTCTGCTTTGTTAAGGCAATGATGTCATTTTAGCTGTGTGAAAAATGACTTTAAAATGTGGTTTGGTTTTAGTTGAGCTGTCGAATTTTATTTTGTCTGGCTTTTAGTTTGTGGGTTTCACACTTGAACATGCACCAGCAGTTATTTATAAGTATTCCGTTTATTACTAACATTTTAAAAGACTTTGAATAAAATATAAATTAAGACATTTGTTACTTAGCATTAATTTATGATCATTGTGATTAATCTCTTGATGATTTGATCATGAGAAAAAAAATTGAGAATGATGAAAGGATTTTTAATATGATGATTTCAATATGATGGTTCCCATTAGTGTCCAGCTGGTGAGTACTTTAATGCTTCTTGTTTTTCTTTAGTCCAGTTTGGATTTCAATTCAGTAAACATTTGTGGAGTGTACGCTAGGCTTTGTATTTTGTAAGGAGCAAAACTGAAAGATTCGCCCTTGCATGGGGGATTAGAATTCCGAAACCACACTGGGCATCTTAACACATGCTTTTGTACATGTGCACACAGACGAAGTCTTAGAGTCTGAGTTAGAGTCTGTTAATTTGGGCAAGAAAAACAGTTGGTTAAGTCTTTTTCTAATATCTTTTAGCTTCTTCTCACTTTTTGGAATGCTTTGATCACTAGAAGCCCCTATGACTGAAATTGTGTGAAGTCAAATATTCATCTTTCTGGAATTCTCCTCCCTTCGTCTTTTATTTTTATTTAGGAGCATTGATGGAAAAGCATTCCAGAAATAGAGTGATGTGGCTATAACAGTGAGACTACAATCATATAGTAGGTAGGGAACAAGAACATAAAGTAGGGAACAAGAACAAATAAGCAGATGGGTCTGCCTTCCCTCGGGAGAGTTAAGTTACTTTATGCAGTGCTCCACTGGGTTACTGGAACTGTGGTAATCATCCGCCAGAGGAGAGGAGAACTCTCTTTCCCACTCCTACCCTATTCCAGCTAAAGAGTATTAGTATCAACATAGATTCAGAGAAAAGTGGCTTTAGGGTTTGGTTTTGGTTTCTGAATGATCCAGGTAAATTGAGTGATTTCTCCACTTTTGTTTGTGGAGAAGAAACTAAAGACACACTTTTGTTTGTTTAGCTGTTCATTCCACAAATATTTGAGTGCTCTGTACCAGGCACAGTTCTAGAAACGGGATTAGAAATAAGACATGGAGAACGGGCCGGGAAGATGACGGAAGAGTAAGACGCGGAGACTACCTTCCTCCCCACAGATACATCAGAAATACATCTACACGTGGAACTGCTCCTATAGAACACCTACTGAATGCTGGCAGAAGACCTCAGACCTCCCAAAAGGCAAGAAACTCCCCACGTACCTGGGTAGGGCAAAAGAAAAAAGAAAAAACAGAGACAAAAGAATAGGGACAGGACCTGCACCAGTGGGAGGGAGCTGTGACGGAGGAAAGGTTTCCACACAGTAGAAGCCCCTTCCCGGGTGGAGTCTGCAGGTGGCGGAGGGGGGAAGATTCAAAGCCGCGGAGGAGAGCGCAGCAACAGGGTTGCAGAGGGCAAAGCGGAGAGATTCCCACACAGAGGATCGGTGCCGACGAACACTCACCAACCCAAGAGGCTTGTCTGCTCACCCTCCGGGGCGGGCGGGGCTGGGAGCTGAGGCTCGGGCTTCGGTCGGTCGGATTGCAAGGAGAGGACTCGCTCGTGAACACAGCCTGAAGGGATTAGTGCACCACAGCTAGCCGGGAGGGAGTCTGGGAAAAGGTCTGGACCTGCCAAAGAGGCAAGAGACTTTTTCTTCCCTCTTTGTTTCCTGGTGCGCGAGGAGAGGGGATTAAGAGCGCTGTTTAAAGGAGCTCCAGAGATGGGCGCGAGCTGCGGCTAACAGTGCAGACCCCAGAGATGGGCATGAGATGCTAAGGCTGCTGCTGCAGCCACCAAGAAGCCTGTGTGCGAGCACAGGTCACTCTCCACACCTCCCCTCCTGGGAGCCTGTGCAGCCCGCCACTGCCAGGGTCCCGGGATCCAGGGACAACTTCCCCTGGAGAATGCACGGCGTGCCTCAGGCTAGTGCAACGTCCCGCCGGCCTCTGCCGCAACAGGCTCATCCCGCACTCCGTGCCCTTACCTTCCCCCGGCCTGAGTGAGCCAGAGGCCCCCAATCAGCTGCTCCTTTAACCCCGTCCTGTCTGAGCGAAGAACAGATGCCCTCAGGCGACCTACACGCAGAGGCGGAGCCAAATCCAAACCTGAACCCCGGGAGCTCTGCGAACAAAGAGAAAGGGAAATCGCTCCCAGCAGCCTCAGGAGCAGCGGATTAAAGCTCCACAATCAACTTGATGTACCCTGCATCTGTGGAATACATGAATAGACAATGGATCATCCCAAATTGAGGAGGTGGACTTTCAGAGCAAGATATTTTATTTTTTTCCCCTTTTCCTCTTTTTGTGAGTGGGTATGTGTATGCTTCTGTGTGAGATTTTGTCTGTATAGCTTTACTTTCACCATTAGTCCTAAGGTTCTATCTGTCTGGTTTTTTTTTCTTTAATTTAAAAAAAATTGTTTTCTTAATTATTCTTTACTTTTTATCTTAATAACGTTATTTTATTTTATCTTACTTTATTTTATTTTATCCTCTTTCTTCCTTCCTTCCTCTCTCTCTCTCTCTCTCTCTCTCCCCTTCTTTCTTTCTTTATTTTCTCTTTCTTTCTTTCTTTCTTTCTTTCTTTCTTTCTTTCTTTCTTTCTTTCTT
>NW_021703784.1:21269449-21420987 GCF_005190385.1 Monodon monoceros
CTTTCTTTCTTTCTTTCTTTCTTTCTTTCTTTCTTTCTTTCTTTCTTCCTTTCTTTCTTTCTTTCTTTCTTTCTTTCTTTCTTTCTTTCTTTTCTTTTCTTTTCTTTTCTTTCTTCTTTTTCTCCCTTTTATTCTGAGCTGTGTGGATGAAAGGCTCTTGGTACTCCAGCCAGGAGTCAGTGCTGTGTGTCTGAGGTGGGAGACCCAACTTCAGGATCCTGGTCCACAAGAGACCTCCCAGCTCCACGTAATATCAAATGGCGAAAAACTCCCAGAGATCTCCATCTCAACACCAGCACCCAGCTTCACTCAATGACCAGCAAGCTACAGTGCTGGACACCCTATGCCAAACAACTAGCAGAACAGCAACACAACCCCACCCATTAGCGGAGAGGCTGCCTAAGATCATAATAAGGCCACAGACAGCCCAAAACACAACACCAGATGTGGACCTGCCCACCAGAAAGACAAGATCCAGCCTCATCCACCAGAACACAGGCACTAGTCCCCTCCACCAGGAAGCCTACACAACCCACTGAAACAGCTTTAGCCACTGGGGATAGACACCAAAAACAATGGGAACTATGAACCTGCAGCCTGCAAAAAGGAGACCCCCAAACACAGTAAGATAAACAAAATCAGAAGACAGAAAAACACATAGCAGATGAAGGAGCAAGGTAAAAACCCACCAGACCTAACAAATGAAGAGGAAATAGGCAGTCTACCTGAAAAAGGATTCAGAATAATGATAGTAAAGATGATCCAAAATCTTGGAAATAGAATAGAGAAAATGCAAGAAACATTTAACAAGGACCTAGAAGAACTAAAGATGAAACAAGCAACAATGAGCAACACAATAAATGAAATTAAAAATACTCTAGAAGGGATCAATAGCAGAATAACGGAGGAAGAAGAACGGATAAGTGACCTGGAAGATAAAATAGTGGAAATAACTACTGCAGAGCAGAATAACGAAAAAAGAATGAAAAGAACTGAGGACAGTCTCAGAGACCTCTGGGACAACATTAAATGCACCAACATTCGAATTATAGGAGTGCCAGAAGAAGAAGAGAAAAAGAAAGGGACTGAGAAAATGTTTGAAGAGATTATAGTTGAAAACTTCCCTAATATGGGAAAGGAAATAGTTAATCAAGTCCAGGAAGCACAGAGAGTCCCATACGGGATAAATCCAAGGAGAAACATGCCAAGACACATATTAATCAAACTATCAAAAATTAAATACAAAGAACACATTAAAAGCAGCAAGGGAAGAAGAACAAATAACACACATGGGAATCCCCATAAGGTTAACAGCTGATCATTCAGCAGAAACTCTGCAAGCCAGAAGGGAGTGGCAGGACATATTTAAAGTGATGAAGGAGAAAAACCTACAACCAAGATTACTCTGCCCAGCAAGGATCTCATTCAGATTTGATGGAGAAATTAAAACCTTTACAGACAAGCAAAAGCTGAGAGAGTTCAGCACCACCAAACCAGCTTTACAACAAACGCTAAAGGAACTTCTCTAGGCGAGAAACACAAGAGAAGAAAAAGACCTACAATAATGAACCCAAAACAATTAAGAAAATGGGAAGAGGAACATACATATCGATAATTACCTTAAATGTAAATGGATTAAATGCTCCCACCAAAAGACACAGACTGGCTGAATGGACACAAAAACAAGACACATATATATGCTGTCAGACCTAGGGACACATACAGACTGAAAGTAAGGGGATGGAAAAAGATATTCCATGCAAATGGAAATCAAAAGAAAGCTGGAATAGCAATTGCCATATCAGGTAAAATAGACTTTTAAATTAACACTATTACAACAGACAAAGAAGGACACTACATAATGATCAAGGGATCGATCCAAGAAGAAGATATAACAATTGTAAATATTTATGCAGCCAACATAGGAGCACCTCAGTACATAAGGCAAATACTAACAGCCATAAAAGGGGAAATCGACAGTTACACATTCATAGTAGGGGACTTTAACACCCCACTTTCAGCAATGGACGGATCATCCAAAGTGAAAATAAATATGGAAACACAAGCTTTAAGTGATACATTAAACAAGATGGACTTAATTGATATTTATAGGACATTCCATCCAAAAACAACAGAATACACATTCTTCTCAAGTGGTCATGGAACATTCTCCAGGATAGATCATATCTTGGGTCACAAATCAAGCCTTGTTAAGTTTAAGAAAATTGAAATTGTATCAGTTATCTTTTCTGACCACAACGCTATGAGACTAGATATCAATTACAGGAATAGATCTGTAAAAAATACACACACATGGAGGCTAAACAATACACTACTTAATAGCGAAGTGATCACTGAAGAAATCAAAGAGGAAATCAAAAAATGCCTAGAAACAAATGACAATGGAGACACGATGACTCAAAACCTATGGGATGCAGCAAAAGCAGTTCTAAGAGGGAAGTTTATAGCAATACAATCCTACCTTAACAAACAGGAAACATCTCAAATAAACAACCTAGACTTGCACCTAAAGCAATTAGAGAAAGAACAAAAAAACCCCAAAGTTAGCAGCAGGAAAGAAATCATAAAGATCAGATCAGAACTAAATGAAAAAGAAATGAAGGAAACGAGAGCAAAGATCAATAAAACTAAAAGCTGGTTCTTTGAGAAGATAAGCAAAATTGATAAACCATTAGCCAGACTCATCAAGAAAAAAAGGGAGAAGACTCAAATCAATAGAATTAGAAATGAAAAAGGAAAAGTAACAACTGACACTGCAGAAATACAAAAGATCATGAGAGATTACTACAAGCAACTCTATGACAATAAAATGGACAACCTGGAAGAAATGGACAAATTCTTAAAAATGCACTACCTGCCAAGACTGAACCAGGAAGGAATAGAAAATATGAATAGACCAATCACAAGCACTGAAATTGAGACTGTGATTAAAAATCTTCCAACAAACAAAAGCCCAGAACCAGATGGCTTCACCAGCAAATTCTATCAAATATTTAGAGAAGAGCTAACACCTGTCCTTCTCAAACTCTTCCAAAATATAGCAGAGGGAGCAATACTCCCAAACTCATTCTATGAGGCCACCATCACCCTGATACCAAAACCAGACAAAGATGTCACAAAGAAAGAAAATTACAGGCTAATATCACTGATGAACGTAGATGCAAAAATCCTCAACAAAATACTAGCAAACAGAATCCAACAGCACATTAAAAGCATCATACATCATGATCAAGTGGGGTTTATTCCAGGAATGCAAGGATTCTTCAATATACGCAAATCAATCAACGTGATACACCATATTAAGAAATTGAAGGAGAAAAACCATATGATCATCTCAATAGATGCAGAGAAAGCTGTCAACAAAATTCAACATCCATTTATTATAAAAAACCCTGCAGAAAGTAGGCATAGAGGGAACTTTCCTCAACATAATAAAGGCTATATATGACAAACCACAGCCAATATAATCCTCAATGGTGAAAAACTGAAAGCATTTCTACTAAGATCAGGAACAAGACAAGTTGCCCACTCTCACCACTCTTATTCAACATAGTTTTGGAAGTTTTAGCCACAGCAATCAGAGAAGAAAAAGAAATAAAAGGAATCCAAATTGGAAAAGAAGAAGTAAAGCTGTCACTGTTTGCAGATGACATGATACTATACATAGAGAATCCCAAAGATGCTACCAGAAAACTACTAGAACTAATCAATGAATTCGGTAAAGTAGCAGGATACAAAATTAATGCACAGAAATCTCTGGCGTTCCTATACACTAATGATGAAAAATCTGAAAGTGAAATTAAGAAAACACTCCCATTTACCATTGCAACAAGAAGAATAATATATCTAGGAATAAACCTACCTAAGGAGACAATGACCTGTATGCAGACAATTATAAGACACTGATGAAAGAAATTAAAGATAATACAAATAGATGGAGAGATATACCATGTTCTTGGATTGGAAGAATCAACATAGTGAAAATGACTCTACTACCCAAAGCAATCTACAGATTCAATGCAATCCCTATCAAACTACCACTGGCATTTTTCACAGAACTAGAACAAAAATTTTCACAATTTGTATGGAAACACAAAAGACCCTGTATAGCCAAAGCAATCTTGAGAACGAATTATGGAGCTGGAGGAATCAGGCTCCCTGACTTCAGACTATACTACAAAGCTACAGTAATCAAGACAGTATGGTACTGGCACAAAATCAGAAATATATATCAATGGAACAGGATAGAAAGCCCAGAGATAAACCCACGCACATATGGTCCCCTTATCTTTGATAAAGGAGGCAAGAATATACAGTGGAGAAAAGGCAGCCTCTTCAATAAGTGGTGCTGGGAAACTGGACAGGTACATGTAAAAGTATGAGATTAGAACACTCCCTAGCACCATACACAAAAATAAGCTCAAAATGGATTCAAGACCTAAATGTAAGGGAGAAACTATCAAACTCTTAGAAGAAAACATAGGCAGAGCACTCTATGACATAAATCACAGCAAGATCCTTTTTGACCCACCTCCTAGAGAAATGGAAATAAAAAGTAAAATAAACAAATGGGACCTAATGAAACTTAAAAGCGTTTTCACAGCAAAGGAAACCATAAACAAGACCAAAAGACAACCCTCAGAATGGGAGAAAATATTTGCAAGTGAAGCAACTGACAAGGATTAATCTCCAAAAGTTACAAGAAGCTCATGCAGCTCAATAACAAAAAAGCAAACAATCCAATCCAAAAATGGGCAGAAAACCTAAATAGACATTTCTCCAAAGAAGATATACAGACTGCAAACAAACACATGAAAGAATGCTCAACATCATTAATCATTAGCGAAATGCAAATCAAAAGTACAATGAGATATCATCTCCCACTGGTCAGAATGGCCATCATCAAAAAATCTAGAAACAATAAATGCTGGAGAGGATGTGGAGAAAAGGGAACACTCTTACACTGCTGGTGGGAATGTTAATTGATACAGCCAGTATGAAGAACAGTATGGAGGTTCCTTAAAAAACTACAATAAGAACTACCATATGACCCAGCAACCCCACTACTGGGCGTATACCCTGAGAAAACCATAATTCAAAAAGAATCATGTACCAGAATGTTCATTGCAGCCCAATTTACAATAGCCAGGAGATGGAAGCAACCTAAGTGTCCATCAACAGATGAATGGATAAAGATGTGGCACATATATACAATGGAATATTATTCTGCCATAAAAAGAAATGAAATTGAGTTATTTCTCGTGAGGTGGTTGGACCTAGAGTCTGTCCTACAGAGTGAAGTAAGTCAGAAAGAGTAAACCAAATACTGTATGCTAACACATATATATGGAATCTAAGGAAAAAAAAAAAGTTCATGAAGAACCTAGGGCTAAGACGGGAATAAAGACACAGACCTACTAGAGAATGGAGTTGAGGATATAGGGAGGGGGAAGGGTAAGCTGCGACAAAGTGAGAGAGTGGCATGGACATATATACACTACCAAACGTAAAATAGATAGCTAGTGGGAAGCAGCCGCATAGCACAGGGAGATCAGCTCCGTGCTTTGTGACCACATAGAGGGGTGGGATAGGGAGGGTGGGAGGGAGGGAGATGCAAGAGGGAAGAGATACGGGAACATATGTATATGTATAACTGTTTCACTTTTGTTATGAATCAGAAGCTAACACACCATTGTAAAGCAATTATACTCCAATAAATATGTTAAATGTATATATATACATATATATATATATATATATATATATATATATATATAAAAGAGGAAATAAGACATGGATCCTACCTTGCTATACAGTGTAAAGTGCTCACTGGGTGCTCCATCCAATTGGGGAAACATGGCATACAGGTAGAAAATAAGTAGAGAACATGAATGATAATATATACTTAAGTGTTAAGCAGCACATTTGTAGTACTTCGGTCAACAAATAATAATAACACCTGTTATGAGTCAGATACTGTTAATATACCAAGATACAGATTTTTTTTAAAGTTTCACATAATTTCTGTTTAGAGAGGAGAAGGATCAAGTAATGTAGGTAATTTAAACATAAACTAAAATTTTTCCTGTTCTCTGTGACCTTTTAGCAAATAGTGTTTTCATTGTGACCAATTTCAACCAGAAAAATGGAAAAATAGACAAAGATCATGTACTATGAGAAAAACTAGATGAAAAGCACTGCGAAACTGCCACTTCTGTCCAAAATTTAATGCCTAATCCAAAGCCTACTTGCTTTTTTGCATCAGGAAACCATTGTTCCAGGCCTGACTTTTAATAAGTAATTTTGTGACCTTTAGCAAATCACCTGATCTTTTTATGCTGAAGTTTTTCTCTTTTGTCCTAAACCTAACTCTCTGAAAAACTCAGATCAAATGCTGACTCCTCTGTGAAGGTTTTTCAGATCTCCTCTCTTCCTCCTTGTCCACCCTCTTCTTCCCACTTCACCACCTACTTGTTTTGAAGGACACTTTCTGACTCCTAAATTCCCTTAACATTTGAGTTATACCTCTTTTCTATGATACATACCACTTGGGGCCTTATAGTGTATCATTTTTACATCCAATTTCACTACTTTCAATACATCTAGATGCCAACCAATGGTGCCTGGTCAACTTAAAGGATTTTTTGTGTTTGTTTTGTTTGTTTTTTGTTTCAGTGACAGATGCCAATGTTTTACAGGGTAAAAAGAGTGTTATATTTCATTCAGGTATTTGCACCAGTGATGACAGTCCCAGGTTAAAAGTATTAATAGTTGGAAATTAGACAATTTCTTATACAGCAGTAACTATAAAAATTGTTTCTCTTAACAACTTAAAAATCTGTATCACATCATTTGTTGACAGTATGTATTGTATATGTTCCATATAAAGCTTGTATTTTAAGGCTTGGGTTAACTTTTGTTTGAAATTGGAAAGTGTATTAGATTTTCATGCTTTCAAGAGTTAATGTCAGGGGACTTCCCTGGTGGCACAGTGCTTAAGAATCCTCCTGCCAGTGCAGGGGATGTGGGTTCGATCGCTGGTCTGGGAAGATCCCACATGCCACGGAGCAACTAAGCCCCGTGCACCACAACTGCTGAGCCTACGCTCTGAAGCCCGCAAGCCACAACTACTAAGCCGTGTGCCGCAACTACTGAAGCCCGTGTGCCCAGAGCCCATGCTCCACAAGAGAAGCCACCACAGTGAGAAGCCCGCGCACCCCAATGAAGAGTAGCCCCCGCTCACCACAACTAGAGAAAGCCCACGCACAGCAACAAAGACCCAACATAGCCAAAAATAAAAATAAAATTGAAAAAAAAAAAGTTAATGTCAGGATTAAATATCCCAGCATAGGCTTTCTTGAAGCACTTGAGGTATATTAAGTCAGCCCTATCTAAAACAAACTGCAGCATTTTTAAGTGTTATTGTTTTTATTCTACCTACAATTAGTACATTTTAGCACAGTAAGACAAACAACCAGTTTATCTGGAAAGCTCAGAATTTGTGGCACTTTTATCAAAAAGTGAATTTGGGGCACTTTTATCAAAAAGAGACAAATGAGAATATTGCGATTGACGGCAGAGATTTACTTATTTATAAAGCATTTTGTGTTGTGGTATGGGACCTAAGAGCATATTCCTTTGTGTGGAATCTTAATTACTTGTGTCCATAACAACTGCTAGATCCTATTATCAAGGATTTAGTCATATATATGTACATATATGACTGAGTTTGGTAGACAGGATGTTTGTTCAGTCACAGAGATTGGAACAAAAAGCATGTTGGGCTTTTTGGTGGTTTATTCAAGGCTTTCATGTACAATGTACTTTTTTTTTTTTCTTTTTTGCGGTTCGCGGGCCTCTCACTGTTGTGGCCTCTCCCATTGCGGAGCACAGGCTTGGACGCGCAGGCTCAGCGGCCATGGCTCACGGGCCCAGCCGCTCCGCGGCACGTGGGATCTTCCAGGACCGGGGCACGAACCCGTGTCCCCTGCATCGGCAGGCGGACTCTCAACCACTGTGCCACCAGGGAAGCCTTACAATGTACTTTTAAAACATATTCTTTTTGAAAACTGAAATAGACTGGCTGTCAAAGAAAGTGTTCCGACATCTTTTCCCTATAACGTATTAACTGATTCTTGACTTCAACGTTCATTTTATGAAAAGCTGCCAGTGTTCGATAAAAAATACTGCTGCTTAGCATAAGAAAACATACTTTGCATCCTCAGAGGGAAGGTACTTTATTAGCACTGTGGGGAGAATTTTCTGGAATATATGAAAATATCTGCTCTAATTATGATAGCTTTTATGTTCTACTCAGTCTAGTTTTTATCTGTTATAGTGAGAGAGTACTGTTAGAACTTTGTAATACCTCTGCCAAATAATGGCTAAGACCATTTTATTAGCACTTCTTTGGATATGTTTCCAATTTTATTTGGTATCTTTTTAACAGTTTTTTCCCAAAAATTGTATATGGTTTTAGACAAGTTATATGATGATTCTTGCAGAATCATCAATTACCTAAAATTTGATGTAAACCAAATTGGAATCATTTCTTCATGAATACCCACCAGAATTGCTCTTAACAGGGTCATTGGTGACTGCCGTAATGCCAAGCCCAATGGTCACATCATCTTCCTTGACCTTTGTGATGTTGGATAACCCCTATCTCTCCATTCTTCCCAGGGCTTCTTAGCTCTATTTACTGACAGCTAGGTTTCTCCTTTCCCAGCTTCTAAATGTTGAGGTGTCCCAGGGCACAGTGTTTGAACCTGTTCTCTATCTATACTAACTCCCTACATGACCCAATCTCATTCATAGCTTTAACATCTCCATTTTATGTCTAATTGTTATTTGAAATTTGTATGTCTAAAACAGATTTTCTTATCTCCACCCCTACCCCCATTACTCATGCCAGAAATCAGTCTATCATCAAATCCTATTAAGTTCTACCTTGAAATATATCCAGAATAGAACTATTTCTTACCACCTCCACAGCTACCAAACCACCATTATTTCTCTCCTTAGTACATTTCAAAAAGCTTTTACTTAAGGAATTTTAGTCAACTCAGTACTGTGATTTTCCTTAAAATTTTCTTTAAGCAAGTATTTATTATATGCTTCAACTTTTGCCTCCTTCCATTCTGTTCACCATATAGATTCTGTCACTTCTCTGTCCAAACCACCACCGCCTCTTCTTATCTCACTCAGAATAAAAAAGGTGAAATTCTTTGCATGGCCCCTGGCTACTTCATTGACTGCTATATCCCCAGTGCCTTGAATAGTGCTTAATGCATTGTTGGCAATCATTTGTGTATGTAAGTGACTGAGCAAATTATTTGTAAATATGGACTATGATTGGGATTTAAAAAATAAAAGTTAAACTTCTTCAAATAGTTTATCCATCTCAATATAGGAAAACAACACATTGGATTAAAATACTCCTTTAATATTCAACTTTATATTTATCATCCACTAAAAAGTTTATTTTCTCTTTTATTTCCCAAATGATTTAAATTGAAGTAAATGTATCAAAACCAAGAAGGTGCTTAAGAATGTATTTCAAAGCCTCTGAGTTTTTTGAGACTTCAACCAACTCATTGCTATGATTATTATTTTTTTAATGTCTTAAAGTAAGTATTATGTTGTTCTTCCTTGCTCTGAAATGTATTATGTAGGTAGTTTGGTAAAATTGCACAGTTGACCCTTGAACAAGGTAGGGGGCTTAAAGGGCACTGACCTTCCATGCAGTTGAAAATCTACATATAATTTATGGTTGGCCCTCCATATTGGTGGTTCCTCTGCATTAAAGGATTCAACCATGGGTCGTGTAGTACTGTTGTGTTTACTATTGAGAAAAATCAGTGTATTAGTGGACCACCACAGTTCAAACCCATGTTGTTCAAGGGTCAGCTATAAAGTTTCCCATCAATGCTAAGTCTTCTCTATTACTTATGAATCAACTAATTGAGTCAACTCATTTATGCATCAGCTTTAATATTGACATTTTGTTGTAAGTGAGCTGTAGGTAGTGGATAACTTAAGCCACTACCTTGAGTATATGGCCTTGAGGACTTTATAATTCATAAGTATATTTCTTAATTTCTTAATTAGAAGTTATGAAATAATATTTTTTAACTTCAGCAGATCCAGAAACTATAGATAGAACTACCTTTAATCAGGTATGCTCCTTTTGTTCCTTCCAGTATACCATTATATAATTATTACCTGAACCAAACTACAGGAGTGCCAAGTTGGCATATTGGTGACTTGGTTCACTGTTGAATCAGTAAACAAACTAACATATAACCATATCCCATTGTAGTCACTACACATAAGTTTCCTTGAGTAGGTTAAATATATTTGGCATCCTTATCTGATTCAAGAAGATGAACCAAACCAATTTTACTTAGTTGATAATTAAGATAAACAATATTTTTAAGTCAACAAGCTGCACAAGTGACTAAATTGGCTTGGGGGCTTCTCCATGCTTAGTTGGAATCTGTCTGTTCCTACTCATTCTTTCATAATGAAATAGAGCTATTCTTCTTGAGGAGGTGTCATTTTCACTGGAACGTTTCAAGTTCTAAAGCTCAGGTTTTTCTCTAAGTGAATTTCCTTATTGTATATAATTTGTATGTATTTTTTTAAGTTCTCAGAGACAGTGCTCATAAGACCTTGTTCTCTCCTTTCTTACAATGTCTTGACAAGTGTTTTGTACTAAGTGAATTCCTAATAGATGTTGTTGAGCAACTTCTGTGTCGGGGCTATGAAGAAGTTATGTAGTTTACTCACTTCTTCGGAGATAATATCCCTTTGTGTATGGATCTTGCTCTGTTACTGTAACTGTTCATTACAGTAGGTCCCCCACATACGAATAAGCTCCATTCCGACAGCGTGTTTATAAGTCCAGTTTGTACGTAAGTCCAACAAAGTTAGCCTAAGTACCCAGCTAACACAATCTGCTATACATGACTGTACTGTAATAGGTTTATAATACTTTTCACACAAACAGTACATAAAAAACAAACACAAAAAATAAAGAAAATACTTTTAATCTTACAGTACAGTACCTTGAAAAGTACAGTAGTATAGTACAACAACTGGTATCCAGGGGCTGGTATGGAGTGAACAGGCAAGAAGAGTTACTGACTGGAGGAGGGAGAGGAGGTGGGAGATGTTAGAGCTGAAGGATCGTCAGCAATAGGAGACAGAGTGCAAGCTGCAGTTTCACTCATGCCTGACATTGATGGCACAGGTTCTGGTTCCTTGCTGGATTCAGTTCTATCTACCCTCTTGAAAAAACGATCCAGCGATGTCTGGGTAGTAGCTCTTTTTTTCTCATCATATCATAGATGATACAGTAGCACTGGATTGTGTTCTGAACAGCTGCTGCAGCCTTTGTGTACTGTTCTACGTTCAGGTCCTGTGCTTCAAAAACTAATAGTGCCTCCTTAAAGAAAATCCCCTTGCCATTTCCTGTGTCATGAATCTCTTCGGTTCTTCAGTTACTTCTTCTTCCTCATGTCTCTTTTCATCCTTTCTCTGGGCCTCCAATTCCATCAAGTCTTCATTAGTAAGCTCCTTGTGTTACACAGCAAGGAGTTCAGTGAAGTTGTCCTCTTGCAGATCTAGCTTCAGCTTCTCACTGAGGGTCACTAAGTTAGTGAAGACTTCTTTGGACTCCTCATCCACCTTCTCAAATCCACGAAAATCATGAACAAACTGCTGGCAAAGGTTCTTCCAAACCCCACTCATGGTGATGGCCGTAACCTCACGCCAAGCAAAGTCAGTGTTTTTTATGGCCTTATAGATGTCACAGTCTTTCCAAAATTGTTGCAAGATTATTCCTGACTCATCACTTGCCTTTACTGCCTGATGAAAAGTGTGACATAAATAATATTTCTTGAAAGTTGCTATAACTCCCTGGTCCATAGGTTGGATGAGCGACATAGTATTTGGTGGCAGATGGACTACTTTGACATTGGGTTGAAAGTCGCCCATGAATGGGGGGTGGCCCGGAGCATTGTCGAGCAGCAAAAGAATGTTGAATGGGATGTCCTTCTCCAAGCAGTATTTCTCTACCTCAGGGATAAAGTGGTGGAGAAGCCAGTCCTGGAAAATGGCCTGTGTAACCCAGGCTTTGGGGTACTCTTCCACACAACAGGAAGAGAGTCTTTGGCTATGTTTTTAAGGGTTCTTGGGTTCCATGAATGATAAACTAAGAGAGGCTTCAGCTTCATGTCGCTGGAAGCATTGCCACCAAACAACAGAGTTAGCCTATCCTTTGCTGCTTTATAGCCTGGCATCAACTTTTTCTCCTTACTGATGTAACTTTGGTGTGGCATCCTCTTCCAGTACAGTCCTGTCTCATCCACATTAAAAACTAGGTCGTAAATACACGCCTTCATCAATAATCTCTCGAAGCGTTTCAGGAAATTTTGGGGCAGCTACCATATCTGCACTTGCTGCCTCATCACTTACTTTTACATTTTGCAGTTTGGCTCTAGCCTTGAACTGATGAAACCAGCCATGGCTGGCATTAAAATATGTGCCGTCCGATTCTTCGCCATGTTTCTTCTTCAAGTCTTAATAAAGCCTTTTAGCTTTCTTTTGAATCAGCATTAAGTTGAGTGGGACTCGACACTGATGTTGATCCTGCATCCGCACACTGAGAAGTTTCTCCGTTTCCTCCATGACTTTTCCATGCTTCTTCGATATTATTGTCGACATCATCAGCAAAGCAGACTTCACATGTTCCACGATCTTGTCCTTGTTCTGTAGAATCATGCCAGTGGTTGAACGATGCATGTTATAAGAATGAATGACATCTACCATCTTTTCACCTCACTCCACTTTCTCAACTGTTTTCACTTTTGTTTCCATTGTTATCACTTGGCGCTTATTAGCAGTACCACCTCCATCACCACTGCTTTTATGCTTGCTTCCGGACATCCTGGGCTTGAAATAAAGATGCTGTACTCTATCCAGTACTGTACAAAGTACACAAAAGCACAACCACTTCACATGTGACAGTATGCGCCGGACGTGTGAATTAACTTACGTGATTGGACATGCGAATACACTTTTGCGTCTTTGAAAGTTTGCAGCTTGAAGGTTCATATGTAGGGGACTTATGGTAGTGTCCTCTGTGTTTCACTCTTCCCTTCCATATAGCTATTCTGTGTTTGCTTGTTTAATGTTTATGTTTTCCTTGCTCTTTAAATATTAGCATCATTGATATAAAATTGTTGTTCTCACTATATCACTTATGCTGCCTGTTCTCATTTTGATGATAATTTAAAAGTTCTTCTTTGTATATTTCTTAGCCTCACTCACTTTGTTTATCCAACCATTCATTGATGTATCCTATAAGCCCTTATCCTAGCTTACTTCATTTTGATCCTGGTATTATCACTATCACTAAATTCTGTTTTAATAGCAAGTCAGAATTCAGAGTGTATAATATGAACTATGTGATGTGTCATTTAATCATCGATGTTAATTTGGAAGTGGAAATAATAGCACATATTGTGTGCAGCCACATCATATACAATTTTTTTTTGGTAATTTGGATGTGATTTTACCTAGATGATGACTATTGAAATGTAATAGTACTTTTTCATGTTTTATCCCATCAGTAAGACAGATACTTGGTTTAGACTAGATTTCCTGAAAATGTGCTTTTAATGTCTGAGATGTTTGAGATAGTCATGAATATTTAATGGACAGATTGGTATTGTTGAATAAGATAGAATTTTGATGTTGGTAGTGTTTTGTTTTGTGTTTTTGGTCACACAGCTTGTGGGCTCTTAGTTCCATGACCAGGGATCAAACCTGTGCCCCCAGCAGTGCAAGTGCAGAGTCCTAACCACTGAACCACCAGGGAATTTCCTTGGTAGTGGATTTTGTAGCTTCATTTCAGTAGTTATTTCTTTTTGTTCTAAATTACTTCTGGACAAATTTATTCTCTAAGACTCACCAGGGTTACCTTTACACAGGCAATATAGAGATTTCTAACCTGATATAGCATCGTAACCAGGTAGGGTACAATAGATGCTGGAACTTGAATGCTAGGTTAATGAGTTGGGCTTACTCTTTAGACAGTGTACATGGCATGCATTGATAATATACATCAGGAAGATTAATATGATAGAAGAAGGAAGTAAGTAGTATAGATTGAAGAAGTGACAGCAAGGAAGTAGCAAATCCAGTTAAGGAATTTATTACAAACTATAGGAGAGTTTATGAGGATCTAGACTAAGGAGATTATCTTTTTTAGTTAGAATGCCCTTAAACATAAGATGTGATTATATGTGGGGAACAAAAGAGAGAGGAATCAAAAGTAACAATAGGACCTTTATACATTGCTGGTGGGATTGTAAAATAATACAGCCACTGTGGAAAACTGTTCGGTGGTTCCTCAATAACTTAAACATAGAATTACCATATGATCCAACAATTCCACTCCTGGGTATATACTCAAAAGAAAAACAACAGATGTTCAAACAAAAATATGCACATGAAGTTTTGTAATAGCACTATTCACTATAGCCATAAAGTGGAAACAGCCCAAATGTCCATCAACTAATGAATGGATAAACAAATGTGGTATATTCATACAATGGAATATTATTCATCAATAAAAAGGAATGAAGTACTAATTCACACTACAATATTGATGAACCTTGAAAACATTATGCTAAGTGAAAGAAACCAGACATGAAAGCCCACATATTATATGGTATAAAATATTCAGAATAGGCAAATCCATAGAAACAGGAAGAGGTTACTAGTTGCCAGAGACTGGATGGAGTGTGGAGTGTGGAGTGACTGTTTAATAAGTACAGCTTTTCCTTTGGGATGATGAAAATATTCAGGAACTAGGTCGTCATGATAGTTGTACAACATTGTGAATATACTAAATGCCACTGAATTATGCATTTTAAAATGGTTAAAATGATAAAATTTTATTTTATGTGTATTTTACCATAATTTAAAAAAAATAACTTAAAATTAAGCTTTTTTTTATTTAAAAAAAGAGTAACACTAGGACAAGAATCACCAACTTAAATGCTTTCAGGTCCCTGGGAGGTGCAGAAAACAGAGTAATGAATTAGCAAGGGAGGGAATGTGGTGAACTGAACAGTCAAAATCACGTTTTTGAAACCTCTGTGTGGGCCAAATAAAACATGACTGTGGGCTATGGTTTTCAATCTCTGTTACAGATTGAACAGAGCAACAATGATGGGTGATGTCAAGCAGATAGCTGACAGTAGAACTAGACTCATGATTCCATAAAGGTTAGGAAGAGGATAAATCTAAATTGTTTATCTCATAAGTTCACCATTTAGCACGATGCCAAACCAACACATATAGAGGCTCACCAGGCATTTGTTGAATGAAAAATAAATTAAAAATAAGTAAGTAAATAAAGGCTGGGCAGTACATCTGTATTCCTTTTCTTAGTCAATTCTATTGCCATCTACCCACCCCCACAGCTAATCAATTTGCAAATTTTAACAATCTTTATTTTTAATATCTCTTGAATATGTTTTTTCCTATATTTTCTATCCTTTTCTCACTGCCAGCTCAGGTCCATGACACTTCTTGACTTAGATTTCTGCAGTAAATTCCTAAAGATCTCCCTTCCTCTAAGCTTGTCCTCCTCTAGTCTCTTCAACATATTGCAAAACACAATGTCCCACTTAAAATCTTTTAGTGCTTTCAGATAAAGGCTAAATGTGCTAGGAAAAACATATCTAATATGGCCCCTTCCTCGTCCGCTTCTGCTCTTCTTCAGGCCTTCGTCACTCCAGAATTTCTGAACTTCCACAGTTCCTGAAGCACACCATGCATATTATGTTTGGCATGCTCTTCTTTCTGTAGAGAATGCCCTTCAGCCTTCATTGTTCTGTCCATCCTTTAAGACTTCAATTCCTCCAAGAAACTTTCCTAACCAATTCAGTCTCAGATAGGACCTCCTATTCATGTTCCTCCCTGTGCCCTCAATATGCTACATTTTTTTATTGCACTTACCTCACTGGTTTATCACTGTGTTTACTGTCTGATTCCCCTATCACATTGCTAGCTCCTTGAGGCTAGGGACCACATCTATCTCCAATGCCTGGTGCGTGGCAACCACCCAGCAAAGGCAACCCTTATCACTACTACAAATAACTAACTTATTATATGGTGATCATATACTCAATATATGTCAAATGAAGATATTTAAGAGGTACGAGGTAGGATGTAAGTGCCAGATATATGAGATACCAATCAAGGATTCAATTGAAAGAAAATTTTCATGGAAGAGATGGTATTTGGAATGAGCAGTGACCATGTGCTAGGCTTTGAGGTTATCAAGATCCAATCTAGTACTTGTGACGATAATCACTAATTGATTACCACTTATAAACATAGACATTTCCAAGAATCATTCTGAATTTTAGTTTATTTTCTTTTGTAATTTAAGATCAAGCAACACTACCTCTAAAACTGTACCTAAAAGTTGACTCACTTTTACAATGAGCCTTAGTAATAAATATTTTTAAGACTCTTTATTTTATTTTATTTTTCTATGCAGCAGGTTCTTATTAATTATCTATCTTATACATATTAGTGTATATATGTCAATCCCCATCTCCCAATTCCTCCAACCACCACCACCACCACACCCTGGGTCCCCCTTCATGTCCATACGTTTGTTCTCTACTTCTGTGTCTCTATTTCTGCCTTGCAAACTGGTTCATCTGTACCATTTTTCTGGATTCCACATATATGCGTTAATATATGATATTTGTTTTTCTCTTTCTGACTTACTTCACTCTGTATGACACTCTATAGGTCCATCCACGTCTCTACAAATGACCCAATTTTGTTCCTTTTTATGGCTGAGTAATACTCCACTGTATATATGTACCACATCTTACTTATACATTACTCTGTTGATGGGCATTTAGGTTGCTTCCATGACCTGGCTATTGTAAATAGTGCTGAAGTGAACATTGGGGTGCATGTGTCTTTTTGAATTATGGTTTTCTCTGGGTATGTGCCCAGTAGTAGGATTGCTGAGTCATATGGTAATTCTATTTTTAGTTTTTTAAGGAACCTCCATACTGTTCTCCATAGTGGCTGTATCAATTTACATTCCCACCAACAGTGCAAGACGGTTCCCTTTTCTCCACACTCTCTCCAGCATTTGTTGTTTATAGATTTTCTGATGATGGGTATTCTAACTGGTGTGAGGTGATACCTCATTGTAGTTTTGATTTGCATTTCTCTAATGATTAGTGATGTTGAGCAGCTTTTCATGTGCCTCTTGGCCATCTGTATGTCTTCTTTGGAGAAATGTCTGTTTAGGTCTTCTGCCCATTTTTTTGATTGGGTTGTTTGTTTGTTTTTATATTTAGCTACATGAGCTGTTTATATATTTTGGAGATTAATCCTTTGTCCATTGATTCATTTGCAAATATTTTCTCCCATTCTGAGGGTTGTCTTTTCATCTTGTTTATAGTTTCCTCGCTGTGCAAAAGCTTTTAAGTTTAATTAGGCCCCATTTGTTTATTTCTGTTTGAATTTGCATTACTCTAGGAGGTGGGTCAAAAAAGATCTTGCTGTGATTTATGTCAAACAGTGTTCTTCCTATGTTTTCCTCTAAGAGTTTTATATTGTTTGGCCTCACATTTACGTTTTTAGTCCATTTTGAGTTTATTTTTGTGTATGGTGTTAGGGACTGTTCTATTTTCATTCTTTTACATGCAGCTGTCCAGTTTTCCCAGCACCATTTATTGAAGAGACTGTCTTTTCTCCATTGTATATCCTTGCCTCCTTCGTCATAGATTAGTTGGCCACAGGTGCATGGGTTTATCTCTAGGCTTTCTATCCTGTTCCATTGATCTATATTTCTGTTTTTATGCCAGTACCATATTGTCTTGATTACTGTAGCTTTGTAGTATAGTCTAAAGTCAGGGTGTCTGATTCCTCCAGCTCCATTTTTTTCCCTCAAGATTGTTTTAGCTATTCAGGGTCTTTTGTGTCTCCATACAAATTTTAAGATTTTTTTGTTCTAGTTCTGTAAAAAATGCCATTGGTAATTTGATAGGGATTGCATTGAATCTGTAGATTGCTTTGGGTAGTATAGTCATGTTCACAATATTGATTCTTCCAGTCTAAGAGCATGGTATATCTCTCCATCTGTTTGTGTCATCTTTGATTTCTTTCATCAGTGTCTTATAGTTTTCTAAGTACAGGTCTTTTGCCTCCTTAGGTAGGTTTTTTTCCTAGGTATTTTATTCTTTTTGTTGCAATGGTGAATGGGATTGTGTCCTTAATTTCTGTTTCTGATCTTTCGTTGCTAGTGTATAGGAATGCAAGAGATTTCTGTGTATTAATTTTGTATCCTGCAACTTTACCAAATTCATTGATTAGTAGTTTTCTGGTGTCATCTTAGCATTCTATATGTATAGTATGTCATCTGCAAACAGTGACAGTTTTACTTCTTCTTTTCCAATTTGTATTCCTTTTATTTCTTTCTCTTCTCTGACTGCCGTGGCTAGGACTTCCAAAACCATGTTGAATTAGAGTGGTGAGAGAGGACATCCTTGTCTTGTTTCTGATCTTAGAGGAAATGCTTTCAGTTTTTCACCATTGAGAATGATGTTTGCTGTGGGTTTGTTGTATATGGCCTTTATTATTTGAGGGAGGTTCCCTCTATGCCCACTTTCTGGAGAGCTTTTATCATAAATGGGTGTTGAATTTTGTCAAAAGCTTTTTCTCCATCTATTGAGATGATCATATGTTTTTTATTCTTCATTTTGTTAATATGGCTTATCACATTGATTGATTTGTGTATATTGAAGAATCCTTGCATCCCTGGGATAAATCCCACTTGATCATGGTGTGTGATCATTTTAATGTGTTGCTGGATTCTGTTTGCTAGTATTTTGTTGAGGATTTTCGCATATACATACATCAGTGATATTGGTCTGTAATTTTCCTTTTTGTGTGATATCTTTGTCTGGTTTTGGTATCAGGGTGATGATGGCCTCGTAGAATGAGTTTAGGAGTGTTCCTTCCTCTGCAATTTTTGGAAGAGTTTGAGAAGGATAGGTGTTAACTCTTCTCTGAATGTTTGATAAAATTCACCTGTGAAGCCATCCAGTCCTAGACTTTTGTTTGTTTGAAGATTTTTAATCACAGTTTCAATTTCATTACTTGTGATTGTTCTGTTCATATTTTCTATTTCTTCCTGGTTTAGTCTTGGAAGATTATACCTTTCTAAGAACTTGTCCATTTCTTCCAGGTTGTCCGTTTTATTGGCCTAGAGTTGCATGTAGTAGTCTCTTAGGATGCTTTGTATTTCTGCAGTGTCCATTGTAACTTCTCCTTTTTCACTTCTAAGTTTCTTGATTTGAGTCCTCTCCCTCTTTTTCTTGGTGAGTGGCTACAGGTTTATCAATTTTGTTTATCTTTTCAAAGAACCAGCTTTTAGTTTTATTGATCATTGCTATTGTTTACTTTTTTCTATTTCATTTATTTCTGCTCTGTTTATGATTTCTTTCCTTCTACTAACCTTGGATTTTGTTTGTTATTCTTTTTCTACTTCCTTTAGGTGTAAGGTTAGATTGTTTATTTGAGATTTTTCTTGTGGTAGGATTGTATTGCTATACACTTCCCTCTTAGAACTGTTTTTGCTGCATCCCATAGGTTTTGGTTCATCGTGTTTTCCTTGTTATTTGTCTCTAGGTATTTTTTGATTTTCTCTTTGATTTCTTCAGTGATATCTTGGTTATTTAGTAATGTGTTGTTGAGCCTCCATGGTTTGTGTTTTTTCCCTGTAATTTATTTCTAATCTCAGCATGGTCGGAAAAGATGCTTGATATGATTTCAGTTTTCTGTAATTTACCGAGGCTTTATTTGTGACCCAAGGTGTGATCTATCCTGGAGAATGCTCTGTGTGCACTTGAGAAGAAAGTGTAATCTGCTGTTTTCGGTTAGAATGTCCTATAAATATCAATTAAATCTATCTGGTCTATTGTGTCATTTAAAGCTTGTGTTTCCTTATTAATTTTCTGTCTGGATGATCTGTCCATTGGTGAAAGTGAGGTGTCAAAGTTCCCCACTATTATTGTATTACTGTCGATTTCCTTTTTTATAGCTGTTAGTATTTGCCTTATGTATTCAGGTGCTCCTTTGTTGGGTGCCTATATATTTATAATTGTTATATCTTCTTCTTGGATCGATTCCTTGATCATTATGTAAGTTTCCTTCCTTGTCTCTTGTAACATTCTTTATTTTAAAGTCTATTTTATCTGATATGAGTATTGCTATTCCAGCTTTCTTTTGATTTCCATTTGCATGGAATACCTTTTTCCATCCCCTCACCTTCAGTCTGTATGTGTCCCTAGGTCTGAAGTGGGTCTCTTGTAGACAGCATATATATGGGTCATGTTTTTGTATCCATTCAGCGAGCCTGTTTCTTTTGGTTGGAGCATTTGGTCCATTTGCATTTAAGGTAATTATTGATATGTATGTTCCTATGACCATTTTCTTAGTTGTTTTGGGTTTGTTTTTTAGGTCCTTTTCTTCTCTTGTGTTTCCCACTTAGAAAAGTTCCTTTAGCATTTGTTGTAGAGCTGGTTTGGTGGTGCTGAATTCTCTTAGCTTTTACTTGTCTGTAAAGCTTTTGATGTCTCTGTCGAATCTGAATGAGATCCTTGCTGGGTAGAGTAATTTTGTTGTAGGTTCTTCCCTTTTATCACTTTAAATATATCGTGCCACTCTGTTTTGGCTTGTAGAGTTTCTGCTGAGAAATCAACTATTAACTTTATGGGAGTTCCCTTGTATGTTGTCATTTTTCCCTTGTTTCTTTTAGTAATTTTTCTCTGTCTTTAATTTTTGTCAGTTTGATTACTATATGTCTCGGCCTGTTTCTCCTTGGATTTATCCTGCCTGGGACTCTCTGCACTTCCTGGACTTCAGTGGCTATTCCCTTTCCCATGTTAGGGAAGTTTTCACGACTATAATCTCTTCAAATATTTTCTCAGGTCCTTTCTCTCTCTCTTCTCCTTCTGGGACCCCTATAATGCAAATGGTGCATTTAATGTTGTCCCAGAGGTCTCATAGGCTGTCTTCATTTCTTTTCATTCGTTTTTTCTTTATTCCGTTTGGCGGCAGTGAATTCCTCCATTCTGTCTTCCAGTTCACTCATCCGTTCTTCTGCCTCAGTTATTCTGCTATTGATTCCTTCTAGTGTATTTTTGATTTCATTTATTGTATTGTTCATCTCTGTTTGTTTGCTCTTTAATTATTCTAGGTGTTTTTTCTTTAATTGTTCTAGGCCTTTGTTAAATATTTCTCACATCTTCTCAATCTTTGCCTCCATTCTTTTTCTGAGGTCCTGGATCATCTTCACTATCAGTATTCTGAATCCTTTTTCTGGAAGGTTGCCTATCTCCACTTCATTTAATTGTTTTTCTGGTGTTTTGTTCCTTCATACGGTACATAGCCCTCTGCCTTTTCATTTTGCCTCTCTTTCTGTGAATGTTGTTTTTGTTCCACAGGCTGCAGGATTGTAGTTATTCTTGCTTCTGCTGTCTTCCCTCTCGTGGATGAGGCTATCTAAGAGGCTTTGCATGCTTCCTGATGGGAGGGACTGGTTGTGGGTAGAGCTGGGTGTTACTCTGGTAGGCAGAGCTCTGTAAAACTTTAATCTGCTTGTCTGCTGATGGGTGGGGCTGAGTTCCCTCCCTGTTGGTTGTTTGGCCTGAGGTGACCCAGCACTGGAGGCTACAGGCTCTTTGGTGGGGCTAATGGTGGACTCTGGGAGGGCTCAAGCCAAGGAGTACTTCCCAGAACTTCTGCTGCTGGTGTCTTTGTCCCCGCGGTGAGCCACAGCCACCCCCTTCTCTGAAGAAAACCCTCCAACACTAGCAGGTACGTCTGGTTCAGTCTCCTGTGGCATCACTGCTCCTTCCCCTGGGTCCTGATGTGCACACTACTTTGTGTGCCCTCCGAGAGTAGAGTCTCTGTTTCCCCCAGTCCTGTCGAAGTCCTGCAATCAAATCCCGCTAGCCTTCAAAGTCTGATTCTCTAGGAATTCCTCCTCCCATTGCCAGACCCCCAGGTTGGGAAGCCTGATGTGAGGCTCAGAACCTTCACTCCAGTGGATGGGCTTCTGTGGTATGATTGTTTTCCAGTTTATGAGTCACCCACCCAGCGGTTATGAGGTTTGATTTTATTGTGATTGCACCCCTCCTACTGTCTCATTGCAGCTTCTCCTTTGTCTTTGGATCTGGGTATCTTTTTTGGTGAGTTCCAGTGTCTTTCTGTTGATGATCGTTCAGCAGTTAGTTGTGATTCCAGTGGTCTTGCTAGAGGGAGTGAGCACACGTCCTTCTACTCTGCCATCTTTAACAAATCTCCTAAGTAATAAATATTAAGAGATACTACTGTGGCCCAGTTTCATGAAAGCTATTATCTAGTTTTAGTGAAAAATGATTAAGGTCCTAAAACTCCTTTTTGCCTTTCTGAAGTGGCTTCACAAACCTATTTGAAAATGGAATGTTAATACATAAGATGCAGGCAGCAGGTTAATTCTTAGACTCTGATTGTATTTGTTAGATCATTTTAGAGCTTTGTTAATTATAACTTGTAAAACCTAATCAAGCTATATTAAGAGGCTAAATAGAAGGTTATCATCTTGCCCTTCTTCCCATTTCCATACTCAAAGAGACTAAAATAAACACATCTACATTGCACTCGGGATAAAAATAAACAATTCAGAGTCACATAATTGAGAAGTACATTTTTAAGTAGGAAACACTGATTAAGATTGTAGTTTTAAAAAAACAAAGGTTGTTTGTGTTTTTGTTTCCTTCTACAAAAGATTTTTTTCTTTTTAAATTATGTGAGTACTGAGATGTTTATTTTTCTTTAGGGTGCTGTCAGAATGTTGGGGGTTTTTTTAACCAATGCTTAGCTTGCTAAAATCACGAGACGTCTCTTGCCTTACTTATATGTAGACCTTTAAAATGATAGACTGTAGACATGTACATTGAAAAATCTACACTGAAAAAGCAAGATTTTTAACTTCATTGTGAGTTATCCCCCACACCATCATCAAATCTATTTATTTGAAAGTATTATTGTGAGATGGAAAATGAATTATTATGTACTAAAATCCTTTGGAATTGCTTCAAAACACAAACCATTTTTGATATGACCTAATTAACCTTTAGTCTATGCTAACCCCAAACAAGCAAACAAAAAAAAACTCTTTTTAACTCCCTAATTACTTCAGATTAGTCTTTATTTATAAGCATTTAAATGTTTTAGAAGTAATATTGTTTCAACTAGGGTCAGCAAACTATGGCCCAGAGAGGCTGCCTGTTTTTATAAATAAGGTTTTTTTGGATCATAGCCACACCTGTTTCTTTAGGTATTATCTATGGCTAATTTTGCCATACAATGGCTAGTTGAATATTTGACAACAGAGATCAACAAAACCTAAACTATTTACTCTCAGACCCTCTGAGTAATAGTTTGAGGATCCCTGGTTTAAATGATACTACTATCTAATGGTTTATCATTGTCATCAGAAAGCAGTTATTCATTGAATATGTAAAGCCAAAATGCAAAAAATGATTTTCCCCTTGCAAAATTTTCCTGCTAGGCAATTAAGAAACTAGAGCTATGTAAAATGCTGCTAGCCATTTCTTCATTCATTCATTGCTTGCTAGCCTTGTCCTTGCTCCGTTTTCACAAGTGAAAGTTGAATTTTATTCTTGTTTTCTATAAATTTGAAAATCACTACGTAATACAAGATGCTATTATGCCTCCTCCTATTCCCCCACCCCAGAAGATTTTGAAATAGGAAGGATTTTTCTGTGTGATGGTGAATCTGGGTCTTTCTGTTTAATTCCAATCTATAATATTAAACATAGTAACTCCATTTCCCTTTTATTTCAAAGGACTTCAGTTGATTTATTTGCCTTGTTATTCACTTCTTCATCTCTGCAAATTATACATAGTATGTGCTTAATTAGTAATTAGTGAGCATAACAGAATTCACTTATTTGGAATGGTAAATATAGCTCAAAAAACACAGGAAATGATGGAACAGATCTTAAAATTTCACTTTACCTTAAGTAGAAATAAATGCTATTTATACTTAGTTTAAAAACACAGTTGTAGAATTTTAGAATGTTAGAACCAGTCTTAGAGAGTTGGAAGAGAACAGTAGTTTTCAAACTTCAGCATGCATTAGAATCATCTGAGTGGCTTGTTAAAATACAAAATGCTCAGGCAACCCTCCAGAGTTTCTGATTCAGTAAGTCTGAGGTGGCCCTGAGAATCTGCATTTTTAAGAAGTTCCTAGTTGTTGCTGATGCCACTTGTGGGGAAACCACACTTTAAGAACAACTGTAATAGAGGAAAGGATGGCTGATTACTCAGATATTACCTCAGAGAGTTATCAAGATAATGTGTGGTTCTCAGCCCTTTAGTATACCCAGGAGAGATCAGACACTGAGACCCATACTATTCAAATCCAAGAAACATAGATAAGCCAGAATCTCCATTTATTGCAGCTGCCATGTGAACCAGATACTTGGGGTGACAGAGCATGGTCTCTTCTACCCTATACTTTGATGGAGACCCTGACAAATTCTTGTTCTTTGAGCTCCTTTAAAAATTAGACTAATACAAGAAATATCTCTTAGTTCTTGTCATTATTGTTATTACTGTTGCTTGGATTTTACACTGGCTTGTTTCCCTGAGGCCACTTTCATGTATGCTTATCCTTGCCTTTATAAGCTATACTTTAGGATAGGGTTGTTTTCACAGAATTTCCCTCTCATCAGTAATCTTATCGTTTTCTTTTTAATTTTCTATTGATGCATAATTGATGTATAATATTATGTAAGTTACAGGTGTACAATATAGTGATTCATAATTTTTAAAGGTGATTTTCCACTTAACAGTTATTATAAAGTATTGGCTATATTCCTTTGTTTTACAGTATATCCTTATATCATATTTTATACGTAATATCATGTACCTCTTAATTCCCTACCCCTATGTTGCCATTCTCACCTTCCCTCTCCCCACTGGTAACCACTAGTTTGTTCTTTGTATCTGCAAGTATGCTTCTTTTTAATTATACTCACTAGTTTGCTGTATTTTTTAGATTCTGCCTAGAAGTGATATCATACAGTATTTGTCTTTCTCTGTCTGATTTATTTCAATTTACATAATACCCTTCAAGTCATTCAATGTTGTTGCAGATGGCAAAATTTCATTCTTTTTTATGGCTGAATAGTATTCCATTGTATGTATGTATGTATGTATATATATATGTGTATATACATATATGTATATATATATATACCACATCTTCTTTCTCCATTCATCTGTTGATGGACACTTAGGTTGCTTTCATATCTTGGCTATTGTAAATAATGCTGCTGTGAACATTGGGGTGCATGTATCTTTTGAATTAGTGTTTTTCTTTGTTTTTGGATATATACCCAGGAGTAGAATTCCTTGGTCAAATGGTAGTTCTATTTTTAGCTTTTTGAGAAACCTCCATAATGTTTTCTACAGTGGCCGCACCAATTTACATTCCTACCAATGGTATATGAGGATTCCCTTTTCTCCACATCCTCACCAACATTTGTTACTTGTGTTCTTATTGATGATAGCCATTCTGACAGGTGTGAGGTGATATCTCATTGTGGTTTTGATTTGCATTTACCTGATGATTAGCAATGTTGAGCATCTTTTCATGTGCCTTTTGGCCATTTGTGTGTCCTCTTTGGAGAAATGTCTGTTCAGGTCTTCTGACCATTTTTAAATCAGGTTATTTGTTTTCTGATGTATGAGCTGTTTATATATATTGGATATTAAAACCCTTATCAGTCATATCATTTGCAAATATTCTCTCCCATTCAGTAGGCTGTCTTTTTGTTTTGTCAGTGGTGTCCTTCGCTGTGCAAAAGATTTTAAGTTTAATTAGGTCCCATTTGCTTATTTTTGCTTCTATTTTGTTTGCTTTAGGAGATGGATCCAAAAAATTATGGCTACAATTTATGTCAAAGAGAGTTCTGCTTATGTTTTCTTCTAGGAGTTTTATGGTTTCCAATCTTACATTTAGGTCTTTAATCCATTTTAAATTTATTTTGTATATTGGTGTTAGAGAATGTTCTAATTTCATTCTTCTACATGTACATGTCCAGTTTTCCCAGCACAACTTATTGAAGAGACTGTCTTTTCTTCATTGTATATTCTTGCTTCCTTTGTAATGGATTAATTGACCAAATACATTATTATTGACCAATATATTATTAATTAATAATTAATCTGGTCTCTCCAGTTCCATTCACCTATGTGTATCTTTTTGTGCCAGTATCATACTGTTTTGATTACTGTGGCTTTGTAGGATAATCTGAAGTCAGGGATCATGATTCCTCCAGCTTTCTTCTTTTTTCTCAAGATTGTTTTGGCTATACAAAGCCTTTTGTGTTTCCATACAAATTTTAAAATTATTTGTTCTAGTTCTGTGAAAAATGTCATTGGTGTTTTGATGGGGATTGCATTGAATCTATAGATTGCCTTGGGAAGCATGTTCGTTTTAACAATATTGATTCTTTCAATCTAAGAACATGATATATCTTTCCATCTGTGTCATCTTTAATTTCTTTCATCAGTGTCTTACAGTTTTCAGAGTACAGGTCTTTTGCCCCCTGAGGTAGGTTTATTCCTAGGTATTTTATTCTTTTTGCTGTGATGGTAAATGGGATTGTTTCCTTAATTTCTTTTTCTGATTTTTCATTGTTAGTGTATAGGAATGCCAGAGATTTCTGTGCATTAATTTTGTATCCTGCAATCTTACCAAATTCATTGATTAGTTCTAGTAGTTTTCTGGTGGCATCTTTAGGATTTTCTATGTATAGTATCATGTCATCTGCAAACAATGAGAGTTTTACTTCTTCCTTTCCAATTTGACTTCCTTTTATTTCTTTTTCTTCTCTGATTGCTGTGGCCAGGACTTCCAATACTGTGTTGAATAAAAGTGGCAAGAGTGGGCATCCCTGACTCATTCCTGATCTTAGAGGAAATGCTTTCAGCTTTTCACCATCCAGTATGGGGTTAGCTGTGGGTTTGTCATATGTGGGCTTTCTTATGTTGAGGTTTATTCCCTCTATGCCCACTTTCTGGGGAGTTTTTGTCATAAATGGATGCTGAATTTTGTCAAACGCTTTTTGTCAAAAGCATCTATTGAGATGATCATATGGTTTTTATTCTTAAGTTTATTAATGTGGTATATCACATTGATTGATTTACAGATAATGAAAATTACTTGCATCCCTGGGATAAATCCCATTTGTTCCTGGTGTATGATACTTTTAATATGTTGTTGGATTTATTTTGCTAATATTTTGTTGAGGGTTTTTGCATCTGTATTCATCAGTGATAGTGGTCTGTAATTTTCCTTTTTTGTGTGACATCTTTGTCTGGTTTTGGTATCAAGGTGATGCTGACCTCATAGAATGAGCCCAGGAATATTCCTTCTTCTGCAATTTTTTGGAATATTTTGAGGGCAATAGGTGTCAACTCTTCTCTAAATGTTTGGTAGAATTCACCTGTGAAGCCATATGATACTGGACTTTTGTTTGTTGGGAGTTTTTAAGTTATTGATTTAATTTAATTACTGGTAGCTGGTGTGTTCAAATTTTCTGTTTCTTCTTAGTTCAGTCTTGGGAGATTTACCTTTCTAAGAATTTGTCCATTTCTTCCAGGTTGTGCATTTTTGTGATCCTTTGAATTTTTGTGGTGTCAGTTGTAACTTCTCCTTTTTCATTTCTGATTTTAGTGATTTGGGCCCTCTCCCTTTTTTTCTTGAGTGTCTGACTAAGTGTTTATCAATTTTGTTTATGTTTTCCAAGAACCAGCTTTTAGCTTCCTTGAACTTTTCTATTGTTTTTTTTTAATCTCTATTTTATTTATTTCTGCTCTGATCTTTATAATTTATTTCCTTCTACTAACTTTGGGCTTTGTTTGTTCTTGCTCTAGTTCCTTTAGGTGTAAGGTTAGATGGTTTATTTGAGATTTTTCTTGTTTCCTGAGGTAAGCTTGTATTGCTATAAAATTCCCTTTTATAACTGCTTTTGCTGAGTGCCATCAGTTTTTGGATCATTGTGCTTTTGTTTTCATTTGTCTCTAGGTAGTTTTTGATTTCCTCTTTGATTTCTTCAGTGATCCATTGGTTGTTTAGTAGTGTATTGTTTAGCCTCCACATGGTTATGATTTTTGCATTTTTTTTCTTGTAGTTGGTTTCAGTCTCATAGCATTGTGATCAGAAAAGATGCTTGATCTGATTTCAATTTCCTTAAATTTACCAAGCATTGTTTTGTAGCCTAGCATGTGATTTATCCTGGAGAACATTCTGTGTGCACTTGAAAAGAACATGTATTCTGCTGCTTTCAGATAGAATGCTTTACATGCATCAATTAAGTTCTTCTGCTCTAATGTGTCATTTAAGGCTAGTGTTTCCTTATTGATTTTCTTTCTGGATGATTTGTCCATTGATATAAGTGGTGTGTCAAAGCCCCCTATTATTATTGTGTTACTGTTGATTTCTCCCTTTATGCCCATTAACATTTGCTTTATGTACTTCGGTGCTCCAATGTTGGGTGCATATATATTTACAATTGTTCTATCTTCTTGGATTGATCCTTTCATCATTATGTAGTGTCCTTCTTTAACAGTCTTTACTATATAATCTCTTTTGTCTGATATAAGGTAGAAATGCTTACATTAGTTTCTTTTGATTTGCATGGAATATCTTTTTTCATACCCTCACTTTCAGTCTGTGTGTGTCTTCAGATCTGAAGCAAGTCTCTAGTAGGCAGAACATATTTAGGTCTGTTTTTTGTGTCCATTCAGTTACTCTGTATTTTGATGGTAGAATTTAGTCCATGTACATTTAAGGTAATTATTGATATGTATGTTCTTATTGCCATTTTGTTACTTGTTTTGGGGTTGTTATTGTAGGTCTTTTTTTTTCTTTCTTCTTTTATTCTCTTGTGATTTGATGACTGTCTTTAGTGTTATGTTTGGATTCCTTTTTCTTTTTTTGTGTATATCTATTATAGGTTGTTGGTTATTGTTACCATGAGGCTTTTATGTAGCCGTGTGTGTGTATACACAATTATTTAAAGTTGCTGATCTCTTAAGTTTGAAAGCAGTTTAACAACCCTGCATTTTTACCTGTCCCCCGTGTTTACTGTTTGTGACATCATATTTTACATCCTTTTGTGTATCCCTTAACTACTTGCTGTGTATATAGATGATTTTACTACTTTTGTCCTTTAACCTTCCTACTAGCTTTATATGTGGTTGGCCTACTACCTTTACTGTATATTTGCCATTACCAATGAAATTTTTCCTTTCATAATTTTCATATTTCTAGTTGTGGCCTTTTCTGTTTAGAGAAATCACTTTAACATTTTTTATTATGTTGGTTTTGTGGTGCTGAACTCTTACCTCTTCCTTCTCTGTAAAACTTTTGATCTCTCCTCCAAATCTGAAGGAAAGCCTTGCTGGGTAGAGATTTCGTGGTTGTAGGTTTTTCTCTTTCATCATTGAAAATATATCATGTCACTTCCTTCTGGCCTGCAGATTTTCTGCTGAAAAGTCAGCTGATTGCCTTCTGAGAGTTCCTTTGTAGGTAAGTTGTTGCTTTTCCCTTGCTGCTTTTCATAAGTATTCTATCTTTATTTTTAGGCATTTTAATCACAGTGTGTTTTGGGGTTGTCCTCTTTGGGTTGATTCTGTATGAGACTGTTTCTTTTCTCAACTTAGGGAAGTTTTCAGTTTTCGTGTCTTCAAATATGTTCTCTGCCCCTTTCACTCTCTCTTGTCCTTCTGGGATCCCTGTATTGGGAATATTGGTGCACTAGATGTTGTCCTAGAGCTCTCAAACTGTCCTTATTCCTTTTCATTCTTTTTGCTGTTCAGCAACAGTGATTTCCACTACCCTGGCTACTAGCTTGCTGATTCATTCTTCTGTATCATTTAGTCTACTGTTGATTCCTTCTAATGTATTTTTCATTTCAGTTATTGTATTCTTCATTTCCGTTTGGGTGTTCTTTAAATTTTCTAACTCTTTGTTAAAAACTTCTGGCTTCTCACTCTGTGTATCCATTCTATTCCCAAGTTCTTTGATCACCTTTACAGTCACTACCCTAAACTTCTTCTCATGTAGATTTCCTATCTTCACTTAATTCTTCTTCTGCGGTTTTTATCTTGTTCCTTTGTCTGGAACATTTTCCTCTGTCGCCTCATTTTGCCTAAGTTGCTCTATTTTTATGTATCTGGTAGATTGGTTATGATTCCTAACCTTGGAGAAGTTGCCTTTTGTAGGGTATGTCCTACGTGTTCCAGTAGCACAGTCCCCTCTCATCACCCAATCTGTATGCTCTAGAAGTTCCCCTATGAGTGCTGCATGTATCCTTCTGTTGTGGCAGGCTGACTATGTAGATGGTCTGGAGGCTTGGATGGCCCAGGGTCTTACCTTGTGCAGAGGCTGCCAACCACTGGTTGTTGGGACTGGGTCACAACGTGGCTGACTGTGGAACCCCAGGGGGCCCCGGGGCTTATGCTGTCTCACTGGTTTGCAGAGTCAGGGTCCAGAGGACTCCAGGGCTATTGCTCACCCACTGGTAGGTGAAGCCAGGTCCTGGGGTTCATGTTGGACTATTGCCAGGCAGAGCTGGGTCCTGGAAGCTGGTTGCAGAGCCCAGGGATCCCAGAGTTCGTGTCAGGTCACTGGTTGGGGGAGGGTTTCCTGATACAGTTGGGTATGGGGTCCAGGGTGTCTCAGAGCTTGTGTCAGCCTGCTAGTGGGCAGGGCTGAGGCCCAGCTGGTCTCACAGCAAGGTCTGGCCTGCTGTGAGCAGGCCGGGTACCGTAGGCTGCAGGATAGTGGTTTACTTGTCTGCCCCCTGGTGGATAAGACTGGTCTAGAGGCTAGTGCAGGCTTCCTGTAGGGCAGTGGGGGACCCAGGGGCTTTCAGAGATGGTGCCTGCCCAATAGTGAATGGAGCTGTGTCCAGGGCCTTCTGGTGGGCAGGGCCATGTCTAGAGGCATGTCTAGAGGTGGGTGTGGACTCAGGAGGTCTTCAGGCAGCCTGTCTGCTAATGGGTGGAACTTTGTCCCCACCCAGTTAGTTGCTTGGCATGAGGCATCCCAGCACTGGCACCTACAGGCTGTTGGGGCTATGTCTTGGCACTAATGAGCCAGAGGGAGCATCCCACAATGTCACCTGCAAGCACCAGCTTCCACGTAGTAGAAGAAGCTTCCAAGAATGGTTGCCGCCAGTGTCTATTTCCCCAGGGTGAGTCACAGCCACCCACCCCCTGCCTGTCTGGGGGACTCTCCAAGACCAGCAGATAGGTCTGTCCCAGGCTTCTATCAAATTACTGCTTTTGCCCTGGGTCCTGGTACATGTGAGATTTTGGGTGCACCCTTTAAGAGCGAAGTCTCTATTTCCCTCCAGTCCTGTGGGGCTCCCGAAATTAAGCCCTGTTGCCTTCAGAGTCAAATGCTCTGGGGGCTTGTCTTCCTGATACAAGACCCCTGGGCTGGGGAACCTGATGTGGAGCTCAGAGCTCTCACTCCAGTGGGAGGACCTCTGCAATGTAATTATTCTTCCATTTGTGGGTCACTCACCCTAGGGTATGGGACTTGACTATATCACGGGTCCACCCCTCCTACCTATCTCATTGTGGTTCCTTCTTTATGTCCTTAGTTGTAGAAGATCTTTTCTGATAGGTTCTGGTCTTTTTCAGTGAGGGTTATTCTGCATATAGTTGTGATTTTGGTGTGTTTGCGAGAGGAGGTGAGCTCAAGGTCTTTCTCCTCTGCTGTCTTGGCCCAACCTCTCTCATCAGTAATCTTAATTCCACCTTTTGAGTACATGTTAGTATAGTTAGTCACGTATACAAATTATAAAAGGAATTTAAAGACCTTTTACTCCAACTGCCTTACTTTACAATGAAGAAACTGAGGCAGCCAAAATAACTCACCATGTCACACTACCTAGGAAGAAGTCTTAGATTAGCCCACACCTTCCCCTACCCCCATCAAGTCCTAAACTACTGAGCTCAACTGCCATGGGTGGAGGAAGAATCTGAGTCAGTATGAATGAAGTTCTTTTCCTTTTGAAAGGCTACATGGAATTTTTTAAAGTAAGTGTTTTGAACATACTTCACTTGTAAGTCCCCTTCACTTAACAGCAGTGTGTTTTAACTGTTATGAACATCAGCTTCCAAATCTGTAAAATGAGAGATGGGACCTACCTTCAGGGCTTAGGTATTGTTTCTCTCTTCTTCCTCCCTTTCCTCTTAAAGTCACTTTCTAGTGTTAAGCTGTTGAAAACTAACCAGATTTACTGCCTTTAATTCTTCACTATTCTTTTCACTCCTCACCTCAAACCCTAGACCATTTGAGTTCTGCCCTCACCATTTTCCTGGAACTGCTTTGTTGAAGGTCTTAATGAACAACTGATGACTTTTTTCCCAGACATGTTCTCAGTCTTCAACTTGTTATCCCCTTCACCAGTTTCAGTACTACAGACCACCACTGCTTTTTGTTCTTCTTTTTCTGCTGCTTTATTCACTACTCTCCATCTTGTTCACAGATTCTCCTCCTTTCTTCACCCGTTCAGATTACATTTTTTTCAGGGATGTGTTTCTGCCTTTTTTCTTATTCTTTGCCCCTTTGGGCAGTTCTAGTCATTCCCATAGTATTATTTATGCAACTGTCTTTGTATGATAACAAATATGACATCTCTTTTAAGTGCTGGCTGCCTGCCTTATCTCCCCGTGTCACCTAGTCCACTGGTAATTCCACGCTCAGTATATTTGAAGCTGCACTCATCTCTTCTTCCCCAGCCACAATGTGTTTTCTCTACTGTGTTCTTCATCTTCGTTAATCTCAAAAATGTGTATGTGAATACAGGAGACTTAGATTATCCAAAGCAATTTAAAAAAAAGAAAAGTTGGTAGATTTATACTACCTAATTTCATGATTTACTGTAAAGATAGAATAATAAGGCAATGTGGTTCTGGCATAGATTAATTCTTAAAAAGATCAGTGAAACAGCATAGACAGCCTAGAAATAGACCCATGGTCTTACAGTCATGTGATTTTCGACAAAGGTACCAAAGCAATACACTGAGGAAAGGAAAACCTTTTGTGCTTATGGTGCTGGAACAATATGGTATTCATATAGAAAAACAAAATGAAGCTTAGCACCTACCTTATACCATAAACCAAAATTAATTTAAGATAGATCATAGACTTAGATGTAAAAACTAAAATCATACAGATTTTAGTGGAAAACATAGGAGAGTATCTTCATGACTTGCGGGTAGGCAAAGATTTCTTAGAAAGGACACAGAAAACAAATACCATTTTAAAAATGATAAATAAGACTTCATCAAAATTAAAAACTTTTTAAGTTTTAAGAAAATGTACAGGCAAATCACAGACTGGGAGAAAATATTTGCAAAACATTTGACAGAGGATATATATATGTGTATATATATGTATATTGTATAGGTATGTATGTGCATATGTGTGTATATATATATATATCAGGAGATAGATACAGGATATATAAAAAATTCCTACAACTCAATAATAAAAAGATATATAACACAATATTTTTAAGTAGGCAAAATATTTGGAGACAGTTCACAAATTAATATATACAAATAACCAATAAGAACATGAGTGTTCAACATTATTAGTCATCAGAGAAATGCACATTAAAATCTTAATGAGATGCTACTATATATACACTAGAATGGCCAAAATTTAGAAGATTGATAATGCAAATGTTGACACGGTTGTGAAGTAACTAGAATTATCCTGCACTATTGTTGAAAATATAAATTGGTACAACCACTTTGGAAAACTTACTGGTAGTTTTTTTCTAAAAATAAACATAACACCTATTCTGTGACCCAGCAGTTCCACTGTGAGATATTTCTCCAAGAAAAATGTAAACATAGGTCATAAAAAAGATCAATAGAAGTTTAATAGCAGTTTTATTCATAATAGCTAAAGACTGGAGAGAGCCCACGTGTCCATCAGTAGGAGAATGAATAAGCAAACTGATATATTTATACAGTGGAATACTGTTCATCAATATAAAGGAATGGGTTACTAATAAACGTAACAAAAACATGCTGAGTGAGAAATATCTTACACGAAAAGAGTACATACTAAGGTTTTGTTAATATGAAATTCTAGAATAGGCAAAACTAATCTTCAGTGGGAAGAAAAATCATAATAATGGTTGCCTTGGGGTTGATGGAGTAGGGATTGACTGTTGTAAGGAATTTGAGGGACTTGGGGGCTGATCAATGAAAAAACTATGACCCTTGGACAGGTTTGCATAAGAAAGGAAGTCCCTTACAGCATGAGACAATCTAGAGGTTTATGGCCAAAGGACCACCATCCAAAAAAGGAGGAGGGCAAAGGAATTCCTGAGGTGAAGGAGATTGGAGTGGGTGGCTCTGGAGATTACATGTCTAAATGATGTTGCTCAGTAGCACGGTGGGGAGTCTGGGTCAGAGAACTCCAAAGGTAGTAGTGACTTGGGTCTTATAACCACAAGCCTCTGTCTTATCAATGGCTAGCAGGTGCTGGGTGTAGTTTTGTGGAGTATACAAAGCAGGGAAGCTATAAAATGGTTAAAAATCTGCTTGTTTTGGGTTATTTTTTAAATAATTGGGTATATAAAAATGTTAGTTTAGTTCCAGCAGACTTTGGAGCTAATGGATATCAGCCTGCAACAAAGAGATCAACAACTTGAGCCAATACATAGAGGCTGTCTTCATCTAATTACTATAACAACTGAAAAGGGATAAAAGGAAAATTTTTGGAGTGATGATAATGTTCTATATCTTGATAAGTGTTTAAATTACACAAGTGAATATGTTTGTCAAAACTCAGAAAATATACACCTAAGAATTGTGCATTTCACTGTACATGATATGCATGCTGAAGTATTTAGGGGGAAATGTATGCAGATTTTACTGAAATGTCAAAAATAGAATGGGTTAATTCAGAGAGAGATAGGTATCTGATAAAGCAAGTACAGTAAAATTTTAATGGTAGAATCTAGTTTGGGATATACATATGTTTATTATAAAACTTTTAATTTTGCTTTTTGTTTAAAAAATTTTATAATAAAGTATTAAGGACCACCATGTGGAGACAGACTGAGGGACCTGTTAGAAAACTATGCCATTGCATTAAAAAATGATAGAGCTTTATATTTCTTGACCAAATTTAACCTATAATTTTTTGTAGAAACTCAATCCTATATTTTATCATTTGACTAAAGATCTGTGGTGTTTGATCTGTTACAGGGAAAGTCCTTCTGCTAGCGTGGACACATGTGCATTTCTGTCATCATTTTTGTGCTCCAATAGGACTCTGCTAATTGATGGCCGGGCAGAACTGAAAAGAGGTCTGCAGAGGCAGGAGCGACATCTTTTCCTGTTCAATGATCTGTTTATCGTGGCCAAAATCAAGTAGGTATTCTGGACACTCTCTCCTGGTTATCATTATAAAATTGCATTTCCACCAACAAAGGTAACCTTTATATTCAATGTTCACTGTAAGAATATCTGGCCTCTGTTATCATAACTAATATCTGAAGTGATTCTTATATTTTGTTTTGATTTGGTTTTGAAAAGATGTTTTAATTATTTATTCATTTAACAAGTGTTCATTTAAGTCCCACTCTGTGCCATTCTCTGAATAAATAAAGGGGATACAGTGAAGAATATGATGGGTACAGTCCCTGCTTTTTGATGCTTTCATTCTAATGTGTGTAGGGAGAAATGACAAATTGTGCTTAATGCTGTGAAGAAAATACAGTGAAGTGAAATATGGGATATATGTTAGATAGGTATAGTCGGGGGGAAATAAATCAATGAAGAATGAAAAACAACTAGTCATGCAGATATTAGGAAGATGGGTATTCTAGGCAGAGGGAACAGCAGGTACAAGGGTGGTAGGCAAAGTTTGGCCCTTTGGAGGAGTTAAAAGAAAGCCAGCATAATAAGCAGGAAGAGAGTAATATAAATTGAGATTGGAGAAATAGACAAGGATCAAGTTATCAGGACCTTTATGGACTGCATTAATTATCTATTAATTATCTATTGCTGTATAACAAATTACCCCAAAACATAACAGTTTATGACTACAAACATCTTATACATTTTCTCTGAGTCAGGAATCTGGGAATGGCTTAGCTAGTGGTTCTGGCTCAGGGGCCCTCATGAGGTTGCAGTCAAGGTGTTGAACCAGGGTTATAGTCATCTCAGAGCTTAACTGGAGAGAATCTTGAAACTTCCCAGATCACTTATGTGGATCCTGGCAGGCCTCAGTTCCACAATGGCTGCTTTCCAGAGTTCTTCTCCATGTAAGTTTCTCCACAGGGCTGCTTGTAACATGGTATTGTTTCCTTCAAAGTGAAAGATCCAAGAGAGTGAGGAAGAGAGTATTAAAGGGAGAGAACACCTATAATAGAAGCTGCAGTCTTTTATAACCTAATTTTGACAGTAGTATACCATCATTTCTGATGTAGGGGCTATTGGCCACACAGATCAACCTTGGTACAATTGGAAGGGAACTACACAAGTGTATTAGGAAGCCAGGATCATTGGGGGCCATCTTGGAGGATGGGTACCACAAAGGCTATGATAGGAGTTTGGATTTCATTCCAAATGGTTTTAATTAGGGGAGTAGAATAATGTACATATTTTTAAAATATCATTCTGGCTATGATAGGTAATGGATTAGAGGACAGAAAAGAGTAGAAGCAAGGAGACTGGACAGGAGGTTATTATAGTAGTCCTGATGAGATATAATGAAGGCTTTATCTGGGGAAATGGCAGTTAAAGGAAGGATGCAGACATATTTGGAATATACTTTAGAGGTAACCAAAAGAATTCACTTTTCGCTCAACACTAAATGCCAGTGCAGTTATCATCCAACCTAGAACACGATAGTTACAACTTTCTCCCTCCCCCATTCTCACTATTTATGAAACATCATAAAAGAGTAGTTTAACAAATCCAATCTCATCAAAGAGATTTTTTGTCACTAGAGAATAGTAAACTTTTTTCTACTATCCGTACCCTCACACCTAAGTTGTGCCATGTCACAAATAAGATGTGGGTGGGGAGGAGATCAAGATTGTGGAGTAGGAGAACGCTGAGCTCACCTCCCCCAAAAAACACATCAAAAGTGCATCTACATGAAAATAAATTCTCACTGAAAACAGACTGGAGACTGACAGAAAGACTGTTCGGCAACTAAGGCTGTAAAGAAAGATCCACAGTGAGTCAGGAAGGAAGGGAGGAGAAGCAATCAGGTCAGGACTCACATCCCTAGGAAGGGAAGAGAGGAGGAAGAAGATATCATGGGCTTGCAGATCCTCCCTGGGGAGTGAGGGGTTTGAACCACATATTGGGCACCCCAGCCAGCACTGGGAAGACAAGTCCTCTTAGTTGGTTTGAAAACCACTGACTGACAGGAGGGCTGTAAGAAACCGAGACTCCACCCATGAAGAAATGGACACACTCTTGCTTACTCCCAAAACAAGGCAGAGGAAGCAGATTAAAACTGCCCAGGGCTCTGACAATAGTGAACACCCCAGCCTCGCCTCTAACTCTGGTGCAATTACCAACTAGGGTGAAGGCTAATGTTGCCGAGGCAAGTGTGCACTTGCAGGGGATGGAGCCAGCTCAGACCCAGCACTGCAGTTAAATGCGGCAAGGATGTTTATTGCTGGCACTCACAGAGGGCAACAGATCAGGAGCTGTCTGAAGCTCTGACTGACATGCTGGAGCCATCCCAGTGTGTGCCCTAGCTGCACCAGGTGCCTGCTCCAAATCCCTCTTGCTGCATCACTACTCCCCTCTGGGGTGAAGGTACCATGGCTGGGAGAGGGGAGAGTGCATACTTAGAGGAACAGAACCAGCTCATATCTGACCCTCAGGGCTTCTGCTCCAACAGTATGGACCTGACCCTACCACAAATAGGGTGGTGATAGCTACTGAACATAGGAGAAGCTTAGTTTACACCTGGCTCTGGCCCTAGGCCTCTGCCTCCAGCCCTACCTCGATAGCTGCCAACACACCCTGGGGGAAGATATGATGCATGCTCAGTTCAGATCCAGCTCTCCCACCAAAGCCACTGAGAACACACATACTTGAATAGGAATACTCCCACACAAGGACACTGCTTCAAGACTGGGATAGGTAAGTATTCACCTAATTTCATAGAGACAGAGAAAGTTAAACAAAATGAGAAGAAAGAGGAATTTGTTTCAATCAAAAGAACAAGAAAAAAAACCTGAAAAAAACAACTAATGAAACAGATAAATAACTTACCAGATAAAGAGTTCAAAGTAGTAGTAATAAAAAAGCTAATTGAACTTGGGAAAAGAATAGATGAACACAGTGAGAATTTTGACAAGGAACTAGAAAATATAAAAAGTACCAGTCAGAGCTTAAGAATACAATAACTGAAATGAAAAACACTCTAGAAGGAATTAACAGACTAGATAATACAAAAGAATGCATAAGTGTTCTAGAAGATAGAATAATGAAAATCACTAATCAAAAAGAAACTGTAGGACAACATCAAGCATACTAACATTTGTATTATACTGGTTCCAGAGGAGAAGAGAGAGGGAAACGGGCCAAAAAGGTATTTGTGGACATTATGACTGAAAACTTCCCAAACCTGAAGAAGGAAACAGATAACTAGGTGCAGGAACCATAGAGAGTCCCCAACAAGATGAAACCAAAGAGACCCACACCAAAACATACCACATTAAAATGGCAAAAGTTAAAGATAGAGAGACTTCTAAAGGCAGCAAGGAAAAAACAAAGTGTCATGTACAAGGAAACCCCCATAAGGCGATCAGCTGATTTTTCTACAGAAACTTTGCAGGCCAGAACAGAATGGCATGATATATTAAAAGTGCTGAGAGGGAAAAACCTACAACCTAGGTTACTCTACCTAGCAAGGTTTTCATTCAGAATTGAAGGAGAGATAAAGAACTTCTCAGACAAGCAAGAACTAAAAGAGCTCATCAATACTAACTTGACCCTAAAACATGTTAAAGAGCCTTCTCTTAGTAGAAAAGAAAAGGCTACAACAAGAAGTAACAAATTACAGAAAAGGAAACATACAACTAATAAAGGAAAATATACAGTAAAGGCTGTGGATCAATGACTTAAATAAGACAGTATGAAGTCTAAAGGACAAAAATTGTAAAAATCAACTATAACTAAAATAAACAGTTAAGGGATAAATATGAACTTGTGAAATAGGACATCAAAAACACAAAATGTGGGGGAAAGAAGAAAAAATGTAGATTTTTTTAGAATGTGTTTGAACTTAAATGACTATCAGGTTAAAACAAGTAGATTATACGTCAACATATATGAACCCCATGGTAATCACAAATAAAAAAACCTACAATAGATACACAAAAACTAAAAAGAAAGGAACACAAATATTCCACTAAAGAAAATCATCAAACCACAAGAAAAAAGGAACAGAGAGGAAAACAAAAACACCAGAAAACCAATAACAAAATGGCAATAAGAGTACCTATCAATAATCACTTTAAATGTCATTGGAAAAAATACATCAAAAAACATTGATTGTATTAAAAAATCCAAGATCCATCTATATACTGCCTACAGGAGACTTACTTCACAGCTAAAGACACATACAGCCTGAAAGTGAGGGGATGGAAAAAGATATTTCATGCAAATGGAAAAGACAAGAAAGCTGGAGTAGCAATACTCATATCAGATAAAGTAGACTTTAAAACAAAGGCTATACGAAAAGACAAAGATGGGCATTAGGTAAGGATAAAGGGATCAATACAAGAAGAGGTATTATACTCATTGACATACATGCACCCAGTACAGGAGCATCTAAATATATCAAGCAAATGTTAAAAGAGAGAAAATGTTAAAAGGGAGAAACTGACAATAATACAATTATAGTAGGGGATGTGAGCACCCCACTTACATCAATGAACAGATCATCCAGACAGAAAATCATTAAGGCAACAGTGGTCTTAAATGGCATAATAGACCAGGTGGACTTAATAGATAGCTATAGCACACTCCAACCAAACCCAGCAGAATACACATTCCTTTCAAGTGTACATGGAACATTCTCCAGGATGGATCACATACTAGGCCAGAAAACAAGTGTCACCAAATTTAACAGGATAGAAATTATATCAAGCATCTTCCAATCACAACTGTATGAAACTGGAAATCAATTACAAAAAGAAAAATGGGAAAGTCACAAACATGTGGAGACTAAACAACATGCTACAAAATAAACAATGGGTCAATGAAAAAAATCAAAGAAGAAATCAGAAAATACCTTGAGACAGATGAAAGTGGAAACAGAACACTTCAGAGTTTATGATATGCAGCTAGAGTGGTTCTGAGAGGGAAGTTTATAACAATACAGGCCTTCCTCAGGAAACAAGGAAAATCTCAAATAACCTAACCTACCGTCTAAAGGAGTTAGATAAAGAAGAACAACGAAAGCCCAAAGTCTTTCTTTCTTTGGCTAAGGTATTTTATTTGCTCCATTTTATGCTGAATGTTGACAATGTTTGCCTAAAATTGTTTTGAGTTTATTGTCATTCTTTTCCATACTGAATTAGAACAAGTATTAAAGCTGGATGCGACCTTAGGGACCACTTTTGATATTCATTAGAAAGCTGAATTAAAAGTTATTTTTCCTATGGAAGTAGGGCTTTACATTTTTTTAAAAACAATGTTTATGAGCATCAGAGTATTTAGAAAGAAGCTGATATTATCTCTGTTAATAGCCATAGAGCACCTATTTGGAATTTACTAAAAGGAAATGAAAGTAGTTATTTCATACCCTCTTAAGCCATCACTATTCTCATATATTATTTCCTAAACAAATAGGGAAGTAACGATGAATTCTGTGTAGGTCAAAAAGATGAGGAGAAAAAAAGTTCTGATTATTAATTCATTACCAGTAGAATTACCATCAGATACTTGTGGAATATACCATATTCTCTACCCCAAAACGTATTTAATAGACCATCTCCATCTTAGAATGGAGGGAAATCTCTCTAGAATCCTATGTATTTCAACGGTTCACTGGAATTCATACTTTTAAATTTCCATTGGAATAGTCTAATACTGTTGGAAATTGAGAGTGAAAAATCTGAAGATACACACTGTGACCCTAATACTATCCATCTTAATATAAAGCTTTATTGGAATACTTGTTTTAAATATTTTTAAGCTAGTACCTCTAGCTTTATGGACATAAATGTTCATGAGATTTCTCCCCTACTTCCATAATAAACAGTCCCATCAGAAAGCCTTGTAGGTGAGGAGATTTGAAAAAGTAAGTCTTAAGATAGTAAAGCTGAAGGAAACTTCATGGATACAAAGTCACCTCCAGGTGCTTTGTAAGAATGACTATATCCAGGGCTTTTTATAGATACTTAATGGTTATGAGCATAAACAAGCTCAAGAATCAACCCTGCTCAGGTTCGGATTCTAGCTCTGCTTTTGGCAAATTACTTAACCTCCCTGTGACAACATTTCCTCATCTCTAAAATGTTTGAGGATTAAACTTAATATGTGTAAAGTGTTAACAGTGACTGGCAAATGGTAAGTTCTCAATAAATATTGACCATTAGAATGGAAGTATTGTTTACACTTTTGGACAGTTCCTTGTTTTTTGTATAATGAGGTAGAAATCTTGGTACTTTATTGATCTAGGGAAGGAATCGTTGGAATGGCTTTTTCCAAGTCAATAGGTATACAAGTTCCCACATGGTATTTGAAGTATCTAATATAAAGAGAGGCCTGCATTAAAAAACTCAAAATGTATGAAAACAGATATGGAAACATACTTTTCCTTGGAAAAGATTCATAGTTTCAGTTTTATATTACCTAGATAGCTGCCATCAAGAAATAAGATTTTTAAAAGGAAAAAACAAAAGAAGTAGGATTTTACTTTTTAAAAAATCGAATGATTTATAGCAATAGGGTGAAAAATACTGAAATGAAATATAGAATGAAGGCATTGTGCCTCAAGGCACTTTTCTATTGTACTTACATTGTGTGCGCTACAGGAAGCATAGATGAAGCTTTGAATCTAGATTATTCTTCATGTATAGCTCCTGAAAAATCCCTTTACATTTTATAAATCCTACTGAAGAATTTTAGCTTTAAATATTCCATGATGAGTTTTAGGGATACTTCCATATGAAGCATCTTTGATTTCATTTTAGCTTTTAATGTTTCCATAAATGGCTCTGAATGATAGGAAGTACCGACGTGTCCCTGGGCTTACCAGTGCCTTCTAACTATTTAAGTCTCAGGTCCATTATGAGCATTAAAACTGTAAACTAGGTCAAGAGATATGATAGTGTCAATATCAGGGTTGTAAGGGGGATTAGATAGAAATTGTCAAAAAGCAATTTCATTGCCAGCTTAAAAGTAAATCACCTTCTCTGTACCCAGAGATAAATATTAATTGCATCAACTCTACTTAAATATAATACTTCCTGGCATCTTTTTTTTTTTCAGCTTAGTTTAGGGTCTATTCTTAGGCTACAGTTTTTTCAATTTTAGCCAAAATATAAGGGGAAATGGTTTAAAAAGGAAATTTAAAATAATCTTTGCTTCTAAAGACTAGAAAATCATAACCACTCAGTTGGAAATGCATTGTAAATTTCTCTAATTAATTCCAGTTTATATTTTTTAGTGCATATAAAGTGAAAATTTTATAAATATTTTAATAAATAATGTTTATGTTTAATCTTTTATTCCGCCATATAAATAAATGGCTATTTATATATAAATAAATAAATAAATGTTTTATTTTATAAATAAATAAATGGCTTTTAATAAAAGCCATAAATAAATGGCTTTTATTTTATAAATAAATAAATGGCTATTTATATATAAATAAATAAATCTTTTATTTTATTCCAAATAATTTTATTTTATTTTATTTTATTCCAAATAATTTTGGAAATAAGCAAGTTGTAAATAATAAAAGAATTATTTTTTTATAACAGCAGTAAGTTTAAAATTAGGTTTTTGATCCAAATGCAATGCTCAACGTATAGAAAAATAAAGTTGCCAGTTTATGGCTATTTGCTGCCATAAATGCAGGCATGAGGACCAATACACCAAATGTTTCAACGGCCTTTTTGGGCTAAGGTAGCCAAATGTCATAATTTACTGTGGTAGGCGCTGAAGGTAAGAAAAATGAATAAGGCATTCTTTGCCCATGATTAGTGGAAACTGTCCTCTTATCACAAGTATAGAAGTTCTCATAAAATTTAAGAAACAGAATAACAAAAAATCCTGTCTGGTTCTTATCTTTCTAGATATAACAACAACTTTAAGATAAAAAATAAAATAAAATTAAGTGACATGTGGACAGCAAGCTGTGTGGATGAAGTGGGAGAAGGCAACACCAATGCCCTGAAATCCTTTGTCTTAGGCTGGCCCACAGTGAACTTCGTGGCCACTTTCAGGTGAGAACCATAGCTTGTCCTGTATTCACATGGGTTAGCTACTGTGAAATACAGTCAGCTATGTAATTTCTAGGATGGAGAGAAAAAAAGTTAATGCAGTTTTGTTCCCCTAATTTTTTAAAGAAAAATATTTTATTCTGATTGATCTGTTCTATTTTGTCAATAAGTTCATTTGTATTCTGAAGCCAATAACTCATCTTTTGGCACACCCCCAATAAAGACACCTGTATGCCTTATGTTTCTCCCAAAGAGTTTTTTATTAAAATATGTGAAATATAATGGTAAATATTGAGAACTCCTGGAATCATTTACCTTGGTTTGAGCTGTGATTTTTAAAGGGGCTACTGAAACACCTCAAAGACCATAGAAGAGGAATAGAGTGGTCAGAGCTCTAGGACCCCCCCTCTCCAACATCCCCTTCCCTCATGTTTAGGTATTTTCTTTGTATATTGAGCTTTCAAGTTGGCTTTTTAAACCACTGAAACAGACCTTTTACTGAAAACAATTTTATAAAATACCCCAATTAAGCTTGAATAACTGGTTTACACTCCCAAATCTCTTAAAAACTAGTTTTTAATTATAGAAATAAATTTAATGTCATGAAATAATGTGTTTCCTAAATTGCTTTCTATAGAGATGTGACAATCAAAAGCAAATTTATGACTCAAGGAGTGAAAGTCAGTTTCCTAAGACTCACTCCTTGGCTGGGATGGAGTCAGAGAATGTACAAATAGAGAATCTTTGTGCTCTTATCTGAACATTCTGATTGGTACTTTTTAGTTCAGAGTGAGCATACCAAAACTCAAACTTATGATTTTGAACGATTGTGCCCTCAAGTCCAATATTTGTTTTACACTTAAAAGAGCTGGTCTTTATTTCATGCACACATTTTTCTTTCTACTTCTCTCCTCACTACCATCAAACTCCTCAGGCACCATCCTAAAGCCAGATAACTAAATGTTTTAAGCTGTTAATCTTCTAATAAAGGAAAGGCATGCCATTAAATTCTATTATGCATTATTGGCCTACCACAAGATATTAAGAACTTATTTGGAAGAAACATGTATCATTCTCTGCATATCTTCTTTTCCATGACAGACTTCTCTAGATATTATCAATTCCTATTATTTAATCTTAGAGTTTACAGCTGAAAGGAAGTGATTTCAAGTGAGGGGTGGGACTACATGATGTCTTTAATCAAGGAGTTTCCATAAAACTTTTTTAAGAAGAAGGGAAAATGTAGAAACAAGTTTTGCATACACTGTACTTCCTCAAAAAGTATAGTACTTTAACTGAATGATTAACATCACTAGTGATGTTGTGTGAATATCATCTATGCTTTGATAGAATGTAATGAGGAGCAATTCACTTCTGTGGTATTTCTCCCCCAAACCCATAACCCCAGTCTAATCCTGAGAAAAATATCAGACAAGCCCAAATTGAGGGATGTTCTGTGGGGTTACCTGACCAGTAAGCCTCAAAATTGTCAAGATCAGAAAAAAAAGCAACCAGGAAAAGATACAAAAAAGGTCACTAAGGAGACATAATAACTAAATGCTATGTGGAATCCTCTAATGCATCCTAGAATAGAAAAAGGACATTAATGGAAAAACTGGTGAAATCTGAATAATCAATAGTTTAGTTAATGGTAATGCACCAGTGTTGGTTTCTTAGTTTGACAAATGTGCCATGATAATGTAAGAGGACAACATTAGAGGAAACTAAAACTGGGTGTGAGGTATACAGGCATTCTCTGTACTCAATCTTTGTAACTTTTCTGAAAATCTAAAATTATTTCAAAATTAAAAGATTACTCTTAAAAAAAGTAGTGTTGAAGAGTTCGGACTCTGGTATGGCAGAGTGACGTATTAACAGACTGACCACTCTATAGATAACAACTGTAAACTCTGAACAAAACACAAACAACAACTCCCTGAAGGTTCTGGAAAGTGAACAAAAGTTGGCAGATTTTGGAGAAGAACTGAAACTTTTTAAAATTTTATTATTTATTTATTTTTGGCTGTGTTGGGTCTTCATTGCTGCACATGGACTTTCTCTAGTTGCAGCAAGTGGGGACTACTCTTGTTGCAGAGCGCAGGCTCTAGGCGCATGGGCTCGCGGGCTCTAGAGCACAGGCTCAGTAGTTGTGGCACACGAGCTTAGTTGCTCCATGGCAAGTAAGATCTTCCTGGACCAGGGCTCGAACCCGTTTCCCTTGCATTAGGGGGTGGATTCTTAACCACTGTGCCATCAGGGAAGCACCAGCACTGAGCAAGTTTTCTGTTTTTAAGGCATTATTAGCCTGAGGAAAGGCTGCAGTCAAATCGTGGTGCAGAGCAACTAAACTGACGAAAACCCAGTCTTTCTGGGCTGAAACACCAAAGTACAGAGTCTGGGTCAGCCACAGCCACAGCAACGTGAGGGAGGAAATCTCAAAAAGAAGAGTATCAGAGAAAGGAAGCTCCAGATTTTTTGTTTAGACTCTGCCTAAGTCTCTGGCTGAATGCTGAACCACACATGCATGGAACAGACTTTAAAGGAGCTTGAAGCTAAGGCTAAAAGAATTGAACTGAGGTGCTGCTCAACACAGGTGAAATAGAATTTGCAGCTTGAATCTAATAAAGTTAGTTGTCTGTTAAAACAAAAACATCATTATTTTGCAAATATAACAAAACTCAGAGTCTCTAAAACACAACATTTATGATGTGTAGAATGTAATCTAAAATTTTTTAACATACGAAAACCTGAAAAGGAAAAAGATAACAAATAGAAGCCAATCCTGTGATGATCTATTTGTTGGAATTACTGTAAAAGAACTTTAAAGCAGCTCTTATAACTATGCTCAGTAGGTAAAAGGAAAAGCCAATTGAAATGAATGAAAAGATAGGAAATCTAAGCAGAGAAATAGAAAATATTTTTTAAAAGCCAAATGAAAATTCTAGAACTAAAAATTGTATCTTAAATTTTTAAAAATTCCCTCTGTGACTTTAGTTGCAAAATGGAAATGAAAGAGAAATGAGTCAGTGAAATTGAAGGTATATCAACAGAAATTGTCCACTCTGAGGAAGAGAGGAAAAAAAAGATTTTTTTAATGAAAAATACATCACAGGCTTGTAGGAAAACCAAAATGTATAACATACATGTAACGGGAATTCCAGAAAGAGGAGAGACTGGGAATGTGGCAGAATAAATAATGGTTTGAAAACCTCCCAGATTTGGTAAAAGACATAAATGTAAGCTCTGTGAACCCTAAATAGGAGTAATGTGAAGGAAACTTCACCTATTCATGTTATAGACAAACTGCTATAAACCAAAGATAAGAGAAAATCATGAAAACAGCCAGAAAAAAACAACACATTACATATAGTGGAACAACAATTTGCCTCACTGTGGTTTTTTTCATCAGAAATTATGGCTGTTTCAGAGGTCAGTGAAATGACATCTTTAAAGTGTTTAAAGAAGACTCATTAGATTGATCAAGATGGCAGAGTAGGAGGTTGTGGAACTTACCTCCCCCCACGAACACATCAAAAATACATCTGTGTGTGGAATAATTCTTACTGAAAACTAACTGGAAACTGGCAGAAAGACTTCTGTACAACCAAGGCTGTAAGAAAGATCCACACGTAATCAGATAGGAAGGGAAGAAAAGTGATCAGGCTGGGACCTTGCCACTGGGAGGGGACTCAGAGGAAAAGGGAGATTACACAGGCAGAGACCTGCCCTGTGGAGTGAGCAGTTCAAGCCACAGATTGGGCATTCCACTCCTGGCGTCCTACACAGGGGAGACCAACCCCCTTGGCTGGTTGGAGGACTGCTGGAATTAACAGGAGGGCTGTGGAAAACTTAGACTCTGCTTGCACACCCATACCCAGAAACACACACACACACACACACATACACACACACAAGCTGGCTTGCCCCTGAGGCAGGTTGGAGAGGGCCGATAAAGGATCACTCTAGTGGCTGCCAGTTTCCTGTGACCATCTCAGTGTGTGCCTCGGCTCTGGCAGAGTGAATGCTCAAGCCCCGCTTGCTCCATGTTGCAACTCCCCACTGGAGCGAGGGCTGCCATGACTAAAGACAGAGCTTGGACCACCAAAGGCAACTTGGTCCTGGGGTGGCATCTGGGTGGGGTGGCAGTGTCCATTGTTGGTACTTACTTAAGTAGTGCATCAGAAGCAGCCCAGAACTCTATATAACAGCCAGTCCACCACTGCTCATGCCCAATATATGGAGAGAGTTCACATGGACCCCACTTGCCCTGCAGTACAGCTCCCCAGTGAGGTGGAGAGGAGGGAGAAGGACAAAGGGAACTTGGACCCAAGGCTGCCTATGAGCAGATTAAGGAAAACAATTGCAGATTCCTGCACAGGCAGCGGATTAGAGACAGCTCAGATATCTGTTGGAGGCCAACATTAGCCAAGAGCCAACACAGGGCCCCCTTGCATCAGCGCTGCCACCTCTGGAGCAAGGGTTGCAGTGCTTGAAGAATTGAAAGCACACACTTAACGGGAACAGAGCCAGCTCAGGACTGAATCTCAGGGCTTCTGCTGCAGCAACTTGAGATCCACTGAGCAGAGAGGAAGTCCTGCCTCACACGTAGCTTCAGCTCTAGCCTATCCATCTCCAGCCACACCCACTACCAAGGCTATAGCTGCCAACACACACTGAGGAAAAATGTGACTTGTATCCACATCAAATCCAGCTCTCCCACCAAAGGCACTGGGCACACACAGTCTGTATAGAGATGCTCCCACATAAGTACACCAGTTCAAGAATATCATACGTAAGTGTTTCACCAAAATTCATAGAGGCAGAGAATGTTCAGCAAAATGAAAAGGCAGAGGAACTGGTTTCAACTGAAATAAGAGAAAACCCCTGAGAGAAATAAATAATGAAACAAATAAACAATGTATCAGACAAAGAATTCAAAACGTTTATAATAAAAGTATTAGCTGGATTAGGGAAAAATAAATGAACACTGAAAATTTTTAACAAGAGTCTAGAAAATATGAAAAGACCCAGTTAGAAATGAAGAATTCAATAACCAAAATAAAAAACACACTAAAAGGAATAGCAGACTATGTGACCTGGAAGATAGAATAATAAAAAGTACCAGATAAGAACAGAAAAAAAATTTTAATGAGAAAAGTTTAAAAGATCTCTGGAATAACATTAAGCTTACCAACATTCACATTATAGGAGTCCCAGAAGGAAAAGAGAGGAAGAAAGAGATTGAAAATATATTTCATGAAATTATGGCTGAAAACTTCCCAAACCTGAAGAGAGCAACAGATACCCAGGTACACGAAGCACAGAGGATCCCAAACAGGACAGGAAGGAGTGACATGATGTATTCAAAGTGCTGAAAGGGAAAATCTTTCAACCTATGATACTCTACCCAGCAATATTATCATCTGGAGTCTTAGGAACGATAAAGGACTTCACAGAAGGCAAAAACTGAAAGAATTCATCAGTACTAAACCTACCCTAAAATAAATGTTAAAGGGTTTTCTCTAAGTGGAAAATAAGTAAGACTCTATAGGAAAGGGAAAATTCCACTAGGAAAGGCAAATAATACTAAGAACTGAGGATCAACTGCTTAAGTAAGCTAGTATGAAAATAAAAAGAAAAATTTGTAAAAGTAGCTATAACCACAATAAACAGTTAAGGGATAAACATGAAAATGTAAAAGATGACATCAAAAACACAAAACATAGGAGGGGGAGTAAAAAATATAGATCTTTTAGGATGTGTTTGAAGTTAAATGACTACAATTTAAAATAAGTAGATGTAGTTGTAGGTCAACATATATGAACCCAATGGTCACCACAAATCAAAAACCTACCATAGATACTCAAAAACTAAAAGGAACACAAGCATACTACTAAAGAAAATCATAAAACCACAAGGGAAGAAACAGAAGGAGAAGAAACGAAAAGAGAAGAACTACAAAAAACAACCAGAAAACAAGTAATAAAATGGCAGTAAGTACATACCTTAGTCAATGGACTAAATGCTCCAATCAATAGACATATCTGGCTGATTGGATTTTAAAATAAAAAGCAAGACCCACCTATATGCTGCCTACAAGAGACTCACTTCTGAGCTAAAGACACACACAGACTGAAAGTGAAGGCATGGGAAAATATATTTCATACAAGTGGAAAAGACAAGAAAGCTGGAATCTCAATACTCATAGCAGACAAAATAGATTTTTTAAAAGGGTATAACAATAGACAAAAAAGGGCATTATTTTATGATAAAGGGGTCAATAAAAGAAGAGGATATTATACTCATTAACATATATGCATCCAATACAGGAGCACCTAAACATGTAAAGCAAATATTAAAAGACATAAAGGGAGAAACTGACAGTAATACAATAATAGTAGGGGATGTTAACACCACACTTACATCAATGGACAGATCATCCAGATAGAAAATAATTAAGGCAACAGTGGTCTTAAATGGCATAATATACCACATGGACTTAATAGATAGCTACAGCACACTCCAAACAAAACGAGCAGAATACACATTCTTTTCAAGTGTACATGGAACATTCTCCAGGATAGATCACATACTAGGCCAGAAAACATGTGTCAGCAAATTTAACAGGATAGAAATTATATCAAGCATCTTTTCCAATAACAACTAGAAAACAATTACAGAAAGAAAAATGTGAAAAACACAAATACTTGGAGACTAAACAACATGCTACTGAAGAGCCAATGGGACAATGCTAAAATCAAAGAAGAAATAAGAAAGTACCTTGAGAAAAATGAAAATGGAAACACAACACTCCAAAATCTATAGGATGCAGCAAAAGCAGTTCTAAGAGGGAAGCTTATAGCAATACAGGCCTTTCTCAAGAAACAAGAAAAATCTCAAAAACCTAACCTACCATTTAAAGGAATAGAAAGAAAAGAACAAAGAAAGCTAAAAGTCAGCAGAAGGAAGGAAATAGTAAGGAACAGAAAGGAAACAAATAAAATAGAGACCAAAAAAAAAAAAAAATAGAAAAGACCAATGAAACCAAGAGCTGGTTTTTTGAAAAGATAAACAAAATCGATAAACCTTTAGTTAGGCTCACCAAGAAAAGGGAGAGGACCCAAAGAAACAAAATAAGAAATGAAAGAGAAGAAATAACAACTAATACTACAGAGATACAAAAATCATAAAAGAACTTTGTGAACAGTTGTCCAACAAATTGGCAGCCTAGAAGAAATAGACAGATGTCTAAAAATATACAGCCTGCTAACAGCATATCAAGAGGAAACAGGCAATTTGAACAGACTGATCACTAGTACTGAAATTGAATTTGTAATTTAAAAAAAACCTACTAGCAAACAAAAGTCCAGGACCAGATGGCTTCACAGGAAAATTCTACCAAATATGTAAAGAAGAGCTAATTCCTATCCTTCTCAAACTATCCCAAAAAATTGAAGAGGAGGGGGCACTCCCAGACTCATTCTATGAGGCCACCATTACCAAAACCAGGCAAAGACACTACAAAAAAAGAAAATTACAGGCCAATATCTTTGATGAATATACATGCAAAAATCCGTAACAAAATATTAGCAAATGGAATCCAACAGTATATAGAATCATACACCATGATGAAGTGGGATTTATTCCAGGGACACAAGGATGCTTCAGCATTTGCAAATCAATCAGTGTGATATACCACATTAACAAATGGAAGGATAAAAATCACATCATCATCTCAATAGATGCAGAAAAAGCATTTGAAAAAATTCAACATCCATTCATGATAAAAAACGTCATCAAAGTTGGATTAGAGGAACATGTCTCAACATAATAAAGAGCATTATGATAAACCCAGAGTTAACATCATATTCAATGGTGAAAAACTGTTGTTCCTCTAAATTCAGGAGTAAGACAAGGGTGCTCACTCTCACCACTTTTATTTAACATAGTATTGGAAGTCTGTGCCACAGCAGTCAGACAAGAAAAAGATATGAAAGACATCCAAAGTGGAAGAGAAGAAGTAAAACTGTCACTATGCTGATGACATGGTACTATGGATAGAAAACCCTAAAGTCTCCACCCAAAACTATTAGAACTAATAAATGAATTCAGCAAAGTTGCAAGATATGAGCTTAATATACATAAATCTGTTGTTTTTCTATACACTAATACTGAACTATCAGAAAGAGAAAGCAAGAAAACAATCCCGTTTAAAATCACATCAAAAAGAATAAAATGCCTAGGAATAAACTTAACTAAGGAGGTGAAAGACATATACACTGAAAACTATGAAACAGTGAAGGAAATTGAAGATGATACAGAGAAATGGAAAGATATCCCATGCTCTTAGATTTGAAGAATTAATATTGTTAAAGTGACCATACTACCCAAAGCAATCTACAGATGTATTGCAATCTGTATGAAAATACCCGTGACATTTTTCACAGAACTGAACAAATAATCCTAATATTCATATGGAAATACAAAAGACCCTGAATTGCTGAAGCAACCTTTTTGCTGAAGCAAAAAAGGACAAAGCTGGAGGTATCACCCTCACAGACTTCAAACTGTACTACAAAGCTACAATAATCAAAACAGCATGATACTGGCACAAAAACAGATACATAGATCAATGGAATAGAATAGAGAGCCCAGAAATAAACTCACACACCTACAGTCAGTTAATCTACAACAAAGTAGGCAAGAATATACAATGGAGAAAATAAAGTCTCTTCAATAAGTGGTACTAGGAAAACTGGACATCTACATGTAAAACAATGAGATCTGAACATCCCCTCATACTGTATACAAAAATAAAGTCAAAATGGATTAAAGGCCTAAGTGTAAGACCAGAAACCATAAAACTCATAGAAGAAAACATAGGCAGAACACTCTGACATAAACAGTGACAATATTTTTTAATCTATTTCCTAAGGTAAAATAAATAAAAGCAAAAATAAAGAAATGAGATCTAATTAAACAAAGAGCTTTTGCATAGCAAAGGAGACCACTGACAAAACAAAAAGACAACCTACAGAATGAGAGAAGATATTTGAAAATATGATCAACAAGGGGATAATATCTAAAGCATTTAAACAGTTCGTGCAACCCACTATCAAAAAAAAACAAACACCCAATCCCAAAATAGGCAGAAGACCTGAACAGACATTTTTCCAAAGATGATTTACAGCAGACACATGAAAAGATGCTCAACATTGCTAATTGTTTGAGAAATGCAAATCAAAACAATAATGAGATATCACCTCACACCTTTCAGAATGGTTGTCATCAACAAGAACACAAATAGCAAATGTTTTCGAGGATGTGGATAAAAGGGAACCCTTGTACACTGTTGGTGAGAATGTAAATTGGTGCAGCCACTGTGGAAAACAGTATGGAGGGTCTTCAAAAAAAACTAAAAACTACCACAGGATCCAGCAGTTTCACTCCTGGGTGTATATACAGAAAAAAAATGAAAACATTAATTCAAAAAGATACATGTACCCAATGTTCATAATGGCATTATGTACAATAGCCAAGATATGGAAGCAACCTGTGTCCATCAACAGATGAATGGGTAAAGATGTGGTGTATATTTACATATACATACACACACACACACACACACACACACACACACACACACACACACAAAATGGAGTATTACTCAGACATAAAAAAGGATGAAATTCTGCCATCTGCAGCAATGTGAATGGACCTTGAGAATATTATGCTTAGTGATGTATGTCAACAAAAGACAAATACTGTATAATATCACTTATATGTGGAATCTAGAAAGTAAATCAAATGAATGGATATAGAAAAACAGAAACAGACTCAAAGATACAGAAAACAAAGTAGTGGTTACCAGTGGGGAGAAGGAAGGGGGGAGGGGCACGTTAGGGGCACGGGATTAAGAGATACAAACTACCCTGTATAAAATAAATAAGCAACAAGGATATATTGAACAGCACAGGGAATTATAATTATTATTTTATAATAACTCTTAATGTAATATAATCTATAAAAATACTGAATCACTATACTGTATACCTCAAATATAATACTGTAATTCAACTATACTTCAGTTAAAAAATTAAGTATTTAAAGAAAAAGCTTTCAACCTAGAATACTATATCTAGCAAAAATATCCTTCAAAAAATGTTTTAAACTCTAAGAATTTATCACCAGCAGAACTGTACAAAAAAGTAAATGCTGGCAGAAATTTTTCAGCCTGAAGTGAAATGATACGAGAGTGGCTCATATCTTTACCAAGGAGCAAATAACATCAGAAATCATTTATATATCGGGAAATACTAAGAAAATCTAGGGCTTCCCTGGTGGCACAGTGGTTGAGAGTCCGCCTGCCGATGTAGGGGACACAGGTTCGTGCCCCAGTCTGGGAAGATCCCACATGCCGCAGAGCGGCTGGGCCCGTGAGCCATGGCCCTTGAGCCTGCACGTCCGGAGCCTGTGCTCTGCAGCGGGAGAGACCACAGCAGTGAGAGGCCTGCGTACCGAGAAAAAAAAAAAAAAAAACCTATCTTGAGCCCCCATTTTGCCAGGCTTTTAGGAAATTAAATTTTCTTCTTTACTGGAGCCCCTGTTCTCTTAGGGAGAACCAGGATATGAGAGACTTCTGTGATATCTTCAAAACAGATGAAAAGTCTGACCTTCAGTCTCTTTGTGGCCACTGCTGACATTATCTCTGCTATGCCCAGAGTTGTTCTTTGACATCTGAGATACTCTGATTCCTTGCCACTTGTGGGCTGCAGGTATCTTAGCTGATGTAAAAACCTTGGTACCTAGGAACAAGCCTCCCCACTTGCTCCTTATAACCATTTCCTCTGGGGACTTTCTGTTTCTTTAGGCACCTCAACTGAATGACATATGGTTCCCAGCTAACTCTTAGGGATAACAGACCCTATCTCCTCCCAAGTTAGAGGGAATCTTTCCAATCTGCCTTACCCTTTTTCTTTCTCTAAGATATGTGGCTTTCTTCTCTCCTGGCTCTTATCATAGGTGTTTATTAAACTCAGAGCTAACCTTGATTTTGGAGTACTTCCATTTTTAGTTCTGTAAAAATGCTTGAGATGAATAATTACCAAGGAAAGAGAAGTCCTGGATTCTTGCATAGAGCAGGAGATGGGGAAAATACAAGAAGATTACCAAATCAATGTCAATGAATTAACCTGATGCACTTCATAATTTGCTTATTTTAAAGTAATTGTATGCTACATATTCAAACAATGGAACACTATACAGCAATGAGATTGAACAAGCTAAAACCACATGCAGTAATATGGATATCTCACAAATATACTGTTGAATGAAAGAAGCCAGATACAAAATAGTACATACTATATGGTTACATTTATATAAAGTATCCAAACAAACAAAACTATTCTATTTTGTTAGAAGTCAGTATAGTGGGAACTAGTGCCTGAAAAGGAACACAGGGAGACCTTCCATGGTGGTTTTCTGTTTCATAATCTGTGTGCTAGTCACATGGATGTGTTCAATTTGTGAAAATTGTTCAGACAGTACATTTAAGCATTGTACAGTTTGTGTCTTACAAGTCAATTAAAAGTTCAAAAAATACTAAGTGTTTAAAGGGGTAATTTTCTTTAATTGCTTTGAAAAATGTTTTAAGGTCTAAAGAAAACTCATCTATTTTTCAACACAGATTTTTGCTAAATAAGTGTAATATTTGACATAAATGAACCTAGAAAATCTTCTGTTTATGAAAGGAGAAGACATCAAAGATTGTAAGGAGTTGTGAAAGATGAAAATTGGTCAGTGGCAAAAGAGATATAATGCACTTTCTGATTACCAATTCTGGGAAATTGCTTATGGAGAAAATTGCTAGGCTACAAAGAAACAAATTACAAATATTTGTTAAGTATATTTTTCTGGAACAAGAAAATAACTAGGGTTTCCAACTTCTTTGAGAAGATTAGAAACATGATTTTAAAAGCTAATGAGCAATAAGGCCATATAGAAATAAACTTTATTTTTAACTTTAAGAATTAAATGCAACAGTGACTTCAGCAGTAAAATTAATAATTAAGTTATTTAGTTGTTAATGAATTGATCTTAATTAGAGGATTATAGTAATTAAGAATAAGTTCTATGAACTCATTGGCTAAATTATAGTTCTGCCATATGTATAGAGAAATAAGTGTTTCTTTTCCTGACAACCAACTGGTTTCTGGGCCAAGATATTTCCATCGATGTGCCAGATTTCTCCTTAACCTCTTTAATCTCAAATGAAGCATATTTTCTATTTGCATGGCACTTAAAACTACAAAAACACTCTGAGATAATTAGCCCAGTTTTACAGATGTGGAAATCGAAGCTTATCGATGTTAAGTGATTTGCCCATGATGATATATCTTGCATATATTTTTGAAACAAGGTGTTTGGATTCCAAATCAAGTACTCTTTCCACTATCAGGGTACCACTTGTAAAAGAGCCATAAAGTAAGAAAGTGGGTCTGTCTTGGATCTGTCCAAGAGGTTTTAATAAAACTACGCTTAACTGTGTAGCTCTGCCTAATGGGCATTTTCACTTCAGGGTTCTTCAGAACACAGTCATGCCAGGGTTGCAGTTGTGTGCACCCACATCAATAACAACAGGTTGTTGATATTTCGTTTGGACTGACAATCTTAATTTGTTAGAAGTAAGTATTTTATGTGGTTTAATTTTGTCTCCCATTTTCTTTGATTGTAGTTCTCCAGAACAGAAGGACAGATGGCTCTCTCTCCTTCAGAGGTATTTTTTCCAGTATATATATATATATATATATATATATATATATATATATATATATATATATTTTAATCTTTAAGTTGTAGCTGAATGAATTAAATTTTTCTCTGCAGGGATGTGCCCCAAACTATCCCCCTTTGCCTTAGTAGAAATTGTTCATTTGCCTCAAAATAAGCTGTTTAGACTGTACACTAGCAACTACTTACTATAAATAATGTTCTGTTATTATGTGTATTTCTTTCTTACTAGGAAGGAGAACACTGAGGTCTGGTTAGATCATTCTAGACAGAAATTAGTCAGTAATCTCTCCCATCTCTTTCAGTGTCTCCAACCTACCATGTGGAGCTAACAGTTTCCTCAAAGCATGTATTAAGTTTCCATACATGGAGGTTTTCTGCTGAGGACCTCAAAATTCAATTATTTTCCCTACCTTTGAGCATTAAGACTAAAATGGTCAATTGAGATTCATCTCTTATTCCCATAGTCCTTCCCTGCTCTCCCTTCCCAAACATGGAGACAACCAAGATATATACTGCACTGGAGAGCTCAATGAGAAATAAAAGGCCATTGTTTTGGTTTGGTCTAGTAAAGTATTATGTATGCTCCTGTACTTATCACTAAGATTCTGGGCCTGTCCAGAGAAGGTAGGGAAGCTTTGAGGATAAAACACCATCCAGAGGTGCCTTAACCTGACTGTACTTCTCAAGCCTCAGTTGAAATGGATCTCCTCTTCTTTTTTGTGCCCATGCCTAATGTCCTGAGAATTTTTTAAAATTCTCTTCCAACCCATAATGTAATCTGACTTTGCTGAGTCTCTCCATCTGTCTTTTTAAAAATAGCATATAAGTATATTGAAAATATTAGCAAAATAGATTGATTTAAAAATAAGCCATTGGCAAAATCCATCTGACTCAGTGTTGTTTTGGGTTGTTGTTGCATTTGATTAGATACATCAATCTAGAGAAAGAGAAGGACTACCCGAAGAGCATTCCCCTCAAAATCTTCGCCAAGGACATTGGGAATTGTGCCTATGTAAGTGTTTCTAAGCCAGAAAATTAAATTCCAAGTCCCTGCATAAGGCAGAACACCATGGATAAAAAGAGAGACAGGCAGGCAGACAGACAGTCTGTGTATGTGCTGTGGAAGGTAGGCATTTAGAAATACCATTATGAGAAAGTGCATTTCCTGGGGTATCTGTGTATCTTTGTTCATATGAAAAGTAACCCTAGAGAAAATGAAGCAAGAGAGATTCATATTAATTACAGTATTTAACATTTACACTTGGAAAGAATATTGCCTGTCAGATGTCTCTTTCCTCCCTCTGGCATTAATGTTTCTCTGGATCCTTTCAGTAGCAGCTGCAGAGGCTTGTAGTAAAGACATTTCCACAAGGAGATATTTCCTATTAGTATTAAGCAAGTTTTTCCAACTTGTCACTTCTTAAGTAGAGAGTGGGTTTTGGAAAGTTCTTCATTCTTTGAGTTTTTAAGTATTGAATTCCTCAGGTTAATAAGTGGATGAACTGGGAAAGATAACATTTTTAATGGATCAGCATATTCTACCTCATGATTTTTATCATTTTGGTCAATGAAAATTAAGTTTGTTTAGCCCTAGTTATTGTGTGGAATTTTATGGCTGAAATATCATGCCAAGATGTTATTAATGATACACAAAATGGAAATGAATATTTTTATGATACTGTGGTTTGCCACACTTCATAGCAGCCCTAGATCACACAGAATAGTTTTGTGTGTGGAAAAATATGTACTACAAAACAGTTATGTTTTGGGCAAAAGTCATACAAATGTTCTGACATGAGTGCTAGATGTCATTGCCTGAGGGAAATGCTCAAATGTGTATGCTATGAGACTACAGACATCTTCTGTAGCAAAGTAAAGAGGAAAAAAGCACCACTGTTTTTCTGCCAGCTTTGATTCAGTTGTTATGGCAGTTGGTTACATTCAGGATTTTCATGGAAAAGCCCTTGAATTTTTTCCGACACTTTCAGTGTATGGAAAGTGTGTGCTTGAGAAAGGACTGGTTTTGGAAAAGAAGACGAGATTTGGTTGAATTGGGTGCTCTGTTTTATCACTAGTGCCCTAGTTAAAGTCCATGATGATATGACACACTGTCCTTTGCTCTCTGAAGTTGTTTCGTGGCAAGAGTCTCCTTTCAGGGAGCCCTGCTTGCAGAGTGATTCCCCCCAAATAGCAGTGCATGTATGAGAAGCATTCTTTATCCTTGGCCTCTGATTATGCACAACCTGTTAGTGAATTCTGCTAATATGGGAAAACAAATAGCCACATTCTCAGTTTTGTCTCTTTATTTTATTTGTTTACTAGCAAAGAACACTTATCTGCTAAAATTCATTTGTTTTGTCTACCCGAGAGGCATGCAGGAAAAAAAAAAAAAACATCCTATAATTATTATTTTGAACATATATACCTAATATTAAGAAAAACCATTATCTTAGAAACCAGGTACATTGGGAGTGATTATTAGTATTACAGGGTAGATCCTTCACTTTACAAAAGACTTTATAGAGTGTTTCTTTAAATTAAATGAAAGGGTTTTCAGACTCAAAAGAAAAAAGCAGAAGCCTTTCATTATATTCTATCTCAACTTAAAGCCCAGTATGTAAAACATCTCTGCCATTCTGGTAGAAGACAAACACTGAGCCTTCCCTGTTCATTTCTGAGATACTTTTGCTTAATCCTTGGAGCTATAAGGAACACCATTTTAAATCAGTTAACAAACTTGAGGCAATTTGTCATGTTAAGTAGTAGGCTTATAGAGAATAAATACTGTAATGGAGAGATAAGTGATGAGCTATCAGTAGATTTCACTTAGCTTTATTTTTAGATCATTTTGTTTCTGTTTATGTTACTTATTTGTGCCATTTAAGCCTTATCAGGGACACAGCACTAATTGCTCATTTATCCAATAATTATAATATGTAAAACCTACTCTATGTGCATACTAAATATTTCTTTTTTTAATTTTTATTTTATATTGGAGTATAGTTGATTAACAATGTTGTGTTAGTTTCAGGTGTACAGCAAAGTGATTCAGTTACACAGTACATATACATGTATCTATACTTTTTCAAATTCTTTTCTCGTTTAGGTTATTACAGATTATTGAACAGAGTTCCTTGTGCTATACAGTAGGTCCTTGTTGGTTATCTATTTTAAATAGAGCAGTGTGTACATGTCAATCCTAAACTCCTAATATTTCTTTTTTGATAGCATAGCATTGTCTTATATTTAAATAATGTCTATTTAGAGTTCAGTGAACTCTATAGATATCTCGGAATCTCGTTAATTCCATTTCTCTTTCTTGTGAACTCTTTATTTTTAGATAGTAATTTCTCAATGTAGTTTAGCATTTAGCATAGGGCTATTATAGATACCCTATTCAGTGGCAGAGTTGGTAACAGAACTGAGCTTTCTAAAATTTTCAATTTGTTTGCTAGGCCCATTGGTTTTAAGGCCTCTAAAGATTTCAACAACGAAAATCTCAGCAGCCACAGTGCCTGACATACAGAAAGTGCTCAATAAATAGTGGGGTTTTTTTAAAGATGTCTTTTGTAACCATTTCTTACTCTGATTTTACCTGAACTGACTTTACCATACAAAGAAATGAAAACCCACACTGTGAAAACAGTACTCAGAAAGAAATAGAAAGTAATCTAATGCTCTCCCTTTTTTACTGCACAATGCTTAGTGGAAATAGTCATGGACATAATGCAGAGGACCAACCTCACTGATTATTTTTGTTTGTTTGATTGGGAGGGTGGTCCTGTCTCTCTGAAATATATTTATTCTTTTTATTTCTGGCTTAAGTTCTTATATTTTTGAGTCATATATTCTTTATTTTAAGAGGAAGAGATGTTTTATTAAAAGGCATAATATGGAATGAAAGTAAATTATCAAGGGTTTGTGCTCTACTTAAGTTGTGCTTTACTCTGTCAACACTTGAAATCAGGATTTGCCTGTGGATAATCACTTGACAATAATTATTTGTTCACCTGTTTTAAAATTCTTTATTTATAGCTATATTTCTTATTTCTTTTCTTTCCACAGTCTAAAACTATAACAGTAACGAATTCAGATACAGCAAATGAAGTTATCAACATGTCACTGCCAATGCTAGGGATAACTGTAAGTTACTCTGCTAGATATTCTTAATTAAAAACAAACTTTGATACTTTGATTCTTATAAATATTATCCCCTCCATCATAAGACAGCTGATTATTAGAGATACCAGTCATATTTTGTCCCCAGAAATGTAGAAAATAAGGACAGTAAAGTTTTTTATTCTTTTTGAGGGTTTTGTTTTGTTTTGTTTTGTTTGTTTGTTTGTTTTTGCAGTACGCAGGCCTCTCACTGTTGTGGCCTCTCCCGTTGCGGAGCACAGGCTCCGGACGCGCAGGCTCAGCGGCCATGGCTCACGGGCGTAGCTGCTCCGCGGCATGTGGGATCTTCCCGGACCAGGGCACGAACCCATGTCCCCTGCATCGGCAGGCAGACTCTCAACCACTGCGCTACCAGGGAAGCCCTGTTTTGTTTTGTTTTTAATTGAAGTGTAGTTGAATTACAACATTGTTGGGTTGGCCAAAAAGTGTGTTTGGTTTTTTAAGTAACATCGTATGGTAAAACCCAAACTAACTTTTTGGCCAACCTAATAGTTTCAGGTGTACAACATAGTGATTTGATGTTTTTATAGATTATACTGCATTTAAAGTTACTATAAAATATTGGCTACAGGGCTTCCCTGGTGGCGCAGTGGTTGAGGGTCCGCCTGCCGATGCAGGGGACACGGGTTCATGCCCCGGTCTGGGAAGATCCCACATGCCGCGGAGCGGCTGGGCCTGTGAGCCATGGCCGCTGGGCCTGCATGTCCGGAGCCTGTGCTCCACAACGGGAGCGGCCACAACAGTGAGAGGCCCGCGTACCGCCAAAATATATATATATATATAGGCTATATTCCCTGTGCTGTACTACATCCATGTATCTTATTTATTTTATACCTAGTAGTTTATACCTCATAATCCCCTTCACCTATCTTGCCCTTCCTCCTACCCTACAACTCATTGGTAACACTAGTTCTCTGTATGTCTGTTTCTGTTTTGTTATATCTGTTTGTTTGTTTTATTTTTTTAGAATCTACATATAAATGAATATATACAGTATTTGTCTTTCTCTAATCTATCCATGTTGTTGCAAATGACAGAATTTTCATTCTTATTTATGGCTGAGTAGTATTCCACTATACATATACACAAACACACACACACAAATACACACACACACCACATATTCTTCATCCATTTATCTGTTGACCAACACTTGGGTTGCTTCAATATCTTAGATATTATAAATAATGCCACTGTGAACATTGGGGTGTGTGTGACTTTTCAAATTAGTGTTTTTGTTTTCTTTGGATATATTCCCAGGAGTGGAATGGCTGGATCTTATGGTAACTCTATTTTTAGTTTTTTGAGGAAACTCCATACTATTTTCCACAAGGGCTGTACCAATTTACATTCTCACCAACAGTGTACAAAGGTTCCCTTTTATCTACATTCTTGAAAATATTTGTTACTTGTGATTGTTTTGATGATAGCCATTCTTAAAGGTGTGAGGTAATATCTCATTGTTTTGATTTGCATTTCTCTGATAATTAGCGATGTTGAGCACCTTTTCGTGTGCCTATTAGCTCGCCATCTGTAAGTCATCTTTGGAAAAATATCTATCCATGTCTTCTGCCATTTTGGGATTGGATTGTTTGTTTTTTTGATATTGAGTTGTATGAGCTGTTTAAACATTTTGAATATTAACCCCTTGTCGGTCATATCATTTGCAAATATCTTCTCCCATTCTGTAGGTTGTCTTCTTGTTTTGTCAGTGGTCTCCTTTGCTTTGTAAAATCTTTTACTTTGATTAGGTCTCATTTCTTTATTTTTGCTTTTATTTGATTTGCCTTGGAAGATAGATGCAAAAAAAAATATTGTTACTGTTTATGTCAAAAAGTGTTCTATAAAGATGTTAAAAAAAAAAAAAGTGTTCTGCCTGTGTTCTCTTCTAGGAGTTTTTTGGTTTCCAGTCTTAACATTTAGGCCTTTAATCCATTTTGACTTTATTTTTGTACATGGTAGGGGAAATATTCTAATTTCAGTTTTTATGTGCAGCTGTCTGGTTTTCCCAATGCCACTATTGAAGAGACTTTATTTTCTCCATTGTATATTTTTTCCTACTTTGTTGTAGATTAATTGACCATATTCATCTGGGTTTACTTCTGGGTTCTCTATTCTGTTGCATTGTGTCTGTTTTTGTGCCAGTATCATACTGTTTTGATTACTGTAGCTTTGTAGTATCATTTGAAGCTAGGGAGCATGATACCCCCAGCTTTGTTCTTTTTTCTCAAGAATGCTTTGGCTATTTGGGGTCTTTCATGGTTCCATACAAATTTTAGGATTATTTGTTCTAGTTCTGTGAAAAATGTCATGGGTATTTTGATAGGGATTGTATTAAATGTCAGTTGCTTTAGGTAGTATGGACATTTTAACAATATTAATCCTTCCAATCAGTGAACATGAGTTATCTTTCCATTTATTTGCCTTATGTTTGGTTTCTTTTATTAATGTTTTATAATTTTCAGAGCACAGGTCTTTTGCCTAGGACAGTAAAGTCTTAATATTAGCTTAATATTGAGTGCTCTTCTTCCACTCCCATTTTATAACCTGTGTGAACTGAAAAGCATAATAAGATTAGACTATAATTTTAGAGAGATAATAATATGCATTTTAATTTTATATGCTATACATATACAGTTAGGGAGTTTTTTGGCATAAAATTCTCCTTTCAACCTCCTTCCCCCCTTCTCACTTGTCACTATATGACTATCCTTTCCCTATCTCCTCTCCTGGTTCTTCCTCCTTACCTAATTATTCACTTATCCCAAGAGTCAATCAGTCTTAGGATGATGAATTCTGAAGGATCTGCTCTACAGTAGAATTTTTACATAAAGAACATATAGCTAATAACCATATTCACTGGCTGCAGGTCCAGAGGATAAGGTAGATGGTACCTCCTATTGAATCTGTAAATTTAAAAGTAAGCTTTGAATTAGATCATGGATTTAAAGACTTTTAGTATGGATACCACATTTTCCCCAGTTTTGCTTTTAGCTTCTGCTTCTTTCTGTTTCATGGGGCAATGATGAGTTTTTGAAATTTTATTAATAGGGAAGATTGGAATGTTTGAGGATGAGGTAGGGAAAAAGAATCAGAAAGTTCTCATGTCCTCCCTACCAGTATATAAAAACCACACAGTAGGTACTTGTATTAAAGGGAATGACTTTCAGAAGGATGGAACTAAAGGAAGAACTTGAACAACACCATTTCTTGAGTGAGATTCTCTATAAGTATGAAAACATGGTGTTACTAAGATGTGACATAACATATATATAAGATATGCCATAGTCTTAACTGTATTTCAGATTGCTTTTACACATTGCTATTATAAGCCCTTAAGAACTCAGGGCAACCACAATTTAGAATAATAGATCTGATTTATTTTAGTGAAATTTAATAATATATTTAAGATGTAAATAAATATATATGCACTGAATAAAGCAGGCACCTCTGCATTGATTTCTAAGCTTATATAATTATACATTGGAAGAGAATGAGTAGTTTAAGGGAAGGAAGAGAGATTAATTAATGACATGACTCATTTTCTTATTTATGCTTTCCTTTTGGATAAAGTGATCAATCTCATCATACCAAAAATATTTCTGTTCAATATAGTTAGGAATTGAGGCTGTTTGGCTGTATTGTTCTAAGGGATTATTAAGGTGTTTTCAGACACTACCAAAAAAAAAGAAATGATCATTGTTAGATTGCTCTTCCTGTTTGCAATACAAATTTTTTGACTAGGGGATAGTGAAGGAAGTGACAGAGTAGGGGAGGGTATTGGGAGGGGTAATCTCCTAGCCAGGACCCTCCATTATAAGGTCAGGGTCCTGATTTTTAATCAGAAGGTAAAGGCAAGAATATTAAATATTATCAGTCTGTTGTAATTTCATTTAAAACATTTTTGCTTTATCTTCTAGAGGATACAGCAAAGTCTGTATAATTTAGTATTATTTCTTTCAAGTGGGAGTTTCAGTATTGCTGGGTTGTAGTTCTGCTAGTGAACAGTTTCATTGTTCCCCATAACTGGGCCTATTCTGTAGACAGAATTCTTGTCCTTTCTGTCCCTAGGCCTGGACTTGCCCAAAATAAAGCCAGTGTGGATTGTGCCAGCTACCTGTCTCCTCTCCTCAAAGCCCGTTGGTCATTCTTCTTCCACTCAGAAGCAGCTAAGCTAATAATCAGCCTTTGAGACTTTACTTCTTCATCACAGACACAGCAGTGTAGTGGCTTTCTGGATAACAAGGTTGTCTTTGCAGGGACATGTTGGAGATTAAGTCCAATATTCTCTGAGAAGTTTAGAGATAGCAGAAGGCAGGACTCTGAAGAAGATAGATTTACCTTTTAGAAAACCAGGAAGTTTCTGCTTACTTTGTAAAAAGGCATATATATGATTACATATTCTGTGGGCTACCCATAATAGTGAGGGCCTGATTCTATTGCAGTTCATGGATCTCTAGTCATCCCTAGGGAAAAAGGGCAGGGTTCCTTAGTCCTCTGTTGGGGATTAGAGAGGGAGAGATGGTTTGTAGGAATCAGCACTGCCATCTTCAAAGGCCATATCCACCCCCATGAACCTGAAAAGCATTTATATTGTCTCTGTTCTTTCTTTTTTGCAAAACATAAAATTGCCAAAAAAATAAGTATCCTCATTCATTTACCAAATGTGAAAGAATTATTGTTAATTCTTTTATCTCCAAGGGCTCTGAGAGAGAGTACCAGTTATGGGTCAATTCTGGCAAAGAAGAGGCACCATACCCACTTATTGGTAAGTTTCTATGAAAATATAAGATAGGATTGATTGTGTTTTAATTATAATTCTAAATGTCTCAGAGAATTGGTCATATGGTCCTAAATTTCAATACTATTAAATATTAATCTTCTATAATATTTATATATTAATTTAATAAATATCAAATATTTCCTATGTGCCAGACAAATAATATCTCTTCATTCAAGAAGCTAATGGTATAGTTGGGAAGAGAAATGTAAATTTTCTTCTTTTTTTTCCACTTTACAGAAGCACTATCTTGTCAACCTTTTTAATTTTTTTCCAAAATAAAGCAATATGTATTGGTATTCCTTTTTCCCTATATATTTATTTTTCATATTTAGTTTTTGAATTCCCTGTTCCCTTTCCTACCTACTACTTGTCTCTATGGAAGACTATCTATAATCCAATCATGCCTCAATCTATCAATATCAGTGAGTATTTAACACCTGCCCTGTGCCCAGCACTTTCCTAGCCATCATAAAGACAATGAAATTAAACCATTTAGATTCTTAGTCTTCACTGACTAACTTAGCAATAACTACTACTTTACTAACTACTTTGCTACTTCTCTAGCCAAATTTTCCAGCATTTGTTTTGAAGAATTAGTGGCAAATAGGTTACATCTTCACCTTATTTAAATCATTTAGCTAAAAAATATTCTTGATCAGTGAGGCCCTTCAGTGGGGTTAACAGAAATAAACCAATTACAATAAGGGACAGTATCTGTAGCAGATCTTGAGATGATGACATTGATGATTGATGGTGATGATGATGATTTCTGTTAATAATTTTTAAATGCTTACTATCCTGCCAGAATTGGGGAAAGCATATCATATGAGTTATCTCATGGAATCCTTTCATTTACCTGTGAGATCACTACTGTGTAATTCAGGTTTCAAATAATCTGAATAATCTAAAACCAAACTGTTCTATGAAATGTATATTCTCAGACTTAAAGTAAAGCAAGTCATTGTGCACATGGCTGGGGACAAAATTCACTGCATTTCCAGTTTCTTAATGTTGTCATTTTTGTAAAAGTCAATGAGCAACAATTAAAGCTGTGTTTAAAAACCGAATGAGTACATAAAATAATTGTTTTAATAAAATATATTAATTTAATTAAAACTATATAGATGGTAACTCTCAGACTTAAACAGCTTCAAGCTCATTTCTAACTCTCACTAAAAAAAATACATGGGACACGGGACATGATTGTTACTTAGCAACAATTCTCCATTGCATATTTTAACATGCCTTGTAAACTTCAGTTGTAGATTAGCTATTGGCTATTTTGCTAAATTGATTTTGCTTTATTGCTGTCATAGAAGTCCTTTTTTTGCCTTAATCCCTGAAAGTTGCTGTAGTACTTGATGTTAATGGAACATTGACATTGTATGCCTATGCCAGATGGAAAGGAAATGGAAGAGTTCACTGAATTACATTCAGTGATAAATCAGGAATAGAAGAGAATTTACCCTCTTTAAAATGTAAACTAAGTCTATGGCATAATGGTACGTGAGGATTAATTTAAAAAATAGAATTACTTAAGAGTACTAAAGAGCAAAAAATCGTGTTGCAGTCAGATGTCCAGGGTTTAGTTTTTCTAGTTTGAAAATTCCTTTTTGAATCTTGTCTCTTTTTCTGATACCCTGCAGTCTTCCTTCTAATTATTGCTTATGAATAACAACCTCAGAGGACAGTGGTGGGAGGGAAGCGTAAATCAAACAAACCAGTCCTAATGAGTCTTGAGTAACTCTAATTATATAACTAGTAAACAGTATAAAATGTCTTTTTCAGAAAGATATCTTGTGTTGAATAATTGTAATAATAGTGATGCTTGAAATATATAGTTTTCTGCCCTTATTATTTAAATAATATTAACTACTAATGTTTACTTATTTGATCCTTATAATGCTGTGTGGTAGGTAGGGTAAATATTTTAAATCAGAGGTCAAGGATTGGCCGAAGATTTGCAGATACAGTTAGTGTCAAAGGAGAAACTAGAATACCTTTAAATATTCTCAGATGTGAACATAGGAAGAGTCAACATTATGCAACTTAAAGACAATCTGTGCATTCCCAAACAAGATATTCTTTAAAGATTTTTTTTCCTCTTTGATTTTTTTTTCTCCCCTCTCCAAAAAAAAAAAAAAGACTACTCTGGTTGGGCTGCTGCATTATGCACTGGTCTCCAACTGTAAGAGTGTGCATGGTGATCATTAAGTCAAAAAAAGGATTCTTTATACCAAAAGTCCCAGGAGCAAATTGCAGTGCATTCCAGTATGTAGCACACACGCTCTTGGTGTCAGTCAGCCTAAAGTCTATGTTTAGATTTTTTCTCTGTGTAGGGCATGAATATCCCTATGGAATTAAAATGAGCCATCTTCGAGACACTACACTCCTGACGCAGGGATCAAAGGATTCCCCCACACCTTCCAACTTCCAAGAGCCCTTCCTCATGGAACAGCTGCCCCGAGAGATGCAATGCCAGTTCATCCTGAAGCCCAGCCGCCTGGCTGTGGCCCAACAGCTGAGTGGTGAGTTTTCTCCTCCCTCATAGAGACTTTTTTTAGCAAAACTTTTCATTCCTGAAAGCAAAGTTTTCAAAGTTCTTTGCCTTTATACAGACAAAGACCCAAACTTCCAGCCAGATGAAGTATTTTTTCTTTTGAATTTGCTAAGTGTTTTGAAAGGAAAGATGGAGTTTTAGAAGATGGTTTTATAAATCAGCAGTAGGAGTGACTGACTTATAATCAGCAGTTACTGACTGCAGTAGAGTCTGTTCCTTCTTTCTTCACTATTCCTTCCCCTTTAAGCTATGCCCACTGCAGAGTCAAAGGCACCAGGCAGTGCTGCAGGTGCTTCAATGATTTCTTTGTACTGTAATACATTGCATTGTGTGTTCCCCCTAAATGGTCACATTATAAAAAGGAGGCTGTCAATGATGGGTGTCAGGAGACTCTGATGCCCTACCTGGATCCTGGTACTGGTAAGTATGTTAAGATTAAGATGATTTCCACAGAAATCTCTCCTTTGTCTACTAATCTATTCTGATCCCTGTGAATGTAACCATCCCTTATCCACACCATAATAAAGACTCCAGAATGATAAAAGTGATATTCAACATAGGAGGACCATCATTAATTACCTTAACCCAAGTTTGAGCTTTACGCCCTCAGTCTGAGAATAGATTGTGTAGAAAATAGAAGAAAATATATCACACCAAAAAGTGTGAGTGGGGTAGTAGAAAATTGATGCTGAATTTTTGTAGCTGCTTATGTCAATTTGAACAAACTGGGGGACCCACTGAACAGTGGCCATTGTTTTATACTCATCGCCCCACACATGCATGTCCAACCCTGTCACTTTCTGTTGATGACCTAGCCTCACACTTTATCCTTTATTGAAGTCATTGGTCAGGACTCCCTAATCTTGCTAACACCAGCTATAAAAACTTATCTTACATTTGCACTAGTCCTCCTCTCTCCTATAGTGGTAAATTGAGGTTTTGAACCCTAAGGCTATTTACTCACATCTTTGGACCATTTGGGAGGGGTATTATAGAGATGTTATAGTTTTCCATCCACTAAAATGTGAGGCAGAGAGTTTGGTCTATTTTGTTTACTGCTATATTCCCAGCACCTGGAACAGTGTCTGAATATATATAAAAAAAGCATCCAATAAATATTTGTTGAATTAAGTTATTAATAGGTCTGTTGTTAGTATTCATTAAAGATATAAAGGGAATGTTGCCTTTATAATTAAGCTGAGGAGAATAATATTTTACTCTTCTACCTTTATACTCCTGTTTTTCAAAATTGTTTCTCTGGGTCCCTTGTCAATAAAATAAAATAAATGTATTTTAATTAATTGGACCAAAATAATCAGAGATCAAGAATCCTAAGGGTTTTACCCAATTTTGTCAACGACCTGCTTATTAAATTGTAGGCATCCTCTACTTATTAATCCTCTGTTTCTCCCTGTTAAAAGTTAAGATAGTAATGGTTGCAGCTGTAAGATGATTCATGATAAATGGGATCAGGGATGGAGTAACTATAGACCAATGGTGACAACCTACCTGTGTAGCTAAAAAATTAACAGATGAAGCAGTTTTGTATTTTTTTAATACAGGGGATTTTGGTGAACAACTGCTTTGGAAACCACTGACTTAGATCAGGGATCAACAGACTTTCTCTGTAAGGGACCAGGTAGTAAAATTTGCAAGTCAGCAGAAAAAATTGAGGCTATTACCTAGGTACTTATAACGAGAGAAAACAAATTTCCACAAATTTTTCACTGATGATGTTCAATATGTAGTAGTAACTGAGTACCGTTTTATGTAATACAGATATACTAATGAGAAGAATTGAATTCTTTTTCGGAAATAACATTTTGCTTAATTGGGGTTCAAAATTAGTATTCCTATGATAATAATTGAATGCAAAATGTTCTGATCTGTAATGAGATTTTATATATTTCATGATCTTTGAAAATATCTTTTCACACAGATAGGTACTGCCAAATACTAATATATCATTCTACAAGCATATAATTTTAATTGAGCATATTCCTCTCTTTGGAGGCATTTATAGAATTTTGTTAGATTCCTCCTTTGATATTTGCCTTTTGGCATGTCGTTTCATTGCAAATTAATCACTTCCAATTGAAGGTTAGGTAGAAGTTAAAGGATTTTGGAATATGGAAATTTCTTTTTGCACAGTTCAGTTGCACAAATGATTTTGAAACATAGAAAATTCCTTTCACTTGCATTAAGGTTGGTAAATACTGCTGGAACTGTAGTTTGAGCCCAGGAAATACATCTGCTATAAGTTTTTATGGAAATGGAGATCTTGCTTCTTGTTTTAACTTTAGACAGGAGGAGAAGGGTAAAAGTAGCTTGACATTACTTGTCCATTAAATGTCTTAAATGTCAGATTAGTGTTTTCATTTTCTTCAGATAATTATCCAGAAATGGAAATGCTGCATCCCATGGTTGTACTATTTTTAGTTTTTTGAGGAACCTCTATACTGTTTTCCATAGTGGCTGCACCAAATTACATTCCCATCAACAGTGCACATGAGGTTTCCCTTTCTCCACATCTTCACCAACACTTGTCATTTTTTGTCATTTTGATAATAGCCATTCTAACAGGTGTGAGTTGATATCTCATTGTGGTTTTGATTTGCATTTCCCTAATGATTAGTGATGTTGAGAATCTTTTCAAATGCCTATTGGCCATCTGCATTTCCTCTTTGGAAAAATGTCTTTTCAGGCCCTCTGCCCATTTTTTTAATCAGGTTGTTTGGTTTTTTGCTATTGAGTTGTATGAGTTCTTTATATATTTTGGATGTTAACCCCTTATCAGATACATGATTTGCAAATATTTTCCCCCATTCAGTAAATTGATTTTCTATTTTGTTGATGGGTTCCTTTGCTATGCAGGGGCTTTTTAGTTTGATGTAGTCTTTTGTTTATTTTTGCTTTTGTTGCCTTTGTTTTTGGTGTAAAATCCAAAAAATCATTGCCAAGACCAGTGGCAAGTAGCTTACTCTCATGTTTCCTTCTAGGAGTTTTAAAATTTCAGTTCTTACATTCAAGTCTTGATCCATTTTGAGTTATTTTTTTTGTATGGGTGGTCCAGTTACATGTTTTGCATGTTGCTGTCCAGTTTTCCCAATACCACTTATTGAAGAAACTATACTCTCCTCATTGTATGTTCTTGGCTCCTTTGTCATAAATTAATTGACCATAAGTGCATGTGTTTATTTCTGGGCTCTCTATTCTGTTCCATTGATCTGTGTATCTGTTTTTATGCCAATATCATACTGTTTTGATCACTATAGCTTTATAATATAGTTTGAAATTAGGAAGCGTGATGCCTCCAGCTTTGTTCTTCCTTCTCAAGACCACTTTGTCTGTTTGGGGTCTTTTGTGGTTCTATACAAATTTTAGAATTGTTCTATTACTGTGAAAACTGCCATTGGAATTTTGATAGGGATTGCACTGAGTCTTTCGACTGCTTTGGATAGTATGGAGATCTTAACAATATTAATTCTTCCAATCCATGAGCGTGGAATGTCTTTCCATTTATTTGTGTCTTCTTCAGTTTCTTTCATCAGTGCCTTTCAGCTTCTTGGTTAAATTTATTCCTAGGTATTTTATTCTTTTTGGTGTAATTATAAATGGGCTTATTTTCTTAAATTCTCTTTCTGATAGTTTGTTATCAGTGTATAGAAACACAACAGATATCTATATATTGATCTTATATCTTGCAAATTGACTGAATTCATTTAGCAGTTCTAAAAGTTTTTTTGGTGAAGTCTTTAGAGTTTTCTGTATATAGTATTATGTCATCTGCAAATAGTGACAGTTTTACTTTTTCCTTTCCAATTTGGATACCTTTTATTTCTTTTTCTTGCCTACTTGTTTTGGCTAGGACTTCCAATACTATGTTGAATAAAAATGGTGAGAGTGGGCATCCTTGTCTTGTTTCTGATCTTAGAGGAAAAGCTTTTGACTTTTCACCATTGAGTATGATGTTAGCTGTCATATATGACCTTTATTATGTTGAGTTACATTTCCTCTATTCCCACTGTCTTGAGAGTTTTTAATCATAAATGAATGTTGAATTTTGTTAAGTGTTTTCTTTATCTATTGAAATGATCATATGATTTTTATCTTCTTTTTTGTTAATGCAGTGTATCATGTTGATTGATTTGCAGAATATGAACCATCCTAGATTTATTCTCTAGAATAAATCCAACTTGATCATGACATATGATTCTTTTAATGTATTGTTGAATTCAGTTTGATGATATTCTGTTGAGAATTTTTGCCTATATGTTCATCAGAGATATTGGCCTATAATTTTCTTTTCTTGTGGTTTCCTTGTCTGGTTTGGTTTGGTATCAGAGTAATGCTGGCCTTGTAAAATGACTTTGGAATCTGTTTTTTGGAAGACTTCGAGAAGCATTGGTATTAATTCTTCTTTGAATGTTTGGTAGAATTTACCAGTGAAGCTGTCAGGTCCTGGACTTTTGTTTATAGGGAGTTTATAAATTACTGATTCAGTCTCCTTATCAATAATCAATCTGTTCAGATTTTCTGTGTCTTCATATTCAGTCTTGGAAGTTTGTATGTTTCTAAGAATTTATCCACTTCTTCTAGGTTGTCCAATTTGTTGGCATATAATTGTTCGTAGTAGTCTCTTATGATCCTGTATATTGCTGTGGTATCAGTTGTAACATCTCTTTTATTTCTGATTTTATTTATTTTAGCTCTTTCTTATTGAGTCTGGCTAAAGGTTTATCAATTTTGTTCATTTTTTCAAAGAACCAGCTCTTAGTTTCATTGATCTCTTCTACTGTCTTTTAGTCTCTATTTCATTTACTGCTGCTCTAATATTTGTTATTTCCTTCCTTCTAGTAACTTTGGGCTTAGTTTGTTCTTTTAGTTCCTTGAGATGTAAAGTTAAGTTGTGTATTTGAGTTTTTTTGTTTCTTGAAGTAGGCATTTATTGATATGAACTTCTCTCTTAGAACTTCTGCTGCATCCATAAGTTTTGTATATAATATTTTCATTTGTCTCAAGGTATTTTTCTATTTCACTTTTGATTCTTTCTTTGACCCATAGTAGCATGTTGTACCCATAACGGTAGCATGTTGTTTAATCTCCACATATTTGTGAATATTCCAGTTTTCTCGTGTAATTGATTTCTAGTTTCATACCATTGTGGTTAGAAGAAATGTTTGATATGATTTCAGCCTTCTTAAATTTGTTAAGACTTGTTTTGTGGCCTAACATATGATCTATCCTGGAGAATGTTCCATGTGCACTTGAGAAAAATGTATGTTCTATTGCTTTTGGATGGAACGTTTTGCATGTGTGTATGTATACCTTAAGTTCATCTGATTTAACTTGTCATTTAAGGCCAATGTTTTCTTACTGTTTTCTGTCTGAATGATCTATCCATTTATGTAAATGGGTTATCAAAGTCCCCTACTATTATTTATTGCTGTTTATTTCTACCTTTAGGTCTGTTAACATTTGCTTTATATGTTTAGGTGCTCCTACATTGGGTGCATAAATATTTTCAAATGTTATATCCTGTTGTTGGATTGACATCATTATGTAATACTCTTCTTTGTCTGTTATTACAGTCTTTGTTTTAAAGTTTATTTTGTCTGATATAAGTATAGCTACTCCAGCTTTCTTTTGGTTTCCATTTTCATGAAATATCTTTTCCCATCCCCTCATTTTCAGTCTGTGAGTGTTCTTAGGTCTGAAGTGAGTCTCTTGTAGGCAGCATGTAGATGAGTCTTGTTTTTTTATCCTTTCAGTCCCTCTCTGTCTTTTGATTGGAGAAATTACTCCACTTATATTTAAAGTAATTATCGATAGATATGTTATTGCCATTTCTGTTGTTTTCTGGCTGTTTTGTGGTTCCTCTGTTCACTTCTTCTCCTCTTGCTTTCTTCCTTTGTGGTTTGATAACTTTAGTGATATGCTTAGGTTCCTTTGTTATTATGTATCTACTTTAGGTTTTTGCTTGTTGGTTACCATGAAGCTTACATGTAACAACTTATATTTGTAACATTATTTTTATGTTGATACCAACTTAAGTTTGAACACATTGTAAAGCTCTACATATTTATTCTCCCCCCCAACATTTTGTTTTCTGATGTCACATTTTACATCTTTTTATCTTGTATACCCTTACTTAAATATTGTAGTTACAGTTATTTTTTACTATTTCTGTCTTTTAACCTTCATATTAGCTTTATAAGTAATTAATTCACTACCTTTACCATATATTTATCTTTACCAGTGAGATTTATACTTTTATATATTATTAATTAGCACCCTTTCTTTTCAGCTTAAAAAAGTGCCTTTAACATCTCTTATAAGGCCGGTTTAGTGGTGATGAACTCCTTTAGCTTTTGCTGGTCTGGAAACCTCTATCTCTCCTTCAATTCTGAATGATAACTTTGCTAGATAGAGTATTCTTGGTTGGAAATTTTTGTCTTTCAGCGCTTGGAATATATTGTGCCATTTCCTTCTGTCCTTTAACATTTCTGCTGAAAAATCTGCTGATAGTCTAATGGGGTTTCCCTTATACGTAATAAGTTGTTTTTCTCTTGTAGGTTTTAAGATTCTCTCCTTGTCTTTACCTTTTGACATTTTAATTATAATGTGTCTCAGTATAGATTTCTGGGTTCATCTATTTCGAACGCTCTGGGCTTCCTAGGTCTGAATTTCTGTTTCCCCAAGTTAGAACACTTTTCAGCCATTATTTCTTCAAATAAGTTTTCTTCCCCTTTCTCTTTTTTCTTTTTCTGGGACCCCTATAATGTGATGTTTAATGCATTTGATGTTGTCGCATTTAAGCTATCTTCACTTTTTTTCATTCTTTTTTCTTTTTGCTTCTCTGATTGGGTGAGTTCCTTTGCCCTGTCTCAGGTTCACTGATCATTTCTTCTGCTTCATCAATCTGTTGTTGACCCCTCCCCCCGGGTATTTTTCAATTCAGTTATTCTTTAGTTCTGTGACTTCTGTTTGGAACTTTCTTATATTTTCTATCTCTGTTGAAGTTCTCACTGTGTTCATCCATTCTTCTCCCAAGTTCAGTGAGCATTTTTATGACCATTGCTGGAAATTTTTATCAGGTAAATTACTTATCTCCACTTCGCTAACTTTTTTCCTGAGCTTTTATCTTGTTCTTTCATTTAGAACATATTTCTCTATTTCTTCATTTTGCTTGATTCTATATTGGTTTCTATGCATTACATGAAACAACCACCTCTTCCAGTCTTGAACCATTGTCCTTGTGTAAGAGATGAACCTTTTCATTCAACCCTGCCCTAGCTCTTGGTTTTCTCTCAACCCTTTGTAATTGTCCAAGCAGCCTATTTTATTTTTAATAGCTCCCAGTAGTTGAGGATGTACCAAGATTAGTCAGTGTCCCAAAGGGGAGAGAGCTCAGTCAGTACCTTTTATTCAGGCTGATTGGAAACCAGGTCCTCAGGCAGCAGCTTTTCAAGAATGAAAATATATGCAGTCCTCTAGGACTGCAAGCATAAGCATGCTGGCCCCCAGAGCCAAGCCATCTGGAGGTGTCCTCTGGCAGCAGTCACAAAAACTGGGACTCCAAGTGGGGGTATAAACTCCTTTCTGGGAGATACCACTGTTCTGTAGTCATGCATAGGGGAGTGAAAAGATGGTGTCCCCTGGGTACCTTCTTTGAGAGCACCTCCATAACCTCTAGGTGTGTGCCAAACCTGAAGCCTGCCCCCAGGGCTGAAGTTCCTGGATGAGCAAATAGGCCACTTTTACAAAAAGACTGGGGGTGTGTTTCAGTCTGCTGTCTGTGCAATATCCTAGGGATGGTAGTCTTCTAAGAACTGTCTCTATAATTGTTACAGTCCTGTGGGACCCAGGAATGCAAGCCCCCCTGGTCAGGCGATCAAGGGGCATTCCCTGGGTGACAGCTGCAAAAACTGTGTCACCAAATGTAAAAACCAGTGCACCAGAGGTGTGTAGAGCCTCCCCTCCAGGAGATAGAGACACTCTGGAGCACAGCAGAGGGAAAGCACAAAAATGGTGCCCACTAGCTGAAGCGGAGCAGAGGGGGAGTACAAAGGTGGCATCCACTGAAAAAAGGAAAAGAAGAGAAAGAAAAAGAGGATGGGAGGAAAAGGAAAGAAAGAAGAAAAAGTAAAAGATGACACCCATCAGAAAGGGGGGGAAAAAGATGGTGCCTGAAGGCTTTAGCAGTGCAGAGGAAAGTAGGAAGATAGTGTCCACGAGCCTCTGTCCTGGGGAGTATCCCAGCAGACCCCTGCCCCTTAGACCAATGCCTTAAAATTAGTAAATGAATCTCTTTCACATGAAGTCTGGGTGCTTTTCAAAGGGCTGCTTGTGGACTGAGCTCTGGGGTGGGTGATCCTGGGCGTAAGCCGTTTAAGAACCCTCCCTCAGGGCTTCGCTGGTGGTGCAGTGGTTAAGAATCCACCTGCCAGTGCAGGGGACACAGGTTCAAGCCCTAGACCAGGAAGATCCCACATGCCACAGAGCAACTAAGCCCATGCACCACAACTACTGAGCCTGTGCTCTAGAGCCCACGAGCCACAACTACTGAGCCCGTGCACCTAGAGCCCATGCTCCGCAACAAGAGAAACCACTGCAGTGAGAAGCCCGCGCACAGCAGTAGCCCCCACTCTCCACAGCTAGAGAAAAGCCTGCGCACAGCAACAAAGACCCAGTGCAGCCAAAAATAAAATAAAATTTAAAAAAAGGAACCCTCCCTCAGTTCCACAAAGCCCCACATGTCTCATGGCATGAGACATGTTGGTCTTCAAAGTGAGATGTTTTGGGGGCTCATCCCTCAGATGCCAGATCTTAAAAGTTGGGGTGACCTATGTGGGGTATGAACCCTTCACTCCTTCTGGGGAAGCTCTGGGTTTTGAGTTTCTTCCTGACTATGGGTCATTGCACGAGGGGTGGGGTTTATGGTGAGATAGTGTCTCAGCCTTTTCTACCCACTTGGATGTAGTTTCCTTCTCATTTGCCCAATGTAACAGGATGTAGTTTCCTTCTCATTTGCCCAATGTAACAGGGTCTCTCCGCCAGTTTTGAGGGGTTATTCAGAGGAAATTGTTCCATATATAGCTGTTGATACAGTGTATCCATGGAAGGAGGTGAGTTCAAGGTCTTCCTACATCACCATCTTGCTAAAATTTCTAATTAAGGGTTTTTTGTTGTGGTTATTCATTACTCTTTAATAATCTATAAGCACAAACTTTTAAGAATTACAATTTTTAATATTCAGTTCCGTAATTTAAGCATGAAGAAACTCTAGCTTGAATCTTGCCAGAATTGTTTAGGAAAGCTGGATGTACATGAATTTCATTTGCTCTGCATTTACATCATCCTAATCTTTTTTATAACAATTGCATGTTTTTTCATCAGCCTTTGACATTTAGAAAGTAAGAGCTATGCATTAAAACCTCTACAAGAAAGTAAACTTTAATGAAATTTTTTTTCTCTCAGTCCCAAAGGGAACTTGAACTCTAAAATTGACTGTTGTATATAATAAAAGGCATGGCTGCAGCTGAAAGCATTTATAATAAAGTACAGAGCTCAATTTCTACTTTATCCTCTGTCTACATTCATCAGATAGCTGGGTATATAACTTTATGATAGAGCATTCTTCCTAAGAAGTGTGTGAAAGCTAAAAAAATCAAATAAATCTGGGTTCGAAATAGTGAAACCAGATTAAATGTGAGGAAACTAGACTGAGTACAACTACTCAACATATATAAAGATACATATTAAACAAACATTTGCACAGATTGACATTGCTGGCCTACAGGAACCCCCTTCTGGGTTTAAGAATAAGGTTCAGTTTCCTTTTCTGTTTTTTAAAATGGTGGAGGTTGGGAGTGTCAGGGCAGAAAGGAAGTGCTTTAGTTAAGCAGAGTCTGGTATTCCTTCCTGTCTGCATACTTCCTGAAGGCTGTTACACAGATGGAGAAAGGGTGTGGGGAGGAGGTCCTCCTTGTGGAGAGGAGATTGGTGTCTTAGCAGCTTTAATCAAGATTGCTATGACCTATATGCCCTGAGCAAAGTAGCACTTTTCATACACTATCCTATTTAATCCTCTCAATAAGGCTTTGAGGTGTAGGTAATTTTCTCATTTTAAAATTGAAGAAAAAGGGTAAGTAACGTGCACAAATTAGTGTTTGAGCCAGGAGTCTAAGTGGGCTCCTGACTGCAGAACCAAAGACCTTTACACCTGGATGTATGCACATTAATGATGCACTGACTGTATCCTGAGGAAGCCAAGGGTGGATGATGGTCTGAAGGCTTTTCAGTAAAATGTTACTTATTTGATTATCCTCCCACGATTTGGCTTTTTTAGTATTTGGTTTAAGTTGGTTACGCTAAGGAAATAAACAGTATAAAACACTTGTTTGAAATGAGCATTTGACACTGCCGATCGTGTCCTCCCTGAAAAGATCATCTCCTTCATTGTTCCATTGTCAGGGAGTGCTGAGTAGCTGAACGTCATCTCTGGCATCTTGGTTGCATGTCAGGACCACACAGCTAAAGTGTATTGACTAATCCCATGCACTGTCCCTAGAGAAAATGGAGTCTAACCCTGTGTGGTTGCCACCTGGGAGTTATGGCCTTTCAAATCTCAGCGCTGTTAGCCTTAACTGCAAGCTGTTTTGAATCTGCCCCACACAGGTGCATGCTTCGGGCATCAGCCAGAGATTTGGGCAGGATTTATACACAATGTTTGGGGCTCCCACTATTCAGTTTTCTCCTTTCTGGGATTCGCCCCCCCCTCACTTTCCAGCTGCTCTGGTTACCTCCATCTCTATTCTCTAGTTTTTTCAAGCCAGTAAGAGTGCAGATTTCTCTCCCAGTTTTAGTCACCCCTACACCCTGGGGCCCATCCTCTGGCTGAAAGCTGTAAAAATAGGAAACTTACCCAGTGCCATGCCATTCCCTTCTGCCAAGCATCAGACTTTTACCTCCACTGTCTATCTTCTTTTGGTTACTCTTTAGTGCCTTCAGGTAGGCCTTTATATTTTTCTTTAATTTTGTCCAGAGTTTATAGTTGTTACCTGTGCGTATGTGTTGAGGGCCAGAGGACACACACGGCAGAAAGGTCCAAAAGGAACCTTAATGAGCTGTCTTTTTAAGTATCAAATTCTGTGCAAATCAATCAGTTTTCATGTTAAAATTAGATACAGCTGACATCAAAAATGTCTTAGAATTATGATCTCACAAAATCATGATTCACTGTTGACCTTTCTTACTTCTGCCTGTTTTGTTCATACTATCTTTACCACCTAAATGTCTCCTCAGTTCAATTACTGTTTGAGAATGATTTATTGAGTAGTTAACTTCATGCAAGTCGTGGTGCTAGATCCTCTACCTATTGAAATCGTGTTCATTCAAAATTCACATCAAATGCACATGACTCCAGGATCACTCCCTCACTCCTAATCGGTAGATAGATGTGCTTTATTGTTCTTCTGAATACCTTTGATGTTTTGTTTCCTCCTTATGACATTTTATTTATTAATATACTTGCTTTCCCCTCACCCCCCCCCCCATCACCAGCCTTGTTCCCCCATTAGATTGTAAACTTTACCATGGCAAGGGCAAGTCTCACTCATGTTTGTATCCATCCATGCTTCCTTAAACATGCTTTTTAAAGTCAGGAACCAAAAAGATACATGAAAGTCTTTGCAGTTGGAAAAAAGGGGGGGAATATAGAACACTGGTTTCCTATATCTCTATCCTCAGTAGTAGAGTGGAACATCAGATAATAAAGCATTCTTGTTTCTAGAGAGCAACTTAATAGAGACAACTCTTCTTCCCCTAATTCTTCTTCTCCTTCCTCTTTGTTTACCTCCTCCTCTTCCTCTTTCCCCTTCTCCTCCCCTCTCTCCTTTTCTCCTTCCTTTCTTTTTCTCACTATTTAATTGTGATCTAATTTAATCTTCAACTTTCTTTGTATGCTTAGTCTCCGCTTCAAAATGGGATATGTGTTGGTATGAAACCCTTTTGCTTTAATTTAACTGTTATAGTTCAGTAAGGGATCCCTTCTTTTACCTATGAAAACTTAGTGCCAGAACTTAACTAAATAGCACAGTGATGTCTCCAAGATAGTTAGGCGAATAACCCAAATGTTTGATTCTTCCTTAATTTATAAACTACTGAGCCATAGTAATGAACGAACTGTAAAATGAGAACTGTAGAAATAAGATTAAGTGAATTAAATTATTTTCCCTAATAATCTCACTTCTTCCTTAGATTCAGGTCAGAAGACATTTAAAAGGAGAAGATCCATCATAAACTGGGCCTTCTGGCGGGGCTCTAGCACTCACCTGGATAACTTGCCCATGTCACCAACATCTCCTGTGCCAGGACAGCTCTTTGGGGTTTCTCTGCCAAATATCTGTGAGAACGACAATCTGCCCAAAGCTGTCTTGGTAAGTCTCATTTTGGCCTGTAACACTAACAGGAAAGGAGGTTTAGGAAAGGAGAGCTCAGGGAGGTAAATCTATCCCCAAATGGAAAATTATAGACACCCATGGCTCTGGCTGAGAATCTTTATTATTACTTCAAAGAATAAAAATCTGATTAAGCTATTGCAGAGTCATAAGGCAGACAGAATGGGGAGAGATGATCTAGTCTACTGGTTTCAGGGAAAAGCCACATAAACCTGCTCAGATAAATTAGAATCTGCTTTGTAGAAAGAGAATCCACATTAGCCCTCACATTTCTCCCACAGCCTTTCTTGAACCCTACATTGTTCAGAAAGTCTCATTTAATCACTTTAGCAACAGAGACTAAATCTTATATTTCTATACTAAATCTTATATTTGTATTCTAGGTCTTTAAGCATAAAGATACATCTGCTGGCATTTAATTATCTTTTGTATGTAAAAGAGATCAAATGAAAGCCATTGAGTATTATTGTCTCTGGTTAATATAGTAAATGATCACTGTTAAGCAACATTCATTGAGTGTCCACTATCCTCCAAGCACTATGCTAGATGCCTGGCACTTTTGCCTGTATTGTGCATCTATTGTACTAGTCTAGCCACTTTATTCCTTATCCGTCACAACAGATTTAGAGGGTAGTTACCATCATCATCATCATCATCACCATCATTCCTACTTTACAAATTAAAGGGAAAAAAACCCTCGAGTTTACCAAAGGTCACACAATAAATACGTGTCATAGCTAGGTTCCAGATCCCATGGGTTGCTCGTCTCCAACACCTATTCTTTTCCTACGTGGCAAGCAGAGGACACACAGAAAGAAAGAAAGCAAAATGAAAGGTTGAAGAGAATGGAATGGAATGGAATGAAGAAAACTTCCTGGAAGAGATGATTTTGGAGGCTGATTTTAAAAGAAGGAAGTAAATACAGGAAGTAGAATAAAATGTAAAGTCATATAAAAAGAAAGACAAGCAAGTGGAGAGTGAATTTGGCAAGAGCATTTCCATATTATGGGAAAAGAGTCCGTATTAGAGAATAATGGGGAAAGAGTAGTTAGGGAGGAGAGAGACAAGTTAACAGGTACCTTGAAGTGACTGTTGGTTCACTGAAAAAAGACAGTCTCATTAAAGCAAGCGTTTAAAGTAAAGTGTTTTAGATGTTGAATATAGCAAGAATAAATAGGAGAAAGAGATTTATAGATAGCAAAAAACAAATTGACTTTAAATCTCTAGGAGGCCATCTAGCCCCAATCCTTCAGGGCTTCCCCCTGTTATACCCTAGCCTCTGGCAGCTGGACAGGGCGAATGTATGTTCCCTTGCTTGTTATGCATGAGGTGCCATTTTGATTTTTTTCCCCTTGTTCCCCATAGGATATGCTTTTCTTTCTTAACCAAAAAGGACCCCTCACAAAAGGCATCTTCAGACAGTCGGCCAATGTGAAATCCTGCAGAGAGCTGAAAGAGAAACTGAATTCTGGAGCTGAAGTACAACTAGACTGTGAATCTATTTTCGTGATAGCATCTGTCTTAAAGGTAGGGAAAGTTCTCCCTTCATCCACCCCACAGCATAGCTCTGGAGAAAGACAACTGGTTTCTCTCACTATAACATTATCCCCATCTGCAAAGGACCATAATAGAATTAGAATCTTAAAAAGTGTTAATAACACAAAGTCACATTGGCATTTAAAAGCCACTGCTGATATGGTATGTCAGATAGGCTTTTTAAAATTTTTTCATCCCACAGCACTCTTCTCATCTTCACGTCTGCCAATCCCATGCAAAAAATTAAATAAAAATTAAAAATAATCATAACACACAGCATGTTTACCAAAGTAAACATCCTGATGACTTTCTCACAATCTCACTATCTTCCTAATGAAGGCAAAATTTTCAGAAGTAAACTTTTATTAAACTTTGAAACAGAGTTTACCAGAGTAAACAAACATTTGCCTAACAACTGAAACAAAAAATTGCTCACTGAGACCACTGAAAATTCCATTCATTTATACAGTCTCCCCCTAATGCCTTTTAAAAGTAAAGTTGGAGTAGGAATGACTCCAACATCCAGTCCTTCTTTTATGAAATCCTTACCACATTTGGCATTCTTAAAGATTCTCACCCTTCATCCCATGTGTGTCTGGCATTTCACAGTAAGCTTCTTTGCTGCAAATATTTTTGCCACATAACTCATTGACCACAGGTCAACTTTACCATAAAAAATAAAATAACTGGTTGGTTTTGACATACACAATATAAAAATCATGACAGGTGATGATGACTGGTCCCAAGAGTTGGTTTCATATTTTGAAACACACTACATTGGAGGTGAAGGAGGCCAAGGACCTTGAAGGCATAGCATGAACCCACATTTCCCCTAGAACTTAGGAACATTTATCAATGGACAAATGACAGTATGCCAAAAACATACAATGGTGTGGAAGGCTTTCACAAGCACTCAGGCACAAATATGCATCCTAGTACATAGTATTTGAAACCTGGTGCCTCTCTTAATGAAGGAAGAAATTTTAGCAAAAAAGAAAAAGTGTGATGCTGAACAAGAGACGAATCAACAAGCAAAAAAAATGTATAAAGTACTATGAACGAAAGACTTGGAAGACAAGTGCTTAAGTACAACCCACAAAATAATGTCAGTTCATTGCGCAGTATTGCCATGAATCTACACACATTTTAAATGCGTTCAGATATTTTGCATTTCACAATAAAGTCTTTAATTTTGTTATTCTCGTGTTTCATTATATCCTTTTTAATGTTCCTCATTTATTTTTTGTTATTTTACCTTTTATGGTAGAATTGCCTTACAGCCAATTCATTATTTGGTAAAAGTTTTTGCAGCAAAAATGCTTGTGGCAGATAAGCTTACTTATGGCAAAAAAACCCTAGAACCCACCCCTGTGGTTACTTAACTCACATCCACAGTTGAGTTAGACTTCTAAAATGTTTTCCTCCTCACATTCTTGAAAATGCCTCACATTTTTGGAAAACCTAGAGTCAAAACCAGCTTTTAGCAGAGGTTTTGGCCTCAGCAATAGCTTCTGCAGACCAGCATCAGGCTCCCATCTCCCAGCAGGGTTGGAATGCACCAGAGCTAGGGGTGGAGACAGTGCCCCAGCCTGCATCCCAGGGCCTGGAGCATAAAAACCAAATTAAGGAAAACATGGTGAAGAAGACTCTTGCATATCCCTACTGCTGGTCAGTTGCTTACAGAATCATACTTCATGACTTAATGAACAATCAGATGTCTCTTGGTAAAAGGGCCATGTCTGCTCTTAAACAATCCCTGCCATGGACTTTCACAATAAAGTATCACTCAGAAGAACTGGAGAATTGGAGCTAGGGTCATCTAATTTATTTTACACAGGATTTGTGATTACCCTTCAATCCTGGAGTACAATAAAAGTATGTATGGTGTGCTTAGCCACATACATGCAGATATATGCATGATGAATTTTTTTTCATATAATTAGGCTTTCTCCCATCTCTTAATTTAAGAAGTTAAAGCCTATGTTTTAGAAAATTTTCCTTACTATGCTATTCATCACAGCACTATGCTTCTTAAAACTTTGTACTAAATTGTTGATGCTATTACAAAGAAGTATGGTTCTAGAAGAGTTAAACTGTATTTCAGATTGAAGAAATTGTACTTATAGAGGAATAAACAAAAGACAGAAAGTAATCCAAATGATTGAAAAGTCTGGCTAGATGGGTTCCAACTAATTAAAGTTTCATAATCATATAACTGTGTTTTACTCTCATTTCTTCCAAGTGGTTGCAGGAAAGGGAAACTTTTTGCCGAAAGTTTTTGAGCTTTTGTTTTGTTTTGTTTCTTGTTTTTAAGACTATTTGGAAGTGATACTTAAGTTTTCCTTTAATGTTTTGCTTATACTGGTTTTGTTTAAATATAAGCTTAACCTTCAAACTATAATTGGAAGAAAATTGCTTGAGATACTGTAATTTTGATCCATCAGACCTTTGAGGAAAAGTTCATTTTTAATCCTAGGAATCTCATCTCAAATTAATATGGGCATTCTGCTGATGGCTTGGGTTCTGGTTTTGGAGGGGAGGAGGCTTTCCGTTGAGTGCTAAGAGTTGGTGATTGTAATTCAGAACCAGCTCTCACATCCTTTCTCAGACCGATGGTGGTTGTTATTTCGCAACTTGTTATTCCAGCTGTGGAGAGTTCATTGAGATGTTACAAGTTATTATCTTTCAAGTGTAGGTTTTAAGATTTAATGATGTTTTTCTTCAAAACAGATCATAAGTATTTTTTCCACTGAGATTTAAAAAGAGAGGCATTGTCACTGCCCCAATTTGAAATAACAGATTTTGGCTCTTCTGACTCTGGCTTTTAAAGTAGGTGCAGCAACTAAAATTAGTCTGAAATTGTGAAAATTCGGTAGCTTTACCCAAAAGAAAGAGGTAACTTTTGTGATGACACATCTGAATCACAAGTATCCAGGTACATTTCTGCTGAAAAATGTAATAGAACAGAGAAAGACTTTGTATCAATCATCTTCCTACTTGTTAACTACTCTAAAACAAATGTATGATAATAGGTAACATGACTACAAAGAGGTTTATAAAAATTATTTTAGAATCTCAGTTATAGTTAGTTGACCTTCCCTTGTCCTTCACTGATATTTGACCATATGACAAATAGCAACAGTTCAGTAATGACCTCGACTATGTCTGGGACTGTGCTTGGCATTAAGGTGTATGATGTAGAAGGTGAGGGTCTGATCCTGCCCTGAAGGAGCTAATAAGCTAGTGGGGGACATGCTCACCTAATTAGCTAACTGCAACACTTAGGTATCACAGCTTCCATCTTAGTAATAAAAACATGACATATAAGCAACAAGTTGTGCATTGCCGTTTTAAAGCACATAGATGATGTTGCTCATTCGATTTTCCAGCAAGGACTAAAATTATTCAATTGCAGACTTTCACCTATCTCCATGTTGTAGGCAGGAACTTGCAAAAGGATAGTCAACCATGGGTACAGTGCTTAGATATGAAATTGAGTTTTGTCTGCCTGAAGTTTACTAAGGTGGAGATCAGACTTTGCAAGCTTGGCTTGTTAGAACCATGCCAAAAGCAGCAGAGAGAGTTGGCCTAGATCAGAAAGGAACATAGGACCAAGACCAAAATTAGTTCATTTTTAAGCTTTTTATTAACATATGTCAAACAACAAACTCCGTTGATTATATCCTACTTGTGTCATAGTCTGGTTTCACCACACCTAGCCCTGCCAGTGGCCTCAAAATAAAAGGCTCTCAAAGGCCAGACAGGATAATGTACCAGGGACATTTTTTTTTTTTTTTTTTTTTTTTTTTTTTTGCGGTACGCGGGCCTCTCACTGTTGTGGCCTCTCCTGTTGCGGAGCACAGGCTCCGGACGCGCAGGCTCGGCGGCCATGGCTCACGGGCCCAGCCGCCCCGTGGCATGTGGGATCCTCCCGGACCCGGGCACGAACCTGTGTCCCCTGCATCGGCAGGCGGACTCCCAACCACAGCGCCACCAGGGAAGCCCCCAGGGACATATTATTTAATGTACATTAGGCATGGGGTGCTGTCCTAGGCTCCCAGAGCCCAGTCATAGTCTGGAGTGCTTTCTCCCCATGATACATGAGAGCCCTTCTATGGGGAATATAAGGAGAAATTCTAAGTACCTCTGGATGGAATTATTCACCAATGCCACTGGAATATAAAGTTCTAAAATAACAGGGACTTGGTTTTATTTACTACTCTATCCCTAGCACCTTAAACAGTGCCTGGAACGCATGAATAAATATGTATAGAATGATTGGATGACTGATTACCACATTATGAATCTCACAAATATCTTCATGCATTTCTTTTAACTAGTGAAATAAAAAGGATTTAGGATGGTTTGCCAGACCCTGCCATGTTATACTAATTTGCTAAAATGTACACACACAGGAGGTTTCATCCCAAACAGGTTGTCCATTATCTTTACCACTATAGTCCAGAATCCAATTTCCCTCTAGTTTTTGTTAGAAAAATATCAAAGCATGCATTTCTATATGTGCACATCATTGAAGGGTTAGCACAGAGCTCTGTGTATTCCAAAGAAGGGACACCTTAACTGTACTTTCCAATAACGTGTCTTCTTTGTAATTTCTCTCATATATAATTAGCATGAGAATAACAATTTAAAATATTTATTTTTCCCTCTATATAAGGATTTTCTACGAAATATTCCAGGAAGTACTTTTTCGTCAGATCTCTATGATCATTGGGTCTGTGTAATGGATCAAGGAAATGATGAAGAGAAAATACATGCAGTTCAAAGGTAATTATTCTAATTTGGTCATTTCTCAAAAATACTTTTTAAAAAACTTACATTTTATAAGTTTGTCTATTAATGTAATATGACTATCAAAGTCAAATCCATGAGGACCAGTTTAAAAATAGATTTATGCTAGCTACTGTCATTGTTATTGTTTTTTACCCCTAACCTTATTAACGTGGAATACTCTACCATTGTACACCTTCTGTATATCTGAATCTGATAGGAGCTGAAACCCATTAGACCAATAGCTAACACAGTAGACCCAATCTACAATTTATAATCTTAGTTTTGGTAAATATTTAACTAACCAGACAATTCCTTATATACTTCACTTAGCAACTGAATTCACATAGAGAAAATTCCTTCCCCTCAGGGAACTAAGTCTAGTCGAATAGATAGAATAGATGAAACAAAGAATAACAGTGTAGTATAATCAGTGAAAGAGATATATGAAGAAGGATATGTGGGAATACTACAGAGAGAAAAGTGTATTGTCTGTATTCATGCAAAGAATGCATTGTCTGTATTCATGCAAAGGTAAGTTGCTGGCAGGACTCACCATCCTGATTCCTGAATATTTCCTGCATTATAAGAGAAGCAATACTTCCAGCTCTCTGAAAACCCAAGAATCCCAATATCATTTATTTGCCTATGCTTGTTTAGTACAGGTTTTTCTTGAGCAGCTTTCAAATACAAATTATTATCTACACACTGCTATTGATAGACACCTTTTATCAGTAGAAGAAAATAGTATAACTGTTGAAGACACCAGAATCAAAGCCATGTAACAAAATTCTATCTCTGCATCCATTAAGTTTTGGTGGAAACCATTCAGAGGTAGTGAACATCAGATTTTGTATTTTGTTGCTCATTGTCTAAAACTTTATATTCTACAAACTGTTAAATGGGTGATTTTTTTTTTAAAGAGGGTAGACTTATGGCTTTCATACAAATACAAAATTAACACATGTGAAAGATTTTATTTAAAACATTAATTAATGAGAGAACTAGTAAGATATTACTGCCAGTTCGAAGGAGATTTCAAACTATCAATACCACAACTTACATAGTTAACTCAGAAATGCTGAAATGAATTTACAAGTAGATGCAAAACTGACTTTTACTACTGGGGCACGGGGGTGTATGCACAAATAAACCATTTATCTCTCCACCAGACAGAATTTTCCAGTCTATAGACAAGTGTTAAGTGCACTGCTGTCAGTAATCTACAGTTTTCAGAGTTGTAAAATAACTCAAAGGTTTAGGGCCCCCATAGAATCAGATACCCTAGAGCAGGGGTCCCCAACCCCTGGGCCATGGACCAGTAGCAGTCTGTGGCCTGTGAGGAACCGGGCCGCACAGCAGGAGGTAAGTGCGCGGTGGGTAAGCAAGCGAAGCTTCATCTGCTTCTCCCCATCGCACCCCATCGCTCACATTACCGCCTGAACCATCCCCCCAACCCCACTGTCCATGAAAAAATTGTTGCCCATGAAACCGGTCCCCGGTGCCAAAAAGGTTGGGGACCACTGCCCTAGAGTGTGATAGACAGTGCCTCACTTTCCATTGAATACATTCAGTAATCTTTTGGTCCATTTCAGTATCTTTCATAATTTGTCCCTACAAAACTGTACTCATTGTCAGTCCATAGTGCCGAAAAAACACCTCTCTGCTGTTTATGCAACAGGAGTCAGATTACCCAGTGTAACCCCAGGTTACAGATTCTTGCTGGAAAAAAGCAACAAGCATGACTATCAGCATATGTTTTCTGTATGGTAGTAAAAATCATTTTTAGTGAATGTTCATTTAAAATTCCTTACCAATTACAAAATAGGAACAGTAGGAAAAATACTATCGTAAGCTTGACTTATGTGTGATAGTAACACCAGTGAGATAAAGAGATGTGGGACAAAACTGATCTCGGAAGATGTGGGAGCAGAGCATAAGCTCTTAGAATGGACCTGGGAGTCTTCGTAGCTGAAGTTTGGGTTTTTACCAAGAGACAGAATCCTTGTGTTGCCACTTGGAAGTAAAGGAGCATATTAAGTATAACTGTTTAATTTCATCAGAAAGTTTTTTGGGGTATTGGTTGAGAATATTCTGGAATGTTACAGGATTTGCATAAGACACATTGTACCAGTTTCAGGTAAATATTTCAGGCAGCATTTTTTTAGGAACCATTTTTCTGCATTCTTTCACATTTTCATTGGATTGTGAAGGCAGTGTACAAAATAAATAAATAAATCTCCAGTGCTCACCTTCTCTCCTATGTACAGGCAGTCCTCACTTTGCATGTACCATGTTAACACACTTTCCTGTACATCTCAACTGTGAAAAGCAAGGGCTGCCTGGCTATACAAGTTTTCTATGAAATGTTTGCTTAAAGAGTGCATTTTTCTGTCTTTAGGCTATTAGACCAGCTTCCAAGAGCCAATGTTATTCTCCTAAGGTATCTTTTTGGGGTATTATACAACATTGAGCAACATTCCTCATCCAATCAGATGACTGCATTTAATTTAGCAGTGTGCATCGCTCCAAGCATTCTTTGGCCTCCTACTTCCTCCAGCCCAGAACTAGAAAACGAATTTACAAAAAAGGTAATGAAGTTTTTCATTTTTATGCTGTGAGGGACCAAGTCCCCATTTTGAACCTAACATTCAGGGTATTAATTCTGAAAGATATTTTCTTAAATAACTTCAGTACATACCCTTATAAATTTGAGTTCATTGAGTGTTTTATCCTATCCTGGTAGACTGTAGAAAGGTGATTTCTTGAGCAAAAAAGTGATAGCAGTTGGATTACTTCCCTTTTCCCTTTCAGGAGGAAAACCAACTATGACTGACTGACTTAAACCATAGAGTGATAAGAAAGCAGTTGATATGATTTTAAAAAGAAATAAGGACTTTGGAATTTGACAGGTCAGGGTTGGATTCTCAGCCCTACCACTTGCCAGATGTACAATCTTGGGCAAAATTAGTTACATTGATCCACAGTTTCCTCATCTAAAAAATGGAGGTGTTGATAATATCGACATAGTTCATACAGTAGTTACTTGAAATCACACTCATGTAGGGCCTGGTGGTTAGTACAGGGGTGGGGGTATCGGTTCCCCTTGCTCCCAACATTCTGCCTGCTCCTTTGCCTCAGCTGTTGGGGCAAGAAAACTATGTAAAGGTTCCGGTATATCCCATGGAGGCACAAAGCTCCCTAGTAAAGTCTTACCTCTTCCCCCAAGCACCTCCAGTTAGGGAGCCTAAGGGAAGAGACTAGTCAGGCAAAATGCAAGTTTTCTCTCCAGCTGCCTCTCTCCTTCACAATAAATCCACAGAGGATACCTACCCACTTCCCACGCTTATGACACCTGCCTTTTACATAAGAAATGCATTTTATAAATGTTCATCTAATGATGCTTCATGAATTTTAATGAGAAGGTTTATTTCTTCACCCCAAATGCCCTATAGAGAATACTTAAAATTACTCTAATTTTAAAGACAGAACTATTGGCATAAAAATGTTAGCATTAAGCCAAGGCCACACATAATAACAAATAATAACTTTAGTCCACTGATTAAAGTTAATTTCTATGCTCAAACTACTCTTGAAAGTATTATAGTTTGTTAGAGGAAACTGTATTGTATACTTTTAAAGCAGACATGAATTTTTCTCAGGATTCTTTTGCATTTTTTGTTAGAATCAGGATTCATATATGAAATGTGATTTATAGACATGCTATATGAGAAGTAGCAGTTCATTTTTGTCCCTTTTTTGTACAGGTTTCTCTTCTTATACAATTTCTGATTGAAAATTGCTGTCGGATATTTGGAGAAGAAATCACTTCCCTCTTGGGAGAGGTTTCAGTGAGATGTGATACTAGAGAGAATGCCTCAGGTATTGTGAATAATTGGATTGTTTTTTGTGGGAAACAGACACACATCTGTGAAGATCAGCTGGGACAGTGGTTATCCTGGAGCCCACAGCAGCTCAGGTGAAGGGGCCTCTCACCTGGGTTAGTGGGCCTAGGACTTCTGCTCCTTCCTTAGAAGGCCTGCTAATAGGTCAGAGTATGTTAACACTGTGGTAGTGTTAAGAAATGTATAAGACAAGGTTCCAAACTCCAAGAAGTTGTTAGTGGCAGCATTATATGGTATGATGTTTTTAACCTTTCTTTAAATAAAACTTTACAAGGAACCCCAATATGAATAACACAGCTGCTGTGGTTGAAACTGGAGTAGGAGGCCCAGAGGCAGTAGAGGCAGCCCTGGTTTTTTTGCTCCTCACCTTCCTCCTAGAGGTCCCTGAGACTTCTCAGAATTCTAGTGCACTGCAAAAACACTTTAAAAACAACTAGCATCATGGGGCAAGCCAGGGTGTGTTAGGGGTAAAGACATTCAACGTTCCAGATTATGAATTCCTGTACCACCAATTATTAGTTACGTTACCTTTGGCCAATTATTCTATGCCACTGAAAATCATTATCTTCGTTTATAAATATGGATAAACCATAATATCTAACTGTGATGGTTGTATTAAAGATTAAATAAAGGATAGTAAAAAATCTTTGTCAAATAGAGATTGTTAGGGTTAGTAAATGGTATCTCTGAGACTAGAGTTAATTATGTATATCCACCAGCTAATCCATTTAAAAGACAAGAGTCTTATTCAGAACCTGGGTATATCTGGCATTAATTCCTTTATATTTTTAACTGTTTCTTGGTATCTCCTCATTGCTTTGAGGAAATCTTACTTAAGGAAAGCCCATTTCTTCAGGAACTGAGGTAAATCTATTATACCCCAACAGTTTATTTTTAATTCTGCACTTACTACTGGGAAGACTGTGAAAGATCCTTTCTTTCTTTAGAGTAGGAATTTGAACAATCTGCATGAAAACAGAATTAAGCTAAACATCATCACAGTTGGGTAAGTAAAAACAATAATCATGATTCGCTTTTTCAACAGATATCTCTTGCTTCCAACTGAATGACTCCTCCTATGACAGCTTGGAGAATGAGCTGAACGAGGATGTTGATGCCCCGTGTAGTGACTTGGTAAAGAAACTTGGTCAGGGTAGCAGGAGCATGGACTCTGTGTTAACCCTCAGTGACTATGACCTCGACCAGCCTGAGGCAGAAGGTCTTTTAACCCTGAGCGACTTTGACTTAGACCATTCTAAAGATGAAGACATTCAAATGGAGCAGCCTCTTGAATCCAAGCCAGTGAACATTGCAGTGTACACAAAGGAACCCCTGCAGGATCATGCCAGGGCCCCCTCTGGCATGAGCACGCCCAGCCACCTGTCCACAACTGCAGCAGATGCTCCAAAAAGCTTGAGGCGACACCGGCGCTGCTCAGAGCCCAGCTACGACTATCTAGATTCAAAGCTTTCCTATCTCAGGGAGTTTTATCAGAAAAAGCTACGCAAGTCCAGCTGTGATGCAGTTCTCTCGAAAAAAGATGAGAGCCATCTGAATCAGAATCAACCCCTCCAGGAAGAGGGTAAGACATGTTTTAAAAAGAGTTTAGTCATAGGCACTGATATCAAGAAAAATGCCACTAATAAAAATGTTAAGAAGAAAAGCTTGTCTGATAATGAAGGAAATCATGTAAAACTTTTTCCTAAATCCAAGCCAGTAGCTATCTCCATGGCATCTTATAGTCACATGTCCTCATGTGATCATCCCAGGAACCAGACCTTTGATACAGATACATCTGGATACTCCCCACCACACACAACAGATACCCTCAAGAGTTCAAGGAGGCACCGGCGATGCTCAGAGCCCAACATTGATGACCAACACTGCAAACTGACCTATCTCAGGGGGATTCATTCAAAGAAACAACATAAAGCCAGCTATGAAGCCAGTCTCTTGCATGGAGAGGAGGATTATCTCAAGCGGCACAAGTCTTTGCAAATGGAGGGGCAAAAGCTTATTAATCAGAGTTTGGTCATGGGGATTGAGGTGGGCAAGACTAGTGCCACAAACCAAAACACTGATAAGGTTTTACCCCCAAGATTAAACATTTGCTCAAGGACTAGCTATTCCAGCTTGTCCTCCCCAGGCACTTCTCCATCTGGCTCATCAGTGAGCTCCCAAGACAGTGCTTTTTCTCAGATTTCTGAACACTCCGTGTTTACACCCACTGAAACTTCCTCTCCAATAGATTGCACTTTTCAGGCTCAAAGAAAGCAGGAAGAGCTTTCTTCTGACTTTAGCAGTTCCAGCCTCATTTCTGGAATTCCTGGTCCCTCATCAGGGCAGGCCAGCGGCCACCTGGCTTATACAAAAAAGGACAGTGTAGAGTGGCATTCACAAATGCATTCTGTAACTCTTCACCCCAGCACATGGTTGAGAAATGGAGTAGCCAGTTTGAAAAACTGGTCCCTCAAAAAGAAGGCAAGGGCACCCAGACCAGAGGAAAATAAAATAGGTTCTCTAAAAGGACACACAGAGCCTCCTCCACATGCTTCTGGTGTTCCAGAAGCCAACGCACTGCATGAGAGACAGAAAGACATGCCCCGAAGGGCGGCTGAAGGACTTGGAGCTGTGCAAACAGCCCGCTGGTATAGTTCTTACCCCAGCCAGGACTCAGAGAAACACTGTAGCTCTCCAGTCAGCCTAGTGGAAGACAGACTCGGGCTTTGTATGAAGTCACCCAAGGAAGGAGAGATTAGTGGGCAGTGTTCTCCTGGTACTCTGCCTCACGGAAGATCCTCACCCAGCTCTTTGACTGTGGATCATGTGTGCAGCCCAGACTCAGGGCCTACAGTGGTTTGTGATGTTGAGGACAGACATTTGACCAAAGACATTTAACCACAATAAGAATCTGATGTCTACAAGAACAGAAACTGGGCTAATCATGATATAAAGATAATAATTATTATGACCTCTTTGTGTAAAATACCTGGGATGGGTAGCATAAGGATAATCATTGCTAATACTTAGGACAACAAAAGAATTCTCTTTATTGAGACTATTTGGCAAAAAGTTTAGACTAAAAACTTTTGTCACCTAAGTGTTTGGGAGGCTTTTCCTTATTAGAGCATGGTTTGATCCTGTCATGCGTTTTAAGAGCTACAAGCAGAGGGCTAGAGAAAGCATCTTCTGTAGAGGAAACATGCCATGTATGATGAAATTAGTAACCTGAGAAAGCCAGGAAGTCAAAAGTGAAGAATAGAAACTGGAGAGAGAGAGGGAAGGGTGGAAAGAAACCATCCACATTCCATGGAATGTGTTTAATAAGTAGGCAAGAAAAATGCCACTAATCAAAGCTACAGAAGGAAAACATGTTCAATAATAAAGGAAATTATTTGAAACTTTTCCCCAAATCTGAACCAGTGGCCATTTCTGTGACATCTTATAGTCAGTCACATGCCCTCGCAACATCATTTCAGGTATTAGCCCATTGATGCAACTAGAGAGGAAGAAAACTACAGTGATTCAAGAGCCATGAGTACCATGATATAATGGTTTTTGTTTGTTTGTTTTGTTTCTTTGGTTGTGTTGGTTGTGCTTTTCCATTAGTGTTTCATTGCTCTGCAGAGGTTCCAGGACACAGAACTGTGAGGAGAAAGAAGGAGATGGTTGCTCATTTCAATGTCCTTGCAAGGTGCCTGAGCTAGAAACATTCTCCAGAAATGCATTTTTCCTATTATAACGTGACCTTCTGACTGTGTTTGCTGTCTTAGTGTGGAGGAAAAAACTGCCACAGCAGTCCTTTCTCTGTTACACGATTGCTGTTGCCAACATGTGATCAAAGCATGGCTCCTCTTTGTTGAAATTTTTTTCTGCTCCTTGCCTCTTAGATTAGTCAGCCAGAAAAAATTACTGGTAAATCATCCCTTTTCTGATTGTCACTTGGCAGTTGAGAACAGTTTTGAGGTTGGCAGGTTATAAAGAGTCACAGAATAGAGGAGCCATAAGAGTGGCTGTCAGGCCTCCTTTCAGACAGTCATCGGCTTTGGATTTTCTTACCTCCAGAAGTTTTTACATATTCTTTGTTCCAAATGATTCATGGTTTATACCCCATTGGTTCATTTCATATCCATGGACATTTCTCCTCTCTTGCCTTAAAGTTTATACCAGTACCTCTCCTGGATTATTTCCATGGATTATTTGGCCTTGCCAGCCAGTGTGAAGGGGTAGAATCAGAAATGGATGTGCATCTTCCTTCATTTTAAATACTTATAAGAAGTTGCTTAGAGCCCATTTGGTTTCTTTAGTTCAGTATCAGATGGACCTTCCTCCCACAAATTTGCTTAATTCCAAATTATTTTTCTCAGCCACCCAGAAACTTTCATGTCAAAATGTTCTTTCACTGTTGTCCTAAAGGTTGCATTTTTCAGTTATAGAAAAAAAAAATAATGTTTTCTGTAAGATAGAAGAAATCCTTTCAGTATTAGCTCTAGGTGCTACCTACCTCTAGGGGACATGGCCCTGTTTGTCCTAAGCATTATAATTAACTTTTAGAACCCTCTCCAAAGAGCTCCTTTATGACACTGGCCATCTCAGTCACAGATGTGAAGTAGATTTTACCTTATAACTAACCACTCCTATATTTAGACTCCTAAGTGTCCATAGGCATCTTTTGTGGTATAATATATAAAGGCAACAGGGATTCCCCTCACCCTTAGGGCATACTACTGCAGAACCACAAGATGTGAATGAAGCTCTTATGGCTTGGAGTGTCTTTCTAGAAGAAATTGCTTCTCTACTTAACAAAATAATAGTTCTATCCTTTTTGCTTTCATATTGATGGATAGGAAATCATCCACTCAGTTTGAAGCATGGAAGAAAATAGATGCTGAGGTTCTTCAATAACCATTCCTACTCTCTGTGTTCCCTTAGATACTCCTGTAACATTTAATGTGAATAGTTAATATTGCTGTAAAGTATTATATTGTATGATTTGAAGACAGACTACATGTCATTTTATCATACTCTGTCAATCTATAATATATTAGACCAATGCTTTATCTAAAATGCTTTTGAGTTTGTATAATATATCTTGACAAATTTTACTACCATATGTTATGTAATAAATGTGTATTTTTGTACTTGCAGAAACTGCTGCTAAATTTTAAAGTTGTTTGGTTTTAAAGGCACTGATAATGGATATGTATGAAGTCCATTTTGTCTATTAAATAAAACACCATTCTTCAGAGTTAACAGTCCCACCAGAGCAATATTGCCCTTTGTAGACTCATTTTAGCTAATGAGCCCAATTTCTGCTTAACATTGGAAATTTCATAAAATGTAATTAATGTTGAATTGGATCTTTGAGCTTTTAGTCATAGGCCATGGTTAGTCTCTCTAGAAAAAGAGGTTTTTTTCTTTTATAGTTTTCTAATCTTACTGTTTACCAAACAAGTTATGCTTCATACACAAAGTCTTCATTTTTCTTAGATATTATATTTACACTGTGCTCCTAGAATCAGATACGTATTAAGTCTATATTCTCATATCAGAGAACCATCAACTCAGTTTAATTGATTGTATGAGATTTTCTTGTCTAAATTTGAACCATTCTGACCAGAGTATCCAGTTGACTCGAGACACGTCCAGACATCCCAAGATGTCTGGATCCAGATACTACAAGACATCAGTACTTATGAAGTCAGGTAAACTTATCAAATATTCTCATTTCCCATGACTGCTGCATCTTTGCCTTCTCAAAGTTCATGGAAGTTCACTCTATATAAGTTTAAGCACCATTTCAAGAATATCCAAAAAAATATACTACCTTAGTCCAGAAAAAAAATGGTTTGCTCTGAGCAAAATATAAAGATGATTTTTGCTTTTAAAGAAGAGGCTTAATCTACTAAAAACATTGGATTCAATAAATTATCTCACTTTGTGTTTTTCTGCTTTTCATGGTATGGCATCAAATTGAAAGGATCTAATGTATCCTTGAACCAATGGCATATTTTGTCTTTGAAAATAAGAATATTATGTATCTTAATCCAAATTATGGTAGTAAGTGTTTAACTGATCTTTTCCTACCTGGCCATGTTTTAATGACTTGAGAGGAAGTCTTTGCAAACTGTTTATTTCAATACAAAGAAAAAAATGAATAATAAAGCTGGGTAAAACGTTAACTTCTTTAATATCTAGTCTGGTTACAAGGATATCTCATAAGCTAAGTTTCCTGCTGAAAGGAAGAGTACTCTTGAGTTCTGTGCTTTCTACCCCAAGTATGAGTCTACTCTGTTCCTAAGCCACCTGTGAGTATAAATCCTTCATTTGTATTATTTTTAAAAAGGGGAACTAAGTAAACTTTAGTTCTGTATAATGTCAGATATGTGGTAGAATTGGCAGAAGGCTCTGAGGTGTAATTTGGAAAATTTTGTTTCCAAGTCCCAAAGAAATATGCACAGGGTGGTAATAGATGTATGTTGTTTCTTAATTTGTACAACGTGTGTTCTCATTGTGCAACGTCAGAGGGCATGTGTATCTGTAGATAGTTCAGAGTGTTTTTCTAACCTATTTAATTTCTTAAGGCAAAGTAAATATGTTTTCAGGAGTTTGATTTTATATGACAATAGAAGATGTGGGTTTGGGAGACATTAAGATTTAAATGCTAGTTGTTTTCACTCATCTAGGTTTAATTTTTAGATTACAGTAACTTGGAATTAAATTTAGAACTTCTTACAGCCTCTTGATCTGCTATGAGGAGTAAATAAATTAGCTAAAAACCTGTACTTGTGAGGTAGGTCCATTACTCTGGGCCAGTAAAATGGTTGCTGTAAAGAAATACTCTGTCTCTACCAGGTCATAGGGACTGATGGTTACTGCCTAAAATTTTCAGAAGAAAAAAGACATTTTACATCTTTGCCCCAAGAATGAGATGACTGAGAAGCAGAGAATCATCAAAATACATGAACACAGAGAAGCTTACTGCTTGAAGCTTACAGCAAATGAACAGAGGGGGAGGAAAGCTGTAGATGAGCTAATTCACTGAGTCACAAAGAGTTCAAGGAAAATTAAGAAAAGGGAAAGAGTATGGCTAGGGAGAGATGGAGATATTACAAGTGATATGTACACTGGTCAGGCAGTTTAATTTTTATTTCCAGGTACTATTCTAGCCCCCAGGATAAAGGTAAAAAAAGATAGATTGTTCCTGTGTTCAGGGACTTTAAAGAACTAAGGGAAAATTTGGGCTGTGTAGAAGGAGAGCAGTAACATTGGGCACTCACTGTTGCCTGCATGCACTGGCAACCAGAGCATTATTAGTTTTATTTCATTTAATGCTCACAATAGCCCTATGTTCTAGGTACATTCAGCTAGAAGCTCATTCTGACCACAGGCTCTTTTTTTTCACTTTCACCTTAAAATAGGGATGATGATAATACCTCTTCCATAATAAAGCAGATACAAGTTATGTATGAGGACCAATACAAACTTTGCTAAGTTACTGTGTCTCAGCTAGATATCTCTAAGAGAATCATTCAGTATCAGAAATAATTCAGAAACCTATGATAAATGTAAAAATAGTTGGGCTGAAAGGTGGTCCAAACAAAATTGTATAGACTTGTGTCTCCCTGCTCCTTCTCTCTAAGTATATCTATATATCCTGGAAACAATGCAAAGGACAACCAAAGGAGAACCCTAAAAGATGGGTGAATTGGTTCAGAACCCTAGGACTGGAAAAAACCACAGTAACAGAGCATCTTACATCCCCTCAGCCAACAGAAGAAGGAGAGCCAGGCCCGGCCTTTTCCAACCTAGCAAACGAAGGCAGCAGAGATATGTGCATTCCTTTCCCAGATCAGAGGGAGTCCTTCTGACACCATTGGGTAAGCCAGGCACCACCAGCAAAAGGGAGAGTTGAGCCACACTAAGTGGCCAGGCCTGAGACTTCCCTCCCCCACTGGGAGATACTGGAACGGCCAGGCAATAACAGAAAGGATTCAGTCACAACAAGCAGTTCAGTCTGGGAAGCATCTTTGCCCCAGCAGGCATAAGACTCCCCCCAACCCAACCACCCAAAGACACTAGGATGGCCAGAAGCCATGGAAGGGAGGGATTCTATACCACAAAAAGCACTCAGCCTGGGGAGTCTCAGGGCAAAGAACAAATAGGCTTCTCTGGCTGAGAACAGATCAAAGTAGCACCACAAAGGTTCTGAAAAACTATCAATGGACCTACAATGCCTGGTAGGCCAGGGCCTATGTGCTAAAGCTAAACAAGGTGACTGCCTACTAAAATAAAAGATTTAAATAGGGCCCAGAGTCTCCTAGCATAACAGACAAAATGTCCGGGATACAATTTGAAATCACCTATCATACCAAGAACCAGGAAAATCACAACTTCAGTGAGAAAAGACAACTGACACCAACATCAAGATGATTTAAAAGCAGCCATCTTAAAAATGTGTCAATGGGCAAATAAATACAAATTATCTTGAAACAAATGAAAAAGAAAAGAAAGAAAATCCTACCAAAGAAATAGAAGTTGTACAAAAGGGCCAAATGAAAATTGTAGAACTGAAAAATACAATAACATATTTTTAAAACTCAGTAACAGAGTGGAGATGACAGAGGATAGAATCAGTGGACTTGAGGACAGATAGAATTTACACAATCTGAACAACAGAGAAAATAGACTAAAATAAATAAGAATGAACAGAGCCTCAGAGACCTGTGTAACAGTAACAAAAGATCCAACATTTGTATCATCAGAGTTTCAGAAGGAGAGAGGGTAGGGCTGAAACAGTATTCAGAGAAATGATATCTAAAAACTTCCCAAATTTGATAAAATATACAAAGCTATACATTCAAGAAGCTGAGTGAAACCCAAACTGGATAAATGCAAAGAAAGACACATCACAACTAAATGTTTGAAGACTAATGATGAAAAAAGTGTTGAAAGCAGTAAAAAACACCTTACCTATAGGGGAACACCAAATTAAATTATCATCTGAAACTATGGAGGACAGAAGAAAGTGGCACATTTTGCAAGTGCTGAAAGAAAAGAACTGTCAACCCAGAATCCCATATACAGTGAAACTGTCCTTTGTAAATGAAGGAGAAATAAAGACCTTCTCAGATGAAGGAAAACTTTAAAGAATTTGTCACTAACAGACAGACTCTTAAAGACTGGCCAAAGGAATTTCTTTAAACAGAAAGTAAATGCTAGAGTAAGGGAATTTGGAGCATCAGGAAGAAAGGGCAATGGAAGGGAGAAATAATAGTATATAATGGTTGACTGTTCACATGAGTTTTAGAAGTCATATTTGATGCTTGAAACTAAAATTATAACACCATTTGATACTCAAGACAATGATATTTAAAAGTGGAAAAAATAAAGGGACCTAATAGAAATGAGGTCTCCATACTTCACTAGAAGGGGTAAAAGGTTGATAACAGTAGAATGTAATATGCTATATATGTATATTGTAATAATTAGGGCAACTACAGAAACTATATATTTGGAGAACATTTCTTTCCAAAACACCATAAGTAAATCAGGATGGAATCCTTAAAAAAATGTTTAAGCCACAGAATAGAGAAAGAATAGAGACAGAAGAACAAAAAGTAGAGGAAAAAATAGAAAACAGACAATAAAATGGCATGCTTAAGCTCCAACATATATTACCTTAAATATAAATGATCTGCATGTATCAATCAAAAGGCAAAGATTGACAGAGTGGATTAAAAAAACAAACAAAAAGAACCTTGCCTAACTATGTCCTATCTACAGGAAACTCACTTCAAATTCAATGACATAGATAAGTTGAAAGTAAAAGGATGAAAAAGATATACCATGCAATCATTAATCAAAAGAAAGGAGGAGTGGCTATATTAAAATTGGATAAGGTAAACTTCAGATCAAGGAAAATAACCAGAGACAGAAAGGGATATCACATAACAATAAAAGCCTCAATCCTTCAAGAAGATATAACAACCCTAAATTTGTATGAACAAACAACAAATCTTCAAAATATGTAAAGCAAATAATGACATAACTGAAAGGAGAGATAAAACCACAATTACAGTTGAAGATTTCAACACTCCTCTCTCAACAATTGATAGAACAACTAGACAGAAAACCAACAAGTATATAGATCTCACCAGCACCATGAACCAAAAGGTTATAATAGGCATTTTAGAACACTTCACCCAACAATAACAAAATACACATTCTCTTCAATTGCCCATGGAACATAAAACAAAACAGACCATATCCTGGGCCACAAAACAAACATCAACATTTTTTAAAAGTCAAAATCATGCAGAATGTTTTCTGACCACAATGCAATCTAACTAGAAATCAATAACAGAAAGATAACAGGAAAATATTCAAACACATGGAAACCAAACAACATACTGCTAAATAATCCATTGGTCAAAGAGGAAGTTTCAAAGGAAATTTTTTTAGATGATAGAAGTAAATGAAAATACAACATATCAAAATATGTGGTATACTGCTAAAGCAATGTCAAGAGGAAAATTCATAATACTAAGTGCTTACACTAAAAAAGAGGAAAGGAGAGGAGTCAAGATGGTGGAATAGGAAGACACGGAATTCATCACTCCTCATGGATACAGAAGGAATTCATCTATGGATGGAACAATTCCCACAGAGCATCTGCTGAACATTAGTGGAAGACTCTGGACACCTAAAAAAATGAAAGAATGAAAAAAAAAAAAAAAAGGAATCAGAAAAGGGACCAGCAACCCCAGCAGGAAGCTGAAGGTGAGTGGAGGTCCCCAGACTCAGAAAAACTCATGGTGGGAAAATCAGCTGGGAGAGAAAAGGACCTTCATGGGGATCAAAGGAGAATACAGTACACGGTCTGTGGAAGGCAAGACAAAGTAAGAACTGCAGGCAGGGTCTACACTGCAGCTCTGCACATTCCCGAATTGAGTTGCCAGTTGTGAAAAGGAGCTGGGCACTGGAAAGTAGGGTTTGGAGCACGGACCCAGGGAAGGGACAACTGTTGGCTGTGAAAATACAGACTGAAGGGACAGGAGTAAGAAGCTCCACAACTGGGAAAGTCCTCAGAAAAAGCCTGAGATACCATAAAATAAGAATAAGACATCAGTGTTGAGTGGCACGCAAGGGGCAGAGCCATTATAACCCCTTTTCCCAACCACCTGCTTCTTCAGCCTCCACAGGCACTGGGAGGAGCTCCCACCTGAGCAAGCCCACTCCCCCCCTCTGATCAGGGTCTCCTCTGCCCATGTGGGCTCTGCGGACCTGAGTGCCACCCATCCCAAAGCCTCCTTGGGAATCAGCCCTGGGCACCCCTGCCTGGGACAAGAATCTGCCGATGCTGCTGGGGGCTGCATTCTAAAGCATGGGGCTGGGGGAAAGGATCCAGGGAGAGGAACACTGTGGGCTGTCTGGATGCAGCAGAGGAGACGGGAATGAGGTGGCACGTGGCTGGGAATGCCTGTAGAGAAAGCTTAGTCTGCCTAGAAAGGGCGTCACTATTGTTGAGAGGTGCATGAGGGGCAGGGCCGCCACCACTCCCATTCACCAGAGCCACGGTCTGTTCCAACTACCTGCTGGACCCACTGCCTCAGGCAAACTGCAGGCACTCCAATTGTGGCTGCAGTACTCAGGCCCCGGCATGAGTGAGTAAGTGTGCCCCAAGCAGCCTCTGCTTTCACCCCCTCCCACCTGGGCAAGGAAAAGAGCCTGAGGGCAGCACACACGCAGAGGTAGGGTAAAAACCAAAGCTGAGCCCCAGGGGTGGTGCGACTAAGGAAGAGGAACAGAAATCTTTCCATGCAGCTGCACAAGCTGTGGATTAAATCCCTGAGATTGGCTGGACAAATCCTGCATCTCTGGAATTCCTGAATAGACAGCAAGTGTTTCAACATTTGAAACCAGTCTAGCCTTTGCAGCACTGGACGCTGGGGACAAGTGCATGTGGGAATCGGGCCATGTCAGAGTCTGTGCTGGCTCCACAGTGCCCACAGCAGGTCCAGAGAACTACCTAGAGGTATTGGGGGCTTCCTGGGGAGGCGGGATTGGCTCTGGCTCACTGTGGGAGCAAGGACACTGACAGAGGAGGCCCCAGGAAAATATTCTTCTTACTATTATTCTTATTTTGTTTTATGTTGCTCAGTTGTTGGCATTGTTACTTTTATTATTTTTTTGCCTTTTATTTTTGGTATTTATTCTTTTTAATCTTTTTCCAATATATGAAATTTTTTATTTCTCTATTTTTAATTTACTTTTTGTTTCTTTGTGGTTTATTTCCTTGTTTTTCTTCTTCCTTATCTATTTTTTATTTTATTTTTCTTCTTTACATTGTTTTTATGTGTATATTTTATGTTTTCTTCACTTTTTATGTTGTCTGTTTGCTTTCTGTTTTGCTTTATTTTTCATTCTTTGTTTTTGTTAGTTTAGCCCTTATTGACTGTTCTCATATTAGAATTCTTTTGTTTGTTGGTCTGTTCCCTTGTTTTTTAAATTTTCTTACATTTTTTAATTTTTTCTCTTTTTTTCTGAGTGTGTGTGTGTGTTTGTGTGCTGTGTTGTTGTTGCTGCTGTTTGTTTGATGCTGTTTTTGCTATTTGTCTTGGGTTTTGTTCATCTGTTTGTTTTCTTTTCATTTTTTTTCTTTCCTTTTCTCTCAGGTCACACTGTGTGGCTTGTGGGCTCTTGGTTCCCCAGCCAGGGGTCAGGCCTGGGCCTCTGGGATGGGAGCATAGGCTCCAGGATGCGGGACCACCAGAGAATTCCCAGGTCAGGGAATATTAATCAGTGTATGTGCTCCTAAAAGTATCCATATCAACACCAAGACCAAGCCCCACAGAACTGCCTGCAGGCTCCAGTGCTAGACACCTCACTCCAAACAACCAGCAAGACAGGAACACAGCCCGACCCATCAGTAGGCAGGCTGCCTAAAGTTGTACTAAGCTCACAGACACCCTAAGACACACCACTTGATGAGGACCTGGACTTCAGGGGAAAAGACTCACTCCACCCACCATAGCGCAGGCACCAGGCCTTCCCACCAAGAAACCTGCACAAGCCCCTGGGCCAACCTCACTCACCAGGGGGCAGAAAACAGAAGCAAGAGGAACTAAGACCCTGCAACCTGCAGAAAGAAGAACATAAAAACAGTAAGTTAGACAAAATGAGATGACAGAGAGGCATGTTGCAGATGAAGGAAGAACATAAAATCCCACAAGACCATATAAATGAAGAGGAAATAGGGAAATAGGCAATCTACCTGAAAAAGAATTCAGAATAATGACAGTAAAGATGATCCAAGATCTTGGAAATAGAATAGAGGCATAGATCAAGAAGATTAAAAAGGAACTAGAAGAACTAAAGAACAAACAATCAGTGAAGAACCACGCAATAACTGAAATGAAGAATACACTAGGGGAAATCAACAGCAGAATAACTGAGGCAGAAGGACAAATAAGTGAGCTGGAAGATAGAATGGTGGAAATAACTGCCAAGGAGCAGAATAAAGAAAAAGAATGAAAAGAATAAGGACAGTCTCAGAGACCTCTTGGAAAACATTAAATGCACAAACATTCAAATTATAGGGGTCCCAGAAAAGAAGAGAAAGGAAAACGGCCTGAGAAAATATTTGAAGAGATTATAGTTGAAAACTTCCCTAACATGGGAAAGGAAATAGTCAACTCCAAGAAGCACAGAGAGTTCCATACAGGATAATCCCAAGGAGAAACATGCCAAGACAAATATTAATTAAAGTAACAAAAATTAAATACAAAGAAAAGTTAAAAGCAGCAAGGGGAAACAAATAACCTACAAGGGAATCCCCATAATGTTATCAGCTAATTTTTCAGCAGAAACTCTGCAGGTCAGAAGGGAGTGGCAAGACATTTAAAGTTATGAAAGGGCAAAGGCTACAAACAAGTCTACTCTACCCAGGGAGGATCTCATTCAGATCTGACAGAGAAAACAAAACCTTTAAGCAAAAGCCAAGAGAATTCAGCACCACCAGATCAGCTTTACAACAAATGCTAAAGGAACTTCTCTAGGCGAGAAACACAAGAACATAAAAAAGGACCTACAAGAACACACACAAAACAATTAAGAAAATGGTAATAGGAACATACATATATATAATTACCATAAATATAAATGGATTAAATGTTCCAACCAAAAGACACAACTAACTGAATGGATTACAAAAACAAGACCCGTGTATACACTGTCTACAATAGACCCACTTCAGGCCTAAGGGCACATGCAGACTGAAAGTGAGGGGAAGGAAAAAGATATTCCATGCAAATGGGAATCAAAAGAAAGCTGGAGTAGCAATACTCATACCAGACAAGATGGACTTTAAAATAAAGACTGTTACAAGAGACAAGGAAGGACACTACATAATGGTAAAGGGATCAATCCAAGAAGAAGATATACCAATTATAAATATCTATACACCCAATATAGGAGCACCTCAATATATAAGGCAAATGCTAACAGCCATAAAAGGAGAAATCGACAGTAACACAATAACAGTGAGGGATTTTAACATCCCACTTACACCAGTGGACAGATAATCCAGACCAAAACACAGGCTTTAAATGACACAAGAGACCAAGTAGACTTAAATGATATTTATAGGGCATTCCACCTGAAAGCAGAAGATTACACTTTCTTCCCAAGTGCTCATGGAATATTCTCAGGATAGATCACATCTTGGCTCACAAATAAAGCCTTGGTAAATTTAAGAAAATTGAAATCATGTCAAGAATCTTTTCCAACCACAATGCTAGGAGATTATAAATCAATTACAGGAAAATAACTGTAAAAATAAACACATGGAGGCTAAACAACACGTTACTAAAGAACCAAGAGATTGCTGAAGAAATCAAAGGGGAAATCAAAAAATACCTAGAAAAAAATGACAATGAAAACACCACGACCCAAAACCTATTGGATGCAGCCAAAGCAGTTCTAAGAGGGAAGTTTATAGCAATACAATCCTACCTCAAGAAACAAGAAAAACCTCAAATAAACAACCTAAACTTACACCTAAAGCAACTAGAGAAAGAAGAACAAATAAAACCCAAAGTTAGTAGAAGGAAAGAAATCATAAATATAAGAGCAGAAATAACCAAAATACAAATGAGGAAAAGAATAGCAAAGATCAGTAAGACCAAAATCTAGTTCTTTGAGAAGATAAACAAAATTGATAAACCTTTAGCCAGACTCATCAAGAAAAAAAAGAAGAGGACTCAAATCAATAAAATTAGGAGTGAAAAAGGAGAAGTTACAACTGACAACACAGAAATACAAAACATCATAAGAGAGTACTACAAGCATAAACTATATGCTAATAAAATGGACCATCTGGAAGAAATGGACAAATTCTTAGAAAAATACAACCTTCGAAAACTGAACCAGGAAGAAATAGAAAATATGAACAGACCAATCATAAGGAATGAAGCTGAAACTGTGATTAAAAATCGTCCAACAAACAAAAGTCCAGGACAAGATGGCTTCACAGGTCAATTCATCAAACATTTAGAGAAGAGCTAACACCTATCCTTCTCAAACTCTTCCAATAAATTGCAGAGGATGGAACACACCAGAATTCATTCGATGAGGCCACCATCACCCTGATACCAAAACCAGACAAAGATACCACAAATAAATACAGGCCAATATCACTGATGAACATAGATGCAAAAATCCTCAACAAAATACTAGCAAACTGAATCCAACAACACATTAAAAGGATCATACACCATGATCAAGTGGGGTTTATCCCAGAGATGCAAGGATTCTTCAATATATGCAACTCAATCAATGTGATACACCATATTAACAAATTGAAGAATAAAAGCTATATGATCTCAGTAGACGCAGAAAAAGCTTTGGACAAAATTCAACACCAATTTATGATAAAAACTCTCCACAAAGTGGGCATAGCAGGAACCTACCTCAATATAATAGAGGCCATATATGACAAACCCACAGCAAACATCATTCTCAATGCTGAAAAACTGAAAGGATTTCCTCTAACATCAGGAAAAAGACAAGGGTGTCTCACCCCTTGTCTCACCACTCTTATTCAACATAATTTTGGAAGTTCTAGCCACAGCAGTCAGAGAAGAAAAAGAAATGAGGACTTCAAATTGGAAAAGAAGAAGTAAAAGTCTCAATGTTTGCAGATGATGAGATCCTATACATAAAAATTCCTACAGATGCCACCAGAAAACTACTAGAGCTAATCAATGATTTTAGTAATGTTGCAGGATACAAAATTAATACATAGAAATCTCTTTCATTCCTATACACTAACAACAAAAGATCAGAAAGAGAAATTAAGGAAACAATCCCATTTACCATTGCAACAAAAAGAATATATCAAAGTATTTAGGAATAAACCTACCTAAGGAGGCAAAAGACCTGTACACAAAAAACTATAAAATACTGATGAAAGAAATCAAAGACGACCCAAAGAGATGGAGAGATATACCATGTTCTTAGATTGAAAGAATCAATTTGTGAAAACGACTATACTACCCAAAGCAATCTACAGATTCAATACAATCCCTATCAAATTACCAACGGAATTTTTCACAGAACTAGAACAGAAAATTTTACAATTTGTATGGAAACACAACAGACCCCGAATAGCCAAAGTAATCTTCAGATAAAAAACCAGAGCTTGGTGAATCAGGCTCCCTGACTTCAGAATATATTACAAAGCTACAGTAATCAAGACAGTATGGTACTGGCACAGAAACAGAAATATAGATCAATGGAACAGGATAGAAAGCCCAGAGATAACCGCAAACACCTTTGGTCACCTCATCTATGACAAAGGAGGTAAAAATATACAATGGAGAAAAGACAGTCTCTTCAATAAGTGGTGCTGGAAAAACTGGACAGCTACATGTAGAAGAATGATATTGGAACACTCCCTAACACCATACACAAAAATAAACTCAAAATGGATTAAAGACCTAAATCTAAGGCCAGACACTATAAAACTCTTTGAGGAACACATAGGCAGAACACTCTTTGACATAAATCATAGCAGGATCTTTTTGACCCACCTCCTACAGTAATGAAAATAAAAATTAAACACATGGGACCTAATTAAACTTAAAAGCTCTTGTACAGCAAAGGAAACCATAAACAAGATGAAAAGACAACCCTCAGAATGGGAGAAAATACTTGCAAACAAAGCAACTGACAAAGGATTAATCTCCAAATTATATAAGCAGCTCATGCAGCTCAATATCAAAGAAACAAACAATCCAATCAAAAAGTGGGTGGAAGACCTAAATAGACATTTCTCCAAAGAAGACATACAGATGGTCAAGATGTACATGAAAAGATGCTCAACATCACTAATTAGTAGAGAAATGCAAATCAAAACTACAATGAGGTATCACCTCACACTGGTCAGAATGGCCATCATCAAAAAGTCTAAAAATAAGAAATGCTGGAGAGGGTGTGAGCCCTCTTACTGTTGGTGGGAATGTAAATTGATACAACCACTATGGAAAACAGTATGGAGTTTCCTTAAAAATCTATAAATAGAACAACCATATGAACCAGCAATCCCAATACTGGGCATGTACCCTGAGAAAACCATAATTCAAAAAGACTCATGCACCCCAATGTTCATAGCAGCACTATTTACAATAGCCAGGACATGGAAGCAACCTAAATGTCCATCAACAGAGGAGTGGATAAGGAAGGTATGGTATATATGTAGAATGGAATATTACTCAGTCATAAAAAGGAACAAAATTGGGTCATTTTTAGAGACGTGGGTGGACCTAGAGAGTATCATACACAGTGAAGTAAGTCAGAAAGAGAAAAACAAATATCATATATTAATGCATATATGGAGAATCTAGAAAAATGGTATAAATGACCTTATTTGCCAGGGAGAAATAGAGATACAGACATAGAGAAAAAAATGTATGAATACCAAGGGGGAAAGTGGTGGGGTGAGAAGAATTGGGAGATTGGGGTTGACACATATACACTACTGATACGATGTATAAAATAGACAGCTGATGGGAACATACTGTATAGCACAGGGAACTCTACTTAATGCCCTGTCATGTCCTAAATGGGAGGGAAAGCCAAAAGGGAGGGGATACATGTATGGCTAATTCATTTTGCTGTGCAGTAGAAGCTAACACAACATTGTAGAGCAACTATACAACAATAAAAATTAATTTAAAAAAATTTAAAAATAGGAAAGATCTCAAATCAATAAACTAACTTCCTACCTCAAGAAACTAATAAGAAGAGCAAAATAACCCAAAGCGAGGAGAAGGAAGGAAGCAATAAGGATTAGAGCAGAAATCTATAAAATTGAATTTAGGAAAACAATAAAGATTATCCATAAAACAAAATGTTGGTTCATTGAACAAAATTAATAAAATTGATAGGGCTTCCCTGGTGGCACAGTGGTTGAGAGTCTGCCTGCCGATGCAGGGGACACGGGTTCATGCCCAGGTCCGGGAAGATCCCATATGCCATGGAGCGGCTGGGCCCGTGAGCCATGGCCACTGAGCCTGTGCATCTGGAGCCTGTGCTCCACAACGGGAAAGGCCACAACAGTGAGAGGCCCACGTACCGCAAAAAATAAATAAATAAATAAAAATAAAATAAAATTGATAAACCTTTATGTAGACTGATGAGAAAACAACCCCATAAACCACCAATATCAGGAATAAAACAGGATATCATCATAGGTCCTGCAGCCATTTAAAGGATAGTAAGAGAATACTACAAATATTTTTTAACACTCATAAATTTGACAGCTTAAAAGAGGTGGAAAAATTCCTCAAAAACCACACATTACCAAACCTCAATCAAGATGTAATTGATAATCTGAACAGTCCTAAGGCAGAAATAGAACCTCAACCTAAACCTCACACCTTATACAAAAATTAGAGGGCTTCCCTGGTGGCACGGTGGTTAAGAATCTACCTGCCAATGCAGGGGACACAGGTTCAAACCCTGGTCCTGGAAGATCCCACATGCCGCAGAACAACTACAAGCATGCACCACAACTACTGAGCCTGTGCTCTAGAGCCCACGAGCCACAACTACTGAGCCTGTGTGCAACAACTACTGAAGCCCATGCCCCTAGAGCCCATGCTCTGCAACAAGAGAAGCTCCCACTATGAGAAGCCCATGCAGCGCAATGAAGAGTAGCCCCTGCTCACTGCAACCAGAGAAGAGCCTGCACGCAGCAACAAAGACACAACGTGGCCAAAAATAAAATAAATAATTTTTTAAAAATTAATTGCAAATGGATCATGTACTTAAATGTAGATTTTGAACTATAAAATCTTCAGGAAAAAGACAGCTGAAGATCTTCAGGATCTAGAGCTAGGTATATAGTGCTTAGATTTGACACTAAAAGCATGATATATAGAAGGAAAAAAAAAGATAATTTGGACCTCATCAGAATTTAAAATTTTCCTCTGTCATACAACACATGAAGAGGATGTGGTGCTACAGACTGGGAGAAAATATTTGCAAGCTACATATTTGACAAAGGACTGGTATCTAGAATACATAGAAAAAGAACTCTCAAAACTCAACAGGAAAAAAAAAATTTAAGTCTAATCTGGCATGTAAGGAGCTTGAAAGTTATCACCCATCCTCATAAGGAAAAAGCTAAACAAACAAAACCAAGAACTCTTCTCAGATTCATCAAAGAGTGGAGATTACAGAGAAAACTGCTGCCCAAAAATTAGAAAGACAGACAGGTGGATACAGAGAATCACTGCTTACCAGAGCAGAAGCCTCTGTGGGAACCAGTCCTGAATAAGAATGCTTAACCTATAGTTGATGGACTGCTGAGGACTCAGGGCAGATGACAGCGAGAGTTAAGAGTTCCAGGGTACCCAGACTTGAGAGACTTTTGCCAGTTTTACCTCCAAGAGCCCTACCAGGCTCTCACAGTGAAGATCAGAAAAGATCCCCTAAAGCTCTCATCAAGGAGAGGAGAAAAGTAGCCATTATGAAATATGCCCAGAGCATTCTGTTCTCTTCCTGTTAAAGGCCTGTCCTCACGGAAAACTATTTTACCAGAGCCTAACAGAGAGGAAAGGTTATACTCAACTCCAGCCCACTCTAGACTTCCATGTGGAGGAAGGGAAATACCTAACTTCAGCACCCATAGTCATCCCGTCTCACCTGAGGGAGATTAAAAAACAAAACAAACTGAGCATCTTAGTCATCAGAAATGTTTCTTTTTCAATTTTTTGTACAGTGTTAGGAAGTGTTCTAATTTCATTCTTTACACAGAGCTGTCCAGTTTTCCCAGCACCACTTATTGAGGAGAATGTCTTTTCTCCATTGTATATTTTTGCCTCCTTTGTCAAAGATAAAGTGACCATATGTGTGTGGGTTTATCTCTGGGCTTTCTATCCTGTTCCATTGATCTATATTTCTGTTTCTGTGCCAGTACCATACTGTCTTGATTACTGTAGCTTTGTAGAATAGTCTGAAGTCTGGGAGCTTGATTCCTACAGCTCCATTTTTCTTTCTCAATATTGCTTTGGCTATTCTGGGTCTTTTCTGTTTCCATACAAATTGTGAAATTTTTTGTTCTACTTCTGTGAAGAATGCCATTGGTAGTTTTATAGGGATTGTATTGAATCTGTAGATTGCTTTGGGTAGTATAGTCATATTCACAATCTTGATTCTTCCAATCCAAGAACATGGTCCAGACACTATACAACTCTTAGAATAAAACATAGGCAGAACACTCTTTGATATAAATCGCAGCAAGATCCTTGTTGACCCACCTCCTAGAGTAATGGAAATAAAAACAAAAGTAAATAGGACCTAATGAAAGTTAAAAGCTTTTGCACAATAAAGGAAACCATAAACAAGACGAAAAGACAACCCTCAGAATGGGAGACGATATTTGCAAATGCAGCAACTGACAAAGGATTAATCTCCAAAATATACAAAGAGCTCTGAAGCTCAATATCCAAAAAACACAAACAACCCAATCCAATAATGGATGGAAGGCCGAAATAGACATTTCTCTAGGGAAGACATACAGATGGCCAGACAACACATGAAAAGATGCTCAACATCACTAATTATTAGAGAAATGCAAATCAAAACTATAATGAGTTTTCACCTCACACTGGTGAGAATGGTCATCATCAAAAAATCTACAGGGCTTCCCTGGTGGCACAGTGGTTGAGAATTTGCCTGTTAATGCAAGGGACACAGCTTCGAGCCCTGGTCTGGAAGGATCCCACATGCCGTGGAGCAACTAGGCCCATAAACCACAACTACTGAACCTGCACTTCTGGAGCCTGGCCTCCGCAACAAGAGAGGCTGTGATAGTGAGGGGTCCGCACACAGCGATGAAGAGTGGCCCCTGCATGCCACAACTAGAGAAAGCCCTCGCACAGAAACAAAGACGCAATACAGCAAAAATAAATCAATTAATTAATAAACTCCTACCCCGAACATCAAAAAAAAATCTACAAACAATAAATGCTGGAGAAGGCGTGTAGAAAAGGGAACCCTCTTACACTGTTGGTGGGAATGTAAATTGATACAGCCATTTTGGAGAACAGTATGGAGGTTCCTTAAAAAGCTAAAAATAGAACTACGATATGACACAGCAATCCCACTATTGGGCATATACTCTGAGAAAACCATAATTCAAAAAGATAGAGAGGAACAAAGATGGTGGAGTAGAAGGATGTGCTCACATTCCCTGTTAGGAGAACACCAGAATCACAACTAGCTGCTGGACAACCATCGACAGGAAGACACTGGAACTCACCAAAAAAGATACCCCACATCCAAAGACAAAGGAAAAGCCACAATGAGATGGTAGGAGGGGCACAATCACAGTAAAATCAAATCCCATTACTGCTGCATGGGTGACTCACAGACTGGAGAACACTTATACCACAGAAGTCCACCCACTGGAGTGAAGATTCTGAGCCCCATGTCAGGCTTCCTAACCCGGGGGCCCGGAACAGGAGGAGGAATTCCTAGAGAATCAGACTTGGAAGCCTAGTGGGAATTTATTGCAGGACTTTGACAGGACTGGGGGAAACAGAGACTCCACTCTTGGAGGGCACACACAAAGTACTGTGTGCATTGGGAACCAGGGCAAGGAGCAGTGACCCCAGAGGAGACTGAACCAGACCTACCTGCTAGTGCTGGAGGGTCTCCTGCAGAGGCAGGGCATGGCTGTGACTCACCATGGGGACAAGGAAACTGGCAGCAGAAGTTCTGGGATATACTCCTTGGTATGAGCCCTCCGGGAGTCTGCCATTAGCCCCACCAAAGAGCCCAGGGAGGCTCCAGTGTTGGGTTGCCTCAGGCCAAACAACCAACAGGAAGGGAACACAGCATCACCCATCAACAGTCAAGTGGATTAAAGTTTTACTGAGCTCTGCCCACCAGAGCAACAGTCAGCTCTACCCACCACCAGTCCTTCCCATCAAGCCTCTTAGATAGCCTCATCCACCAGAGGGTAGACAGCAGATGCAAGAAGAACTACAATCCTGCAGCCTGTGGAATAAAAACCACAGTCACAGAAATATAGACAAGATGAAAAGGCAGAGGGCTATGTACCAGATGAAGGAACAAGATAAAACCACAAGAAAACAACTAAATGAAGTGAAGACAGGCAACCTCCCAGAAAAAGAATTCAGAATAATGATAGTGAAGATGATCCAGGACCTCAGAAGAGGAATGGAGGCAAAGATCAAGAAGATGCAGGAAATGTTTAACAAAGACCTAAAAGAATTAAAGAACAAACAAACAGAGATGAACAATACAATAACTGAAATGAAAATTACATTAGAAGGAATCAGTAGCAGAATAACTGAGACAGAAGAATGGATAAGTGACCTGGAAGGCAGAGTGGTGGAATTCACTGCTGCAGAACAGAATAAACAAAGAAGAATGAAAAGAAATGAAGACAGCTTAGGAGACCTCTGGGACAACATTAAACAAAACAACATTCGCACTATAGGGGTCCCAGAAGGAGAAGAGAGAGACAAAGGACCAGAGAAAATATTTGAAGAGATTATAGTCAAAAAGTTCCCTAACATGGGAAAGGAAATATCCACCCAACTCCAGGAAGCACAGTGAGTCCCATAAAGGATAACCCAAAGGAGAAACATGCCGAGACACATAGTAATCAAATTGGCAAAAATTAAAGACAAAGAAAAATTACTGAAAGCAGCAAGGGAAAAATGAAAAACACCATACAAGGGAAATTCCATAAGGTTAAGAGCTGATTTCTCAGCAGAAACTCTACAAGTCACAAGGGAGTGGCAAGACATACTTAAAGTGATGAGGGGAAGAACCTACAACCAAGATTACTCTACCGGCAAGGATCTCATTCAGATTCGATGGAGAAATCAAAAGCTTTACAGACAAGCAAAAGCTAAGAGAATTCAGCACCACCAAACCAGCTCTACAGAAAATGCTAAAGGAACTTCTCTAAGTGGGAAACACAAGAGAAGAAAAGGAATTACAAAAGCAAACCCAAAACAATTAAGAAAATGGTCACAGGAACATTACCTTAAATGTGAATGGATTAAATGCTCCAACCAAAAGAAATAGGCTTGCTGAATAGATACAAAAACAAGACCCATATATATGCTGTCTACAAGAGACCCACTTCAGACCTAGGGACACATACAGACTGAAAGTGAGGGGATGGAAAAAGATATTCCATGCAAAAGGAAATCAAAAGGAAGCTGGAGTAGCAATTCCCATATCAGACAAAATAGACTTTAAAACAAAGACTATTACAAGAGACAAATAGGGACACTACATAATGATCAAGGGATCAGTCCAAGAAGAAGATATAACAATTATAAATATATATGCAGCCAACATAGGAGGACCTCAATACATAAGGCAACTGCTAACAGCTATAAAAGAGGAAATCGACAGTAACACAATAATAGTGGGGGACTTTAACACCTCACTTACACCAATGGACAGATCATCCAAAATGAAAATAAATAAGGAAACAGAAGCTTTAAATTACACAATGGACCAGATAGATTTAATTGATATTTATAGGACATTCCATCCAAAAAGAGCAGATTACACTTTCTTCTCAAGTGCACATGGAACATTCTCCAGGATAGATCACATCTTGGGTCACAAATCAAGCCTCAGTAAATTTAAGAAAACTGAAATCATATCAAGCATCTTTCCTGACCACAACGCTATGAGATTAGAAATGAATTACAGGGAAAAAATGAAAAAACCACAAACACCTGGAGGCTAAACAATATGTTACTAAATAACCAAGAGATCACTGAAGAAATCAAAGAGGAAATCAAAAAATACCTAGAGACAAATAACAGTGAAAACACGATGATCCAAAACCTATGGGATGCAGCAAAAGCAGGTCTAAGAGGGAAGTTTATAGCTATACAAGCCTACGTCAAGAAACAAGAAAAATCTCAAGTAAATAATCTAACCTTACACCTAAAGGAACTAGAGAAAGAAGAACAAACAAAACCCAAAGTTAGCAAACGGAAAGAAATCATAAAGATCAGAACAGAAATAAATGAAATAGAAACAAAGAAAACAATAGCAACGATCAATAAAAATAAAAGCTGGTTCTTTGAGAAGATAAACAAAGTTGATAAACCATTAGCCAGACTCATCGAGAAAAAGAGGGAGAGTACTCAAATAAATAAAATTAGAAATGAAAAAGGAGAAGTTACAACAGACACTGCAGAAATACAAAGTATCCTAAGAGACTACAACCAGCAACTCTATGCCAATAAAATGGACAACCTGGAAGAAATGGAAAAACTCTTAAAAAGGTATAACCTTCTAAAACGGAACAAGGAAGAAATAGAAAATATGAACAGACCAATCACAAGTAATGAAATTAAAACTGTGATTAAAATTTTCCAAGAAACAAAAGTCCAGGACCAGATGCCTTCACAGGTGAATTCTATCAAACATTTAGAGAAGAGCTAACAACCATCCTTCTCAAACTCTTCCAAAAAATTGCAGAGGGAGGAACACTCCCAAACTCATTCTATGAGGTCACCATTACCCTGATCCCAAAACCAGTCAAAGATACTACAAAAAATGAAAATTACAGACTAATATCACTGATGAATATAGATGCAAAAGTCCTCAACAAAATACTAGCAAACAGAATCGAACAACACATTAAAAGGATCATACACCATGATCAAGAGAGATTTATCCCAGGGATGCAAGGATTTTTCAATATACACAAATCAATCAATGTGATACACCATATTAACAAATTGAAGGAGAAAAACCATATGATCATCTCAATAGTTGCAGAAAAAAGCTTTTGATAAAAATCAACACTCATTTATGATAAAAACTCTCCAGAAAGTGGGCATAGTGGGAACCTACGTCAACATAATAAAGGCCATATACAACAAACCCACAGCAAACATCATTCTGAATGGTGAAAAGCTTAAAGCATTCCCTCTAAGATCAAGAACGAGAAAAGGATGTCCACTCTCACCGCTATTATTCAACTTAATTTTGGAAGTCCTAGCCATGGCAATCAGAGAAGAAAAAGAAATAAAAGGAATACAAATTGGAAAAGAAGAAGTAAAACTGTCACTGTTTGCAGATGACATGATACTGTACATAGAGAATCCTAAAAATACCACCAGAAAACTCCAAGAGTTAATCAATGAATTTGGTAAAGTTGCAGGATACAAAATTAATGCAAAGAAGTCTCTTGCATTCCTATACACTAATGATGAAAAATCTGAAAGAGAAATTATGCAAACACTCCCATTTACCGTTGTGACAAAGAGAATAAAATACCTAGGAATAAACCTACCTAGGGAGACAAAAGACCTCTATGCAGAAAACTATAAGACACTGATGAAAGAAATTTAAGATGATACCAACAGATGGAGGAATATACCATGTTCTTGGATTGGAAGAATCAATATTGTGAAAATGACTATACTACCCAAAGCAATCTACAGATTGAAATCAATCCTTATCAAATTACCAATGACATTCTTTTAATTTTTTTGGCGGTATGCGGGCCTCTCCCCGCTGTGGCCTCTCCCATTGTGGAGCACAGGCTCCGGACACGCAGGCCCAGCGGCCATGGCCCACGGGCCCAGCTGCTCCACGGAATGTGGGATCCTCCCGGACTGGGGCACGAACCTATGTCCCCTGCATCGGCAGGTGGACCCTCAACCACTGAGCTACCAGGGAAGCCCTCAATGGCATTTTTTACGGAACTAGAACAAAACATCTTAAAATTTGTATGGAGACACAGAAGACCGTTAATAGCCAAAGCAGTCTTGAAGAAAAAAAAACGGAGCTGGAGGAATCAGACTTCCTGACTTCAGACTATACTACAAAGCTACAGTAATCAAGACAACATGGTACTGGCACAAAAACAGAAACATAGATTAATGGAACAAGATAGAAAGCCCAGAGATAAACCCACACACCTATGGTCAACTAATCTATTACAAAAGAAACAAAGATATACAATGGAGAAAAAACAGTCTCTTCAATAAGTGGTGCTGGGAAAACTGGACAGCTACATGTAAAAGAATTAAATTAGAACACTCCCTAACACCATACACAAAAATAAACTCAAAATGGATTAGAGACCTAAATGTAAGACTGGACACTATAAAACTCTTAGTGGAAAACATAGGCAGAACACTCTTTGACATAAATCACAGCAAGATCTTTTTTGATCCCCTTCCTAGAGTAATGGAAATAAAAACAAAAATAAACAAATGGGACTGAATGAAATTTCAAAGCTTTTGCACAGCAATAGAAACCATAAACACGATGAAAAGACAACCCTGAGAATGGGAGAAAATATTTGCAAACAAATCAATGGACAAAGGATTAATCTCCAAAATATATAAACAGCTCATGCAGCTCAATATTACAGAAACAGACAACCCAATCCAAAAATGGGCAGAAGACCTAAATAGACATTTCTCAAAGACATACAGATGGCCAACAAGCACATGGAAAGCTGCTCATCATCACTAATTATTAGAGAAATGCAAATCAAAACTACAATGAGGTATCACCTCACACCAGTTAGAATGGGCATCATCAGAAAATCTAGAAACAACAAATGCTGGAGAGGGTGTGGAGAAAAGGGAACCCTCTTCCACTGTGGTGGGAATGTAAATTGATACAGCCACTATGGAGAACAGTATGGAGGTTCCTTAAAAAACTAAAAATAGAATTACCATTTGACCCAGCAATCCCACTACTGGGCATATACCCAGAGAAAACCATAATTCAAAAAGACACATGCACCCCAATGTTCACTTCAGCACTATTTACAATAGCCAGGTCATGAAAGCAACCTAAATGCCCATCAACAGACAAATGGATAAAGAAGAAGTGCTACATATATACAATGGAATATTACTCAGCCATAAAAAGGAACGAAATTGAGTCATTTGTTGAGACGTGGATGGATCTAAAGACTGTCATACAGAGTGAAGTAAGTCAGAAAGAGAAAAACAAATATCGTATATTAACACCTCTATGTGGAACCTAGAAAAATGGTACAGATGAATCGATTTGCAGGGAAGAAGTTGAGGCACAGATGTAGAGAACAAACGTATGGACACCAAGGGGGGAAAACTGTCATGGAGTGGGGATGATGGTGTGCTGCATTGGGCGATTGGGATTGACATGTATACACTGATGTGTATAAAATTGATGACTAATAAGAACCGGCAGTATAGAAAAACAAACAACAAAAGCCAACTAATACTAAACTTTCTTTGGGTTATTTGTATGGAAATATGTTAATATAAATGTTTCAGACATTACATGAAATTTCTAAAAATCTTATATGTTCTGGTATAATGTTATAAGTCATATCTAGTTATTACTTTAAAATGTATACCTCAGAAATTACGAAATTTCCTTGTCAGTTGCATTATTATGAACTTTTGTCAAATCTTTAACCGTGGTCATTTTTAAGTCTTTTGTCATTTACAGACAGTTCTGGGTGTACTCTGATTCTTTTGCAAAAATGTTCCTATAAAAGGGTTTCATCTTTAAGGAATTCATGGAAAAGACTCTGACAAGTCCAGGTTTCTGGTAACTGACCATACTGCTGAACTGAATGAATTAGCATTTTCAGAACTCTAATGGAAAACTGATGAATTCATAAAAGTGCTAACAAAAGATCAAGATAAAAAAAAATTAAATACATGGGACTTAGTGAACTGATGAGGATGATTATAATTTTTGTGACTTTCTGTTTGAATAAAAAAAAAATCACACAAGGGCTTAGAGACAAAAAATATACAAATCAATTTTCACTGCAAAGTAAAGGAGCTGTTACAGTGGAGGATTACTGGACTGAATGTCAATATTATGACAGAGTATGAGTGTGTTTTGTGTTTGGTAATTGCAATCTTCGTTGCTTTTGTTGTGGTCATCCACTTACAATGCTTGGTGTCAGTTTTTTTTATCTCTTGTAAAAATAAAATACAGTGTGTGTGTGTGAAAAAAAAAAGATACATGTACACCAATGTTCGTTCCAGCATTATTTATAATAGCCATGACATGGAAGCAACCTAAATGTCCATCAACAGATGAATGGATAAAGAAGATGTGGTACATATATACAATGGAATATTACTCAGCCATTAAAAGGAATGAAATTGGGTCATTTGCAGTGATGTGGATGAACTTAGAGAGTGTCTTACAGAGAGAAGTAAGTCTGAAAGAGAAAAACAAATATCATATATTAACACATATATATGGAATCTAGAAAAATGTTACTGATGAACCTATTTTCAGGGCAGGAAAAGAGATACAGACACAGAGAATGAACTTGTGGACACAGTGGGGGGAAGGAGAGGGTGGGACGAATTGAGAGAATAGCATTAACATATACACACTACCATGCATAAAATAGATAACTAGTGGGAATCTGCTGTACAGCACAGGGAGATCAGCTCAGTGCTCTGTGATGACCTAGAGGGGTGGGATGTTGGGGGAGGTGGGAGGGAGGCTCAAGAGGGAAGGGATATATGTATACATATAGCTAATTCACTTTGCTCTACAGAAGAAACTAACAAAACATTGTAAAGCAATTATACTCCAAGAAAAAAAATAGTCTTTATTTTGCAAGAAATATTTCTTTTTCAAAACCCTGGAGGTCAGGAGCATGGAGACTCTCTGCCTCAAAGTCCTCAATTGTAAAATGGAGATATCTGCTCTACTTGAAGGACAGAAAGCAATTACTAACTCATTCCACAAATACATATTGATCATTCACTCTGCACCAGGTGCTGTCCTGGCTGCATACAGCAGTGAACCAGCAGGGCACATGGAAAAACTCACTGCCCTCCTGGAGTTTACATTCTAGTGGGGGGAAGGCAGAAAACAGATAAGACAAATAAGTAAATATTTAGTGTGTTAGATGATGGTAAATGCCCAGGAGAAAAATAAAGCAGAGTAGGGAGATGGAAGTAGCAGGAGCAGAGGGTGATAGTGAAGTTTAGACCAGGTGTCCAGGAAAGTCTCTCTGAGAAGGACCACTTAAGTGGAATTGAAGGAACTGAGGGGAGGCAGGTGGTAAGTTTGTGGGTATCTAGGGCAGGAGCTTTCCTGGCAATGTGATGACTGGGAAAACTGTCAGAAAATTTAAAACACTGTGTGTGTGCAGGAGAGGGAAAATTGATCTGATGTCTTAGATATTTTGTGGTCTTTTTCCTTGTTTTCTCTAGATTTTGTCAAAAGATTAAGAATATTATCTAAAATTAGAGCCATTTAATGGGACCCAAGAAATCAAAAGGCCAACCTCAAATGACCCCCAGAGGCCACACCTGGCACAGATTCCATAGCAGGAAGTGGCAGGTGTTTCTCTGTGTCTCCCATGGTCCACATTCATCCCTGGCATTTGCCTACCTGAGAAGCTGCTCATTCGAGACTTGCTTAGAACCCACAAATGGGTTAAGCCAAGTCCAGGTTGTGATTAGCTTCCCTAAGACATTTCTCAAATGCCAAACTGTTAGCTGAGCATCTGTCCCTGTTCAGCTCTGGTTTCCATCCTCTTGGTTGCAAGCACAGTGCGTTGTTCCTTCACCTCTCTCCCATCTGTGATGTGTTCCATTCAAGGACACCTACTGATACCACGTGTACACTCAGAGCTGTGGCAGTGGACGAAGCAACACTTGGTCCTGTAAGAGGGGGACACACAAACAGAGCCCATCTCAGTCGGGCTGGGTCTGAGAGGTGATCTGACCTACTGCTCTAACCTTCCCTCCACGTAGTGTGAAATGCAGGTTATGGGCGATGCACAAAGTCAAAGGAGCTGGTTTCAGTCAAAACAGCTCTTGGCCCCATGTGGTACCAGTGTAAACAACTGGTTGTTTTGGTGTCACATAGACAAAGCAGCTCTTTGATGGACTGGTTTTTCACTTTTCACCCAGCTCAAGTTGGCATGAGTCTAGGGTGCTGCCTGCCAAGTATGTGGGCAGGTTGCGGTCTCACGTGTTGCTGTTGCGGTGCTGGCAGCAACCTTATTTTCCCACTGTCCTCTCAGGTGCTTGGTCTGGAGTTGGGGGCAACAGAAGGGAGCTAAGTTTGGGAAGATGATAACTAGGATAGGGCTGAGTGTGTCAGTTCCCTAACCTGAAAATATTTCAGATGTTTCCCAAGTTTACCCTCCTGTCCAGAGTAGGATTTACCGGGACTTTGACATTCACCCCAGCCTGTGACTGTGTGTGACTGATCAGGCTACAACAAAGGCTTTCTTGGAATCTAAGGTTAAGAAAGATGAAGGGTCAGTGCCGCCTGTCTGTCTGCAATGGGCATATTACATAATAATAGCTCTCTCTGATCTTTCTTTTGCCTGTTCTTGCTTTCTCCACTTCTTCCTTTCAGCTTTGTAATGTGACCCCCAGCCGCTGGCTTATCTTTGCTGCCTCCCTTGACCTTCCAACTCTCCTCTGTCAGATCCACACAGAGAACAGAGACCACTCCTGCTTTGAAGCCTTGAGGATCATGCCACTTCCCTTAACACCCTCTGTTTGCTGGATTCATTGTTTAGTGATGCTGTAGCCAGGTGAGGACCATTTATCTTGCCTTCATTTCCTCCCTCTCCCAATTTAGTCTCAGGTGACTTAGGCAGGTCACATGCCCTGGTAAGCCCTGGAGGTCCCATCTTGGAGCGGGGAAAGGGCCTAGATTTGAAATTTTGGTCTGGAGTTTTTCCACTCCTCCATAAATTCAGGGGATGAAAAACAAGACTGTAGACTTTCTTAGACAGCTTTATGCTTTAAGCATCTTCTAGAGGAAGATAACAAAGACTGACCCCTGTGCTATCAGGCCCAGACCAGAAGAGACAGCATTTTCCATCTTTGGGGAAGATTCCAGGGTTACCACAGTCTGGTGGACCCCAGGTTTGGCCAGTGGGTGGCCACCTGAGGAGCTCTGGTGTGTATGTCCCAGCTCAGTACTTCTGGGTCTAAGGAGCCCTAAGCCACCAGCTCAGCAGGCGTGTAATGAGGGTGTTTTCCAAGTATCCCAAGCTTGGAAATAGATCATTACCATCACAAATTGACAGATTACTTCATAAAGAGATTCCCTGCCTGCTTCCTTTCCTCCTTCTAAGAAGGAAAACTGTGCCTTGAAGAAAAAAAAAAAAAATTCCCTCTATGTAGCTTTTCTGAAAGACACTAACTGCAACGAGCAGGAACTCCCTGTCAGGGTCCCCATCTGCCTGGGCCCCTCAGAGGCAGGAATGGTGATACCCATATAATTTCAACATTTAAAAAGCCAATTATAAAAATGCACGGGCTAATGGCAACAACAGCAGCAGCATCCTTTACTTTTAGTTGTAATTCATGAACTTAGTATGTTAACTTAGGGGGAAATAAGGTCTGTCCCCTGAAAAAATAATTACCTACAATCACATAAATGAGATTTTCTTTTGGTGGAAAAGTATGTGAAAAATTGAGATGTGCTGGCAGAAAACAATGAGAGGAGACATTAGAGGTGAAAAGGCAAAATGACATGCCAGCCGCTCGGGGTTTGCCCCATGGGAATCTCCATTATTTGTCAGCCTCTCAAGCCCTCTCATGACCGTCCTATTGCAGAGCACAGCACAGCCCCATGGGACTAACAGATCTCAAGGACTTTTCCTGGAAATGCAAAGAAGAGATGAGATGCGTTTGAGTTTTTCAATCTTTCCTTCCTGCCTGTCCCCTAAGAAAGATGCTCTTGAGCAATGAGGTGCTCAGGAGTGAGGGCTGGGTGGAGAGGAAGGATAAGATAACACAAGCAGGGTAATGGATGATGGGAGGGCTGAGGATAATAATAGTGGTAATTGATATTGATATTATAATACTCATGACCACCTGTGGAGTACTTTATGGCTTTCAGACTTTATTCAAATTCCACTATTCAAAGCCCACTATGATGTCATGAGCAAGCATGATTACCCCCATTTTGCAGATGAATAAGTTGGTTACTCAATTAGTAAATTGCTGAGCCAGGGCTTGAACCCAGATCTCCTTATTACTCACTAACCTGGTGCCTTTTCAAAGCAGCAAGCTGTGGGGCTGTTGTACCCTTAGTAGGTGAAGGGTCTATATCTCCCACCCACTCCCAATTATCCAAGACTCTTTCTGGGCTCCTAGACATACCATGTCTCATGGCTAAAAACAACCTCTCACATGAAAATTAAACCACCCTGCACTAACGATAAAAGAAAAAAATTGATATCATCAAAATTAAACCATTCTCCTCATCAAAAGAAATGGTAAAGGAAATTAATATATAGTCCATAGACTGGGAAAAAATATATACAGCACATATCTTACAAATCCAGAATATATAAAGAAATCCTACAAATCAAGAATAAAAAGGCAAGTAATTCAATTTATAAAATGGGCAAAATATTTGAAAAGATACTTCACCAAAAGAGATATAAAAATGGCCAAAATGCATGTGAGAAAGCACTCATCCTCATTAGTCATAAGAAAATGCTAATGAAAACTACAACGAGGTAACACTACAGACCCACTAGAATGGATAAAATTTAAATGACTGACAGCACTAAAGGATGTGGAGCAACTGAATGCACATACATTACTAGGGCATATATAAATGGCTCATTCACTTTGAAACTGTTAGCCAATTTCTCATAAGGTTAAAATACATTCACTGTTTTTCACTACCTAACAGGAGTTGCAACTTTTATTGCAGCTTTTATTCATAATAGCCAAAAACTTTAAACAACACATTGATGGGAGAATGGATAATATATATGACCTACTCATGAAATGGAATACTATTCATCATTAAAAAGGAATAACCTACTGATATGTACAACAATATGATAAAATTTCAAACACGTTATGTTGAACAAAAGAGGACACACACAAACATGCCTATTCTGTGATTCCAGTTGTATGGAGTCCAAGAACAGAAAATACGAGCTGATAGTGATAGAAGTCAGAAAGTGGGCAGGAGGGTGGTGGAGTTGATTGCAAAGTGGCACAAAGGAAATTTGGGAGCTAATGGAAATGTTCTATCTCTCACTTTGAGTAGTGGTTACACAGGTGTCTAAAACTATCAAAACTCTTCGAATTGAATTCTTAAGACCTATGTATTTTATTGTACATTAATTTGATCTCAATAACTTTTTTTTAATGGACCTCATTGGGTTAGCTACAGAGTTACGGCCTTGCTTTTTGGAGGCCACTTTCCCTCTGACTGAAACGTGAGATCTGCGTAATGAACTCCCCGAGTAGCCTGGCCCTGAGAGGTAAAGACAAAGGAGAGTTTCAGCAAAACAACTTCAACCATTCTGCATAGTGGTGCTGAGAAGACTGTGTCTCTCACCCACACCCCAGGAGTATACTGACCCCTTATTTATTATCTTCATCTGTTAAAACTCAAAGGGGGAATACCAGAGGTGCCTGCCAGTCATCTCCCTCTGTTGTCCAAAAAGAAATAAGGCACAACTCTCTGCAGACTGCAGCTTGTTTAACAGGCCCAGGGTCACCGTCATGCTGGGCAGGGAGGTGCCTCCTTGTTGGCACAGAAGTGAGCTCCAATGACAGACTCACTCCTAATTTTAGGATTCACTTGACCTCACACAGAGCTTGACTTTAAAACTTTGGGAAGGGGTGATAAAGACAGGGCCTCAGGCCATACCTATATTCTTCGAGACCTAGGATGCCTGGATTCCCCATGGAGGCATAGTCTGATGCTGTCTAAACAACCCCTAGGGTCAAAGATTTCCCATCCCAGGGAGATCAGAGTATCAGGGGGTTTGGAAACCAGTCATCTGAGGGACAGTTACAAACGTCATCACTTGCCTTTACTGAGGCGAGAGTGTGGAAGACACCACAACCATTCGAATATTTGAAGGGCTATCTAAAGGAAGAACAAATAGGCTTTATTTATTCCAAACTGCAAAACTTCAACCAATGTATAGACATCACAAGAGGCTGGATTTTAATGCAACGTGAAAAGGACCTTTGCAACAGCCAAAGCTGCTTAGCATTCTATTCACATGTCCATTCATTCAGCCTGTGTTGTGCACACACCAGGATAGATGCAGACTTGGTCCTGAAGAATGTTCACTGCAGGACAGAGACAAGATGTGACTGTAAATAACTCATTCACAAGGCAGCCAGAGATGAGTGCAAGTGAGAGGGTCACTCAGGAGAGGGAAGGATTACTTCCAGCCTCAGCTGGGTCCTCTGTGATTCTCACCATTCTACTCCTCCTCTTTCATCCATTCAATAAATAGTCATTGAGCCCTACTATGTATCAGACACTGTTCTAACTTCTGGGGATATAAAGTGAATAAGAACAACCTGTTGTCTGCATGGAGTTTATATCCCACTGAGGAAAGAGAGCCAAAATTCAGACAGATACTGTAGTAGGTCAGTTGGTGGCTGGTACTATAGAGAAAGAGGGTTGCTCGGGATCTTTATCACTCTCTTCAAGCAATCAAACAACCCCTCTTCTCTTCTTTCTGACTGCAATGACCACCTACCTCACTGAGAAAATTGTGGCCTCAGACCCCTCCCTGCACATTCCAACCTCTATCACCTCTCCCCACCTTAACCAATTACTTTCTGATTCAGAGGAAAGGAATATTCTTTCTCCAAGACTGACCTCTCCATTTAATGCTCTCCCCCACCTCAGGGCCCTTGCTCCATCAGCTATGCCAACGCTCATGGCTCTCTACCTTTTCTCTCCTCATTCATTAGCTTGTCCTTAACTCACAGACTTGTTCATTTCTCAGAGTCCTTGGTGACCCCCAAATGGCAAGTAGGTGTTAGTCAAGAGCTATTTGGATAAATTGGTAGCAGCTTCTTGAGCACAGTGGCAAGAGGAGTTCCCAGGATCGTGTGTGGATGCGCAAAAAAGATATACCTGAAGGGTAGTATGTGTGCCCATGGTCACAGGAAGAACCAGGTGTCCTGGGGCTCTTGATGAGCACTGCAGATCCTGTCCCACCCTGACTCTCTCTCAACCTTTGTTGCCAAACTTCTCAAAGGCTCATGTTATTCTTCTTGCCTTCACTGCTTCTCCTCTCTTTTTTTACCTCACCTGCCCCACCAAGCTTCTGTCTACTGACCTACTCCTGCAAAGATCACACAGTGAATACCTTACTGCAGTACAATAAGTTTCCCTCTCGTGTTTGATAACTTGGCAGCATTAAATGTGAATGTTCCCAAGGTTATGTCTTCAGCCTTCTGTTAAACTTTCTGTCACTTCTTGGACAATCTCATCCATCCCATAGATTCAAATGTAACTTGTATTCTGGTAGCTTCTCCATTTGATCTCCTGCCCAGAACGCTCTCCTGAGCCACTGTTCACCTCTACTTGGATCTATTGCTAAGCCTCTCAAACTCTTGGTGTCCAAAATAGGACTCATTATCCTCTCTCCAAATGTCTCTTTCTCCTGAACGCCATTTTATAGTTTGTAGGATTGCTGATCTTGCAAGCACCCAAGCCAGATAGTTGAAGTGATATTTGAGTCTTCCTCTCCCTTCCCTTCTACATCAAATCCATCACAAACCCCTTTCTGTCAAGTCTACCTCAGCAATATCTCTTGAATCCATTACCTCCTCTTCACTCATTGCCACTTTCTTAATTCCAGCCCTCATCTCTCTCTCCTACTATTAAAATGACTTCCTATTTGTCCCCCTTTCTCTTCTTTATGTTAACTCTCATTTCAGTCCAGTTCCTCCTCCTGCCACTAGAATTCTTTCCTTAGAAGACAAACCTCAGCATGCTATTCCCTTAGTGAAAAATCTTCTGGAAACTGCAAATGTCTTATGAAAGCAGAATGGTCAAACAAACATACTGTGGAACACTACTCAGCAATGAAAAGAAATGAACTTCTTAAAAAATTATTAAACATTATAATCTATTTACAGTTATTACAAAATATTGGCTATATTGGTCATATTCTAAATATTGGGTATATTCTATTGTACAACACATCCTTGCAGCCTATCTTACACCCAATAGTTTGTACCTCCCACTCCCCCATCCCTATATCACCCCTCACCTCCTACTGGTAACCACTATTTTGTTCTCCGTATCTGTGAGTCTGCTTCTTTTTTGTTATATTCACTAGTTTGTTTTAGTTTTTAGATTCCACATATAAGTGATATCATACAGTATTTGCCTTTCTCTGTCTGACTTATTTCACTTAGCGTAATGCCCTCCAAGTCCATACTTGTTGCTGCATATGACACTATTTCATATGTGTATACGTATGTGTGTGTGTGTGTGTATACCACATCTTTATCCATTCATCTGTTGATGGACACAAGTTGCTTCCATGTCTTGGCAATTGCTGTGAACATTGAGAGTGTATGTCTTTTTGAATTATTGTTTCTGTTTTTGTTTTGGATATATACCCTGGAGTGGAATAGCTGGATCATATGGTAGTTCTATTTTTAGTTTTTTGGGAAACCTCCATACTGTTTTCCCCGGTGGCTGCACCAATATACATTCCCACCAACAGTGTACAGGGTTCCCTTTTCTCCACATCCTCACCAACAAATGTTATTTTTGTTCTTTTTTTTTTTTTTTTTTTGCCGTACGCGGGCCTCTCACTGTTGTGGACTCTCCCGTTGCGGAGCACAGGCTCCGGATGCGCAGGCTCAGCGGCCATGGCTCACGGGCCCAGCCGCTCCGCCGCACGCGGGATCTTCCCAGACCAGGGCACGAACCCGTGTCCCCTGCATCGGCAGGCGGACTCTCAACCACTGCACCACCAAGGAAGCCCCTATTTTTGTTCTTTATGATGATAGTCTTTCTGACAGGTGTGAGGTGATATCTCATTGTGGTATTGATTTGCATTTCCCTGATGATTACCGATGTTGAGCATCTTTTTGTGTGCTTGTTGGCCATCTGCATTTCCTCTTTGGAAAAGTGTCTATTCAAGTCTTCTGCCCATTTTTTAATTGAGTTTTTTTTTTATATTGAGTTGTATGAGCTGTTTATACATGTTGGCTATTAATCCTTTATTGGTCATATCATTTACAAATATTTTCTCAAATTCAGTAGGTTGTCTTTTCATTTCTTCAGTGGTTTCCTTTGCTGCACAAAAGCTTTTAATTTAAGCTTTTTTTAAATTTAATTAGGTCCCATTTGTTTATTTTTGCTTTTATTTCCTTTACTTTAGGAGACTGATCCAAAAAAGTATTGCTATGATTTATGTCAAAGTGTGTTCTGCCTATGCTTTCCTCTAGGAGTTTTATAGTTTCTGGCCTTACATTTAGATCTTTAATCTATTTTGAGTTTATTTTTGTATATGGTATTATAGAGTGTTCTAATTTCATTCTTTTACATGTAGTTGTCCAGTTTTCCCAGCACCACTTACTGAAGAGACTGTCTTTTCTCCATTGTATAGTCTTGCCTCCTTTGTCATGGATTAATTGACCAAATTATTATTGACCAATAAATTATTAATTAATAATTAATTAATTATTTCTGGGCTTTCCTATTCTATTGATCTGTGTCTATTTTTGTGTCACTATCATATTGTTTTGATTACTATAGTATTGTAGGATAGTCTGAAGTCAGGGAACATGATTCCTCCAGCTGTGTTTTTCCTTCTCAAGATTATTTTGACTATACAAGATCTTTTGTGTTTCCATACAAATGTTTAAATTATTTGTTCCAGTTCTGTAAAAAATTCTCTTCGTATTGTGATAGGGACTGCGTTGAGTCTGTAGATTGCCTTGAGTAGTATGGTCATTTTAACAATATTGATTCTTCCAATCCAAGAACATGGTATATCTTTTCATCTGTTTGTGTTGTCTTCAATTTCTTTCATCAGTGTCTTATAGTTTTCAGAGTACAGGTCTTTTGCCTCCTTAGGTAGGTTCATTCCTAGGTATTGTAGTTTTTTGATGCAATGGTAAATGGGATTGTTTCCTCAATTTCTCTTTCTAATACTTCACTGTTAGTGTAAAGAAATGCAACAGATTTCTGTATATTAATTTTGTATCCTATAACTTTACCAAATTCATTAACGAGCTCTAGTAGTTTTCTGGTGTTGTCTTTAGGATTTTTCTATGTATAGTATCACATCACCTGCAAACAGTGACAATTTACTTCTTCCTTTCCAATTTGGATTACTTTTATTTCTATTTTTTTTTAATTGTTGTGGCTAGGACTTCCAAAACTATGTTGAATAAAAGTGGTGAGAGTGGACATCCTTTTCTTGTTCCTGATCTTAGAGGAAATGTTTTCAGCTTTTCATTGTTGAGTATGTTGCTAGCTGAGAAATGGACTCTTGATACACACCACAACTTGTTTGAAACTCAAGGAAATTATACTGAATGAAAAAAAGCCAATCTCAACAGGCATGAGATAGCATGATTCCATTTATTTAACAATCATGAAATAACTCTCTATTTAAAGAGATGAAGAACAGATTGGTGGTTGCCAAGTATTGGGAATGAGTCAAGGGAGTCTTGTGGTGATAGCACAATTATCTTGATTGTGATGGTAGTTACTCAAGGCTACACATGATAAAATTTCTTAGAGCTACACACACACAGATTAGTGCATATAAATTGATGAAATCTGAATAAGCTCTATGAATTGTGCCAATGTCAATTTCTTGGTACAATTTTAATATTGTACTGTGGTTTAATATCTTATATGACCATAGTTGTATAGAAGGAGGCTGGGGGAATTGTACATGGGATTTCCCTGTACCTTTCTTTGTTAACCTCCTGGGAACCTGTAGTTATTTCAAAATCAAAAGTTAAAAAATAAATAGCTAAACAATTACTTAAAAAAATAATAAACTAAAAACACCACAAGATAAAATTTCAATGGCTCCCCATTTTTTACAGGACAAAATATAAACTCCTTTGTTCAACATCCAAGGGCCTTAATGAGGGTTATATCCAGCTGCTCCTCCTTTTAGACCTTTTATTCATTCCATAACTCTTGGGAACTCACAATGGGCTGGAACACTGAAAATGAAGTGGTGATCTAGATAGACAAGTCACCTAGTCTCAGAAGCAAAATCTTTGGGAAAATAGCCAAGTAGGCAAGCAATTCTAATGAAATGGGCCAAGTGCCACAACTGGGAAGTACAGAAGGCTGTCTTACTATTCTCCTCATCATTTATTTTCACTTGTGCTAGTCCCTTTGCCCAAAATGCCCTTCCCTGCACCAGTGAACTTCTCTTATCAACTCTTCTATGAAATCTTCACTTCTGTTCATTCAACAAATGTTTACTGAGTGCCAACTCTTCACCAGGCCTTGTTCCAGATCTTGGGGCTACACTGTGGACAACATGGCACAGCCTTTGTCCTCTTACAGCTGATATTAGTGGGAGAGATAGATGATAACTAGCCAAAAAGGCAAAAATGGCAGCAATAAGCTGGAAGAGAGTAATTGAAGAGCTGATTTAGGCTGGATTGGTCAGAGAAGTTCTCATCAACCAGGTATTTAAACTGATACCTAAATAACAGGAAAGAGCAGGAAGAGTTATTGTAGATAAAGGAAAGGGGGGATATTGATGCCAAGTCTTAAGAAGGGAAATATTTGCCCAGCTTAAGGAACGGAAAGGTTAGTGTCGTAGAGCAAAGTGAGAGGGGAAGGTAATGGGTGAGAAGGTCAGAAAGGTAGGCAGGGTCCTGTTTCAAAAGACTAAGTCAGGGTGATGAGTTTGGATTTTATTCCAAGCACAATAGCAAAGCTCTGGAGGATTTTAAGTAGAGGAAAATCATATCTGATGAACATTTAAATGATCATTCTGACTTCTAGGTGCAGAAGGAATTGTAAGGTTGGGAGTGAGCAAGCAAACAATCAGACAAGTTAGGAGGCAAGAGATGATGGGCTCCTTGGTGGCCCTGCAGGTCCTTGATTACTTTGCTGATGTCTCATTTGTAACTTAATGTACCTGCCCTCCTAAATACATGGTAGCTGATGAAGGAGACAGACAATATGTTAATCCTTTTTGTCTCCCTCATGCCTACTTAGCTCAATAGTTTCTTAAGTAAAATGGAATTGAATAGTTATGTCCAGCTAGAGGAGAAAGGGAAGCGTATCCAGGAAAATTCTAGAAAACAAATGGCATTAAGTAGATCATGAAGAATGGGTAAATTTGGACATGTAGTAATGGGAGGAAATAGATGAAGGGAACAGCATGTTGAAAGACGCAAAGATGGGAAAACAATCAGTGAGAATGGCAGGATATGGTGATGTAGCAATCAACCTTGGGAATGACTGGTGAATAGAAACAGGAGAAAATAGGTTGGATAGATTAGAAAGATGGGTTCAGGTAAAATTATGGTGTTTCTTGAGGCTTGAACCAAGGAATTGGTCTTAAATTTTGAGGACAAAGGGGGACCTATTTAATGGAGGGATAGAAGATGGGGAAAGTGCTTTGGAGAATAGAAAACAATTTTCAAGGTAAAAGGTTATAAGCGTTGTTACCTTGACCAGCCTTTGTTCTCCACCTGAAGCAATGAGCTATCTCTGAATGCCCCCACACTATAGTTTCAGGATTTTTATCAGTATAAGATTTTGTAAGGTCATCACAGTTTATGCATTCCCTGAAAGCACAGGTAGGTTAGATGTTTCTGTAACTGAGCAGGACCCTATGGAGCCTTCCTGAGACGGACCCCTTCCCCCATTCTCCTTTAGCTCCTCTCTGATGTACCTAGATAAGAGTATCTGATGCACATTTCTTGAATTGTTTTATAGATGCTAAAGCCCCCACCAAATGGAAGGCTAACTACTTGATGACCACGAGCACATAGCCCCGAGACCTACTGGTGCCTAAGGATTGATAATGTTAACCCCAGTGACACCACCCTGTTACCTCACCATCAACCAATCAGAGAATTGTGCACAAGCTGATCACATTTACTGGGACTCTCCTCCCTCACCTGGCCTTTAAAAATGCTTTCCTGAAACCCATTGGGGAGTTGGGGTATTTGGGGCACAAGCTGCCTTGGACTCCTTGCTTGGTGTCCTGTAAATAAAAGCTGCACTTTTCTTCACCACAACCCAGTGTCAGTAGATTGACTTTAGGGCGAGTGGACCCAGGTTTGATTTGGTAACATTTCCAGAGAGGCATGAGCCATTATATTCCATTGGTTTCCAGACAGAAACCTGAGTAAAACTGAAGAGGGTTAAGAAAGATGTAACCTACAAAAGGTGGACCCAGGGGCTGGGAAACCCTTAAAGGCAAGGCAGGGATGCAGGTCAAGCCTGCTCACTCCATGTCTAGGCTTTTTTTTTTTTCCACTTGCATTTACTTCCAAGAGCACAAATGTGTTTTCTTCTCTTGGTTTCCATTTTGCCTGCTTCCCAGCTCATTCCACTGGATTGGGTTACCTGCTCAACTGCATTGGGTTGTTTTTCCCTGAATGCTTCCAGCTGTTTCACTCCCTACCTTCTGCTTGTGTGCACTTTCTCATTCATGGGGTTCTTCTCACCCATTATGCTATTCCCAGGACCAGTTGTGAATACAACACTGATTTGGCTTCCTCCCTGCCCTCCCAGCCTATCATTTTCTACTCCTACCCATTTCTATTTATGTTTCACTAGCCTCAGTAGGAAGAAAGGAACTAAAATTTAATATTTATTCAACACATATTACAGATCAGGCAGGCACTGTGCTAAACAGTTTACATACATACTATAATTCAATCCTCACAGCAAGTCTGTAAAATAGGCATTGTTATTGTTTCCATTTACTAAATGAGGACACTGATGTTCAGGGAGTTTGTGCAACTTGCCTGTGGCTGTAAAACTCAAAGCCAGGATTTGACCCAGGTCAGCAGGACCCCAAAGTCACCTGCAGCATCTAGTACTTTAATAACTGTATTATTTTTTCTTTTTCTAAACTCACATAAATAGTTTCATATCAGGGTATATCATTTTGCAACTTGCTTTTTTCATTCAATGTTATATATTTGAGATTTATCAATCTTAATAACAATATTGATAAACAATATTTCATTTTATGAATATACTACATTGATGGATGTTTAAGTCATTCTAAATATTTTGTTACTACAACGTACATTCTAGTACTTAGGTCTATGTGCTTCTGAGAGACTTTATTTCAGGTGCACACCTAGAAATGAGAGCTCTCAGTCATAGGTGTTAAAATAATAAAATAAGGGTTCCAAAATGGAGTCAGTTGTGCTAAGTCCCACATCAGCAAACCAAGACAATATCTAACCTACTTGCAGGTCTAGCCTCTCCCAGGAATGTGACGTTTAACTAGTCAGTCTGGAATTACCTGATCAGCCCTAGTGAGGTTATCTGCTTGATAGGCCCCTACCTATCCCTAAGTGGGAACAATACTAATAATACCTATTTTACAGACTTGCTGTGAGGGTTAAATTATATAATATGTATGTAAATTGTTTAGCACAGTGCCTGATCTGTAATATGTGCTGAGTAAATATTAAATTTTAATTCCTTCCTCCTAACTGAGGGTAGTGAATCATAAATACATAGGCCCCTTCCCACAAAGGAAGTTGAACTTGCCTGAAACAATCCACTCTTTGCTAGAAATTTCTGTCTTCCACCATTTTCTGCCTATAAGAACCTTTCATTTTTATACAGTTCCTTGGCACTCCTTTCTATCTGCTAAGATGGGTTGCTGCCTGATTGATGAACCATTAAGTAAAGACAAATAGATCTTTAACTTTTCTTAGTTGAATTTTGTTTCTTAGGGCATGGATGTCTCCATTTTTAACTCTATTTGAATTGACTATGGTCTCTCTTCAAAGTGGTAGAATTGAGGCAGGAAAAAAGTGGACTTCAGGCCAGACAATTACAACAGCCTTCTGTTTGCATTTCCTGAGACAGGAGGTAGGTGGGCTCCAGGTTAGGCATTTACAATCAGCCTCCTGTTTGCCCTCCAAAATGGAAGTAACAACAGATGCAGGGTAAATAGGTTTTGTTTCTTGTGGACACCTTAAGATAGCAGTCATGGCAAGAACAAAGAGGGGCAAACCTTGTTTGAGTAAAGGATCAAGAGAATACCACTTCCCCCTCCACCCCCGCCCTTCCCTGGGAGACACTACACATGCGCAGGAAGGGAGACACTACACATGCGCAGGAAGGCTCCTTGGGGGTCAAAAGTCAGGGGACAGCACCAGGCCATAATGAGTCTTGATTCTCCCAGATGCCTTTGCATCACCAAGATCCATCTTGGCTGAAAGGTGTATGCGCACCTAGGGTAGAATCCTGAAACAAATTAGCCAGAGAGGACAAAATAAGATGACTGGCCAGAAGAAAAACAAAGATCCAGAAGAACTGACCTATATACATGACTTTGCCTCTTTACTGCGCTCCTCCTCATTGGGGAGGATGCCCACACCCTTTCCCTCCAGGTGTGCATCTTTACCTTGCTTCTATCTTAACTAATCAAACTGTTTCTCTGTGTGCTCTCCCACTCGTTGTTGTGCTATGTCTCTAATAATAAACTTTGTACCTGTTTTTACAGTTTTTGCCTCCGTGAGAAATGCATTTTTCACTGGCGGCAAGAGCCAGGGGGTCTGGTGACTAGGATTCTTGGTTTTCATCCAGGCTACGCAGGTTCAATTCCTTGGCAGGGAATTAAGATCTCACTTCACACCACCACTCACTGCTGCCTCTCTGAGATCAGTATCAGTTTATTCTCCCATGAGTTTCCCACATTCTCATGTGACATTATCAAATTCAAAAGCAAATATGGCAAAATCTGGATGGTAGAAACATGGATGAGTTGTGTTATTTTATTTTCTGTACTCCTCCATATATTTGAAATATTCCATAATTAAAATTAAATAGTTATCATTGCCTAATTTTATCAGTGGCTTGGGTGAAGACTTAGAATTCTTACTGATGGCATCTACGAATAATACAAAATTTAGAGGAGAGATATGTGATATTGTGATTTATAATAAATATGTATTTGATCTTCTACTGTTCCTGGCACAGATATCCTAAAACCCTTGGAACTTCCTGTGATGAGAGCAATAAAGGTGTCTTGTTATGTTAACGAGGTGACATTCTGAAAGCACCTATGAATGGAGGCTGGTTGCCAGGGCAACCAACCTTCTGATTAGAGGGTTAGAACTTCCAGTCACACGCCCAGACCTCTGGAAGGGAAGATGGCTGGAGGTTGGCCAATGATTTAATAAATCATGCCTTCGTGATGAATCCACCATAAAAACTCTAAAAGGACGGGGTTTGGAGAGCTTGCAGGTTGGTGAGCACATGGAGGTGCTGGGAGAGAGTATGGATGCTCCACACCCCTTCCTCATGCCTTGTCCTGGGCATCTCTTCTATGTGGACGATCTTGAGTTATATCCTTTTGTAATAAACTTGTAATCTAGTAAGTAAAAAGTTGCTCTGAGTTCTGTGAGTCCTTCTAGCAAATTAACTGAATCTGAGGAAGGGGTTGTTGGACCTCTGGTTTATAGCCCTTTGTCAGAGCACTGGTAACTTAAAGTGGGGTGGGGGACAGTCTTGAGACAGAACCCTTAACTTGCAGAATCTCATGCTGTCTCCTGATAGATAGTGTCAGAATTGAATTGAATTCTTGGACACTAGCAAGGTGTCTGAGAATTGCTTGTTGGTGTGAGGAAACTCCCACCTCCTACACACACACACACACACAATACACACACACACCTTTGAAATGGTTATTGGTTAATGGTTAAAAATAAAAGATCACTTTCATAAGTGCAGGAAAGAGAGATCTAGCTTAGTGATAGCATTGGTATTGTTAACACAAGTTCATGTCCCCTACGCACAGTGAGTCCAAACAAACTGAAACGTCAGGGTTTGGAGCAGAGAAAGGTTTATTGCAAGGCCATGCAAGGAGACGAGGTGGCTCATGCCCTGAAAAGCCTTGAGCTCTGCAAAGGGGTTTGGTAAACCATTTTTAAAAGCCAGGTGAGGGGATGGGGTCACAAGGTATGTGATCAGATCGTGCATAGTTCACTGAATGGCTGATGATGACAGAACAGGGGGTTTAACTTTATCCGTCCTTAGGCTCCAGGAGGCCTGGGGCTATGTGCTCAGGGTCATCAAGTAGTTAACATCTTCCCTTTGGTGGGGGCAGGGAGGGGTTCACATCTGCAAAATAACTAGGAAATTGGCATCAAATACTATTATCTAGGTACTTCAGAGAGGAGCTAAAGCAGAGGATATGGGGGGGAAGGCCTGTCCCAGGAAGGCCCCATAGGGTCTTGCTCAGGTACAATTCCCCCCTTTATTTTGATACTCCTCAATCTTGAGGAGAACAAGTTTTGAGTAAGAAAAGGAATAAAGCCTCAGATAAGGAGGTTAATCATAAACTTGACAGAGGGGCCCACAGTCCAGCAGACACTGCTTTGAGAATGGCTGGTGGTATCTGAGTCTGACACAGCCAATCCATTTTTACTTCCAAATGCATTTCTCTCCTCAATGGCCAAAGCAGAAGTCACCATTAGTGATTTTAATGCTTTTCTAGATATGAAAAGATGCAAGAATTGGGGGTCATAAAATCTTCTGAAAATATCTAACTCTCTGAAGGCCTGTTCTGCCAGTTTTTCCCAGAGCACAGAGTGCCTCATTCCTGATCTCTACCCTGAATTCCTTTCAGGGGGTGTTGAAGGTCAGCAGCTGCAGTGGAGAGGTAGATGGCAAGTGCCAATTCTCAGCCAGCAACCCCTTCAGGGTTCTAAATTTGACCATGGTTTAGGGGGCATTTCATGACCATTTCATCCCATGGTGCTAGGAATTCTCATTCCCAGGTCTGGCAAAGACTTCATTCGTAGGCCACTCAATGTGCTATCACTGGGCTAGGCCTTAGTGACAAAAGTCTCTGGACCACTTACCTTACTAGTCTCTTATGGTCCAGGAAAATATTCCCTCCTTTTCTTCTTCCTATATTTAGAGTTACATTATTATAATCATTGGTCTCATAAGGAAGTATATATTATCATTTTACCAGAGGCTCAGTCACACATTTGTTAATGCAAGAAACAACAAAAAAGGCAATATAGGTTATAAGTTATTTCAAATATCTCCTGATTTCAGCCAGACTCAGGAGGGGATGTGTTAATTTCTTCTTTCCTGAAGCCATTCACAGGTGGGCTGGGTCAGGATGTTCCCTGTGAGCTGAACAAAGGTATTCTAGTTTAACATTCAAGCATGGGGACAGGGTTCCCTGTGATGGGCCATTATGTATACTTTAAGCTATAGGCAACATCACTTTAGTGATAAACGTGTAGCAAAAGCAATAGAATACAAAGTTGAAAGTAAAAAAAACAGATCTAATATGGAGTCAGATTTGTTCTTCCCTATTACAATTCCTGACTGTCAATGTCCATTCCACAATCTTGTGGGGAAAGAGGTGATGACTGCTCTTGGCTACTTCCTGCTGTACAGGGACAATGAAGGGAGATTGTTCAATGGATTGATCAGCCTTGGGCAGGGAATATTGAACCCCTTAGTCCTGTTGTTATCTAATTTGTCATACCTATATTTAGGGGAAAATATTTCCTTACAACTGGAAAAACACAGATTAAAAGCCATTAATATTTCAGGCAAAACCAAAAAATTGCAATCATATTCATCAGTTTACTCTGTCCTATATAATTAATCCTTTTTACTGACAGATTTATGAAATCAGAATTTCTATTAGACTTTTTTTTGATTTTGTTAAATTTTATTTTATTGAAGTATAGTTGATTTACAATGTTGTGTTAATTTCTACTGTACAGCAAAGTGATTCAGTTATACATATTTTTCATTGTGGTTTATCACAAGATATTGAATATAGTTCTCTGTGCTATACAGTAGGAACTTTTTGTTTATCCATTCTCTTTGTTTTTTTAAATAAAACTTTATTGGACTATAATTGCTTCACAATACTGTGTTAGTTTCTGTTGCACAACAAAACGAATCAGCCATATGCATACACATGTCCCCATATGCCTTTCCTTTTGAGCTTCCCTCCCATCCTCCCTATCCCACCCCTCTAGGTCATAGCAAAGCACCGAGCTGATCTCCCTGTGCTATGCTGCTGCTTCCCACCAGCCAACAATTTTACATTAGGTAGTGTATATATATTGGTGCTACTCTTACTTTGCCCCAGCTTCCCCTTCCCACCCCAAGTCCTCAAGTCCGTTTTCTATGTCTACCTCTTTATTCCTGCCCTGCAACTAGGTTCATCAGTACCATTTTCTTTGTTCATAGATTCCATATATATGTGTTAGCATATGGTATTTGTTTTTCTCTTTCTGACTTATTTCACTCTGTATGACAGACTCTAGGTCCAACCACCTCACTACAAATAACTCAATTTCGTTTCTTCTTATGGCTAATATTCCATTGTATATATGTGCCACATCTTCTTTATCCATTCATCTGTCGATGGACGTTTAGGTTGGTTCCATGTCCTGGCCGTTGTAAATAGTGCTGCAATGAACATTGTGGTATATGTCTCTTTGAATTATGGTTTTCTCAGGGTATGGGCCCAGTAGTGGGTTTGCTGGGTCATATGGTAGTTCTATTTTTAGTTTTCTAAGGAGCCTATATACCAACAGTGAAAAATCAGAAAGAGAAATTAAGGAAACACTCCCATTTACCATTGCAACAAAAAGAATAAAATACTTAAGAATAAACGGCCTAAGGAGGCGAAAGACTTGTACTCAGAAACCTATAAATAAACACTGATGAAAGAAATCAAAGATGACATAAACAGATGGAGAAATATTCCATGTTCTTGGATTGGAAGAATCAATATTGTGAAAAAGACTATAGTACCCAAAGCAATCTACAGATTCAGTGCAATCCCTGTCAAACTACCAATGGCATTCTTCACAGAATTAGAACAAAAAATTTTACAATTCATATGGAAACACAAAGGACCCCGAATAGCCAAAGCAATCTTGAGAAAGAAAAATGGAGTTGGAGGAATCAGGCTCCCTGACTTCAAACTATACCAAAAAGCTACAGTAATCAAGACAGTATGGGACTGGCATAAAAACAGAAATATAGGACAATGGTAGAGGATAGAATGCCCAGAGATAAAATCATGCACATATAGGCACCTAATTTATGACAAAGGAGGCAAGAACATACAAGGGAGAAAAGACAGCCCCTTCAATAAGTGGTGCTGGGAAAACTGGACCACTACATGTAAGAGAATGAAATTAGAACTCTACCTAACACCATACACAAAAATAAACTCAAAATGGATTAAAGACTTAAATGTAAGAACAAACACCATAAAACGCTTAAAGCAAAACATAGGAAAAACACTCTGACATAAACCATAGTAAGATCTTTTATGACCCACTTCCTAGACTAACAGAAATAAAACCAAAAATTAACAAATGGGCCTTAATTAAACTTAAAAGCTTTTGCATAGCAAAGGAAACCATAAACAAGACAAAAATACAACCCTCAGAATGGGAGAAAATATTTGCAAATGAAACAACAGACAAAGGATTAAATCTCCAAAATATACAAACAGCTCAGGGAGCTCAATATCAAAAAAACAAACAATCCATTTAAAAAATAGGCAGAAGACATAAATAGACATTTCACCAAGGAAGACATACAGATGTCCAAGAGGCACATGAAAAGATGCTCAACGTTATTTACTAAGAAACGCAAATCAAAACTACAATGAGGTATGACCTCATGCCGGTCAGAATGGCCATTATCAAAAAAATCTAGAAACAATAAATGCTGGAAAGGGTGTGGTGAAAAGGGAACTTTCCTGCATTGTTGGTGGGAATGTAAATTGATACAACCACTATGGAAAACAGTATGGAGTTTCCTTAATAGAATTTTAAAATTTCTTACCTAGTTTATGATTTAAAAGTAACCAGAAACCTGTTTTTGTCAAAACATCCTCTCTATGACTTCTTGAGGACATGGCAGTTTTGCAAAAGATCAGCTTAGCTGTCTGTGTATGATAAAGGTCTTAAAAAGGCAAGGTTAAAGATCTGATTGCAATTCTTCTTGGCAAAGAAGCTTATCCAAGTTGTTACATTCAACATTTTAAGATAACTAAAATTATAACATTATACCAGGACATACACAAATTTCAGAAACTTCATATAATTTCTAAAATGTCTACATTAATAATATTTATTCATACTGTATAATCTGAGGAGGCTTATCACTCATTTGACAATGCTTTCCATATAATTTAGCATACAAACCAATTCTAATCAGTTTAACATATATATATATATTTTTTTTTTTTTTTTCCTGAGGTACCTCAGGGGCCCTCTGAAGCATCCCAAAGTTAGCTGAAGTCAAAATAACTTTAATTAGAATTTGATAGGAAGTTCATCAAAAATATCAAAAGTTTTTTTAAAAACGTTTGGTTGGTCAGATAGAATCATAGGTCACTGTGAATATTTAAAAACAAATACAGATCACTGAAAGGCAAGGAAGTTAACACAATCTGTCATCAAAAGCAGCACTCTAAGGAAACATGTTCTCTTAGCAGAGAGGAACAAAGTCTACTCTTCACCAGCCTACTATTAATAACAAAATCCATTTACCCAATTAAGTTTAATCTACTCTCACCCTGACCATGCACAAAACTCCTTTTTATTCAAAACATATATCCCACTTTCTTACTGTATAGTGAAATGTTTTATTACTTTTAGTAGCTTTAATTACATATTTAAATTAGACTCTCCAACTCTTAAAAACCTTAATTTCTAGTGAAAACCAAGAGGCAAGTAATAGTTACCAAAATCTGGAGAGACTATTTTAGATAATTTTCAGAATGTAATTATTTCTATAGAGTTTACCTAAAAGCTCTTATCTCATTTGCATTTAATTCACTCATAAAAATTTCATCATACCAAGTTATTTTTCTTGCTGACAAATTTGCAACAGATATAACAAGATTTCACTTAAATTCTATTAAACGTAGGTGCAGTAAAATAACTATACTTAATGTTCATGACTCTAAAGACAGGTTTATATTAATTAGATCAACAAACAAACTAACCTTAACATCAGATATTAACTTAATAGAGTATTTCCCCATTTACGTGAACCTGACACTCATTCTGGCCAGTTTTACATTCCTGAGTATTTAATAAGCACTTAATTTCTTTTAAGTCAATTAAGTAGACCTCTTTTATGAATTAATTTTGGTAATACCATACATCTACAACACACATAGACACATACAAACACACAGACAAACAGAAACACCTTATAGTTCTCATTTTAAAATTTCAGCCCAGAGTCAGGTACAGCAATGCAAAACCCATCAGTTTACAAAAGAGGTTGGATTAGAATTGGGTTTCTGGCAGATAGAAAAAATCAGGCTAACTTGTCTAGATAGCTAAATCTTTTAACCAATATTTACAGAAAAGGCACTTAGGATTTTTATTTATCCTTGACAAGCCTAGTTCTAAATTATTTTGCCCCCTTTCAAAATTTTCATTAAATTAATTAATTTATTTATTTATTTATTTTGGCTGTGCCAGGTCTTAGTCGTGGCACGTGGGATCTCAGTTGCAGCATGTGGACTCTTTAATTGTGGCATGCATGCAGGATCTACTTCCTGGACAGGGATCGAACCTGGGCTGCCTGCATTGGGAGCATGAAGTCTTACCAAATGGACCACCAGGGAAGTCCACAAAATTTTCATTTTAAAAAGATGGCAGAGATAAGTATTCCTGAGAAGACCAGAGAGGACATTTGTATCTCAAAGGTACAGGAAAGTTTCTCCTAGGATGACTCTGTTTCCCCTTTGTTTAATACTTACAAGTCTCTCTTAAGATAAATAGAGAAGGTGTTGGGAATGGTAAAAGGGCTGGTGGTCTTTGGATCATTCTGAAACAACAACTCTAGTCCTGTAAAGACTAGATTTGCATGGAGGACAGGCTCTTGGTGCTCCAGCCAGGCATCAGGGCAGTGCCACGGAGGTGGGAGAGCCAAATTCAGAACACTGGTCCACAAGAGACCTCCCAGCTCCATGTAGTATCAAACAGTGAAAATCTCCCAGAGATCTCCATCTCAACATCAAGAACCAGCTCCACTCAATGACCAGCAAGCTACAGTGAAGGATACCCTATGCCAAAAACTAGCAAGACAGGAACACAACCACATCCATTAGCACAGAGGCTGCCTAAAATTATAATAAGGCCACAGGCACCCCAAAACACACCACCAGATGTGGACCTTCCCACCAGAAAGATAAGATCCAGCCTCATCTGCAGAACACAGGCACAAGTCCCCTCCACAAATAAGCCTACACAAGCCACTGAACAAACCTTAACCACTGGGGAGAGACACCAAAAATAACAGAAACTACGAACCTGAAGCCTGTAAAAAGGATACCCCAAACAGTAAGTTAAGCAAAATGAGAAGACAGAAAAACACACAGCAGATGAAGGAGCAAGGCAAAAACCCACCAGATTAAACAAATGAACAGGAAATAGGCAGTCTACCTGAAAAAGAATTCAGAAAAATGTTAGTAAATATGATCCAAAATCTTGGAAACAGAATGGAGAAAATACAAGAAACGTTTAACAATGACCTAGAAGAACTAAAGAGCAAACAATAAATGGAATTAAAAATTCTCTAGAAGGGAGCAAAAGCAGAATCACTTACGCAGAAGAACGGATAAGTGATCTGGAAGATAAAATACTGGAAATAACTATTGCAGAACACAATAAAGGAAAAAGAATGAAAAGAATTGAGGACAATCTCAGAGACCTCTGGGACAATATTAAATGCACCAACATTCGAATTATATGGGTCCCAGAAGAAGACGAGAAAAAGAAAGGGATTATAAAAAGAAGAGATTATAGTTGAAAACTTCCCTAATATGGGAAAGGAAATAGTTAATCAAGTCCAGGAAGCACAGAGTGTCCCATATGGGATAAATCCAAGGAGGAACATGCCAAGACACATATTAATCAAGCTATCAAAAATTAAATACAAAGTAAACATATTAAAAGCAGCAAGGGAAAAACAACAAGTAAGGGAATCCCGATAAGGTTAACAGCTGATCTTTCAGCAGAAATCTGCAAGCCAGAAGGGAGTGGCAGGACATATATAAAGTGAAGAAAGAGAAAAACCTACAACAAAGATTACTCCACCCACCAAGGATCTCATTCAGATTTGATGGAGAAATTAAAAGCTTTACAAACAAGCAAAAGCTAATAGAATTCAGCACAACCAAACCAGCTTTACAACAAATGCTAAAAGAACTTCTCTAGGCAGGAAAAACAAGAGAAGGAAAAGACCTACAATAATAAACACAAAACAATTAAGAAAATGGTAATAGGAACATACACCTTAAATGTAAATGGACTAAATGCTCCAACCAAAAGACATAGACTGGCTGAATGGATACAAAAAGAAGACACGTATATACACTGTATAAAAGAGACCCACTTCAGACCTACGAACACATACAGACTGAAAGTGAGGGGATGGAAAAAGATATTCCATGCAAATGGAAATCAAAAGAAAGCTGGAGTAGCAATTCTCATATCAGACAAAATAGACTTTAAAACAAAGACTATTACAAGAGACAAAGAGGGACACTACATAATGCTTAAGGGATCAAACCAAGAAGAAGATATAACAATTGTAAATATTTATGCACCCCAAATAGGAGCAACTCAATACATAAGACAAATACTAACAGCCATAAAAGGGGAAATCGACAGTAACACAATCATGGTAGGAGACTTTAACACCCCAATTTCAGCAATGAACAGATCATCCAAAATGAAAATAAATAAGTAAACACAAGCTTTAAATGATACATTAAACAAGATGGACTTAATTCATATTTACAGGACATTCCAACCAAAAACAACAGAATACACATTTTCTCAAGTGCTCATGAAATATTCTCCAGGATAGATCATATCTTGGGTCAAAAATCAAGCCTTTGTAAATTTAAGAAAATTGAAAACATATCAAGTACCTTTTCTGAACACAATGCTATGAGCCTAGATATCAATTACAGGAAAAAATCTGTAAGAAATACAAACACATGGAGGCTAAACAACACACTACTTAATAACCAAGAGATCACTGAAGAAATCAAAGAGTAAATAAAAAAATACCTAGAAACAAATGACAATGAAAACACAAAGACCCAAAACCTATGGGATGCAGCAAAAGCAGTTCTAAGAGGGAAGTTTATACTTATACAAGCCTACCTTAGGAAACAAGACACATCTCAAATAAACACCCTAACTTTACGCCTAAAGCAATTAGAGAAACAAGAACAAAAAACCCCAAAGTTAGCAGAAGGAAAGAAATCAAAGAGATCAGATCAGAAATGAATGAAAAAGAAATGAAGGAAACAATAGCAACGATCAATAAAACTAAAAGCTGGTTCTTTGAGAAAATAAACAAAATTGATAAACCATTAGCCAGACTTACCAAGAAAAAAAGGGAGAAGACTCAAATCAATAGAATTAGTAATGAAAAAGGAGAAGTAACAACTGACACTGCAGAAATACAAAGGATCATGAGAGATTACTACAAGCAACTATATGCCAATAAAATAGACAACCTGGAATAAATGAACAAATTCTTAGAAATGCACAGCCTTCTGAGACTGAACCAGGAAGAAATAGAAAATATAAACAGAACAATCACAAGCACTGAAATTGAAACTGTGATTAAAAATCTTCCAACAAACAAAAGCCCAGGACCAGATGGCTTCACAGGTGAATTCTATCAAACGTTTAGAGAAGAGCTAACACCTATCCTTCTCAAACTCTTCCAAAATATAGCAGAGGGAGGAACACTCCCAAATTCCTTCTACGAGGCCACCATCACCCTGATACCAAAACCAGACAAAGAGGTCACAAAGAAAGAAACCTACAGGCCAATATCACTGAGGAACAAAGATGCAAAAATCCTCAACAAAATACTAGCAAACAGAATCCAACAGCACATTAAAAGGATCATACACTATGATCAAGTGGGGTTTATCCCAGGAATGCAAGGATTATTCAATATATGCCAGTCAATCAACATGATACACCATATTAACAAATTGAAGGAGAAAAACCGTATGATCATCTCAATAGATGCAGAAAAAGCTTTTGACAAAATTCAACACCAATTTATGATAAAAACCCTGCAGAAAGTAGGCATAGAGGGAACGTTCCTCAATATAATAAAGGCCATATATGAAAAATCCAAAGCCAACATCATCCTCAATAGTGAAAAACTGAAACTATTTCCACTCAGACCAGGAAAAAGTCAAGGTTGCCCACTCTCACCAGTATTATTCAAATAGTTTTGGAAGTTTTAGCCAACTTTTATGAAACAGAAATAAAAGGAATCCAAATTGGAAAAGAAGAAGTAAATCTGTCACTGTTTGCAGATGACATGATACTACACATAGAGAATCCTAAAGATGCTACCAGAAAACTACTAGAGCTAATCAATGAATTTGGTAAAGTAGCAGGATACAAAATTAATGCACAGAAATCTCTTGCTTTCCTATACACTAATGATGAAAAATCCGAAAGTGGAATTAAGAAAACACTCCCATTTACCATTGCAACAGAAAGAATAAAATATCTAGCAATAAACCTACCTAAGGAGCCAAAAGACATGTATGCAGAAAATTATAAGACACTGATGAAAGAAATTAAAGATGATACAAATAGATGGAGAGATATACCATGTTCTTGGAGGGGAAGAATCAACATTGTGAAAATGACTCTCCTACCCAAAGCAATCTACAGATTAAATGCAATCCCTATCAAACTACCACTGGCATTTTTCACAGAACTAGAACAAAAAAAATTCACAATTTGTATGGAAACACAAAAGACCCCGAATAGCCAAAGCAATATTGATAAAGAAATACAGAGCTGGAGGAATCAGGCTCCTGGACTTCAGACTATATTACAAAGCTACAGTAATCAAGACAGTATGGTAATGGCACAAAAACAGAAATATAGATCAATGGAACAGTATAGAAAGCCCAGAGATAAACCCACGCACATATGGTCATCTTATCTTTGATAAAAGAGGCAAGAATATACAGTGGAGAAAAGGCAGCCTCTTTAATAAGGGGTGCTGGGAAAACTGGACAGCAACATGTAAAAGAATGAAATTAGAACACTCCCTAACACCATACACAAAAATAAACTCAAATTGGATTAAAGACCTAAATGTAAGGCCAGACACCATCAAACTCTTATAGGAAAACATAGGCATAACACTCTATGACATAAATCACAGCAAGATCCTTTTTTGACCCACCTCCTAGAGAAATGGAAATAAAAATAAACAAATGGGACCTAATGAAACTTCAAAGCTTTTGCACAGCAAAGGAAACCATAAAGAAGACAAAAGACAACCCTCAGAATGGGAGAAAATATTTGCAAATGAAGAAACTGACAAAGGATTAAACTTCAAAACATATAAGCAACTCATGCAGCTCAATATCAAAAGAACAAACAGCCCCATCCAAAAATGGGCAGAAGACCTAAATAGACATTTCTCCAAAGAAGATATACAGATTGCCAACAAACACATGAAAGAATGCTCAACATCATTAATCATTAGAGAAATGCAAATCAAAACTACAATTAGATATCATCAACCACTGGTCAGAATGGCCATCATCAAAAAATCTACAAACAATAAATGCTGGAGAGAATGTGGAGAAAAGGGAACCCTCTTGCACTGTTGGTGGGAATGTAAATTGATACAGTTGCTATGGAGAAGAGTGTGGAGGTTCCTTAAAAAACTAAAAATAGAGCTAACATATGATGCAGCAATCCCACTACGGGGCATATACCCTGAGAAAACCATAATTTAAAAAGAGTCATGTACCAAAATGTTCATTGCAGCTCTATTTACAATAGCCAGGACATGGAAGCAACCTAAGTGTCCATCAAGAGATGAATGGATAAAGAAGATGTGGCACATATATACAATGGAATATTACTCAGCCATTAAACGGAACGAAACTGAGTTATTTGTAGTTTGGTGGATGGACCTAGAGACTGTCATACAGAGTGAAGTAAGTCAGAAAGAGAAAAGCAAATACCGTATGCTAACACATATATATAGAATCTAAAAAAGAAAAGAAAAGAAAGAAAAAGAAAATGGTCAGAAGAACCTAGGGGCAAGACGGGAATAAAGACACAGACCTACTAGAGAATGGACTTGAGGATATGGGGAGGGGGAAGGGTAAGCTGTGACAAAGTTAGATAGTGGCATGGACATATATACACTACCAAACGTAAAATAGCTAGCTAGTGGGAAGCAGCCGCACAGCACAGGGAGATCAGCTCAGTGCTTTGTGACCATTTAGAGGGGTGGGATAGGGAGGGTGGGAGGGAGGGAGATGCAAGAGGGAAGGGATATGGGGACATATGTATATGTATAACTGATTCACTTTGTTATAAAGCAGAAACTGACACACCATTGTAAAGCAATTATACTCTAATAAAGATGTTAAAAAAAAGACTAGATTTGTAAAGCAAGAACAGTTTGGTTTTTCTTTTTTTTTTTCCAAAGAGTTGGGTGCCTCCTCACTTAGCTTAAGGGAGAAGGCCTCCTCCCAAAATTCCTATCAGGCTCCCGATATCAGCTATAGTTAATTACTTAGACCAGTGGCCTCCCATTTTGGTAACCTACTTACAAACACTTTTGGGGATCTTCCCTAGGTTTAAGAAATTTATACCTTATATTTAGACACTCTATAACACTTTTTATTTAATAATCATTGTATGGATATATTCAGCCAAACCCAGAACCTCAATATTCCACATTCCAGGGTCTACTAAGGCTTCTATTTTAGCCTCAGATTTTATCTGTTCCATTCCGCTTTCTGTTAGAACCATTTGGTGATGAAGATGGTTCCCTTGTCCGTCGAGAAACGAAGTGGCCCCTTAGTTAAGAAATCTCTTCCCATTGAAGGGATGGAACAATCAGGCACAAACAGAAAAGAATGTAAAAACAGTTGGCCATTGATCTTGCACAAAAGTCATTCCAAGAAAGTGTGCCCCTGCCTTTTCCCTGACACCCCCATTACATACTCTTTGTGGTTGTTAAGGTTTCCAATCTTTTGGGTTAAGACCAAAAATATTGCAAGAGCATCCTTTTGCATATTTCTCCAGGTGCGTTCAGCCTTTTCAGCCATATCCCTATAACTGAAAACTGAATAAGCAAATGGAACAAATTGTTCATCAGAGTCAGCATAGCCATAAGTGCCTGCCCCTGTTTTCTCAGGGTATATGCCCAGTAGTGGGATTGCTGGGTCATATGGTAGTTCTATTTGTAGTTTTTTAAGGAACCTCCATACTGTTCTCCATAGTGGCTGTATCAATTTACATTACCACCTGCAGTGCAAAAGTGTTCCCTTTTCTCCACACCCTCTCCAGCATTTATTGTTTCTAGGTTTTTGATGATGCCCATTCTGACTGGTATGAGATGATATCTCATTGTAGTTTTGATTTGCATTTCTCTAATGATTAATGATGTTGAGCATTCTTTCATGTGTTTGTTGGCAATCTGTATATCTTCTTTGGAGAAATGTCTATTTAGGTCTTCTGCCCATTTTTGAATTGGGCTGTTTGTTTCTTTAATATTGAGCTGCATGAGCTGTTTATATATTTTGGAGATTAATCTTTTGTCAGTTGCTTCATTTGCAAATATTTTCTCCCATTCTTAGGGTTGTCTTTTGATCTTGTTTATGGTTTCCTTTGCTGTGCAAAAGCTTTGAAGTTTCATTAGGCCCCATTTGTTTATTTTTGTTTTTATTTCCATTTCTCTAGGAGGTGGGTCAAAAAGGATCTTGCTCTGATTTATGTCATAGAGTGTTCTGCCTATGTTTTCCTCTAAGAGTTTGATAGTTTCTGGCCTTACATTTAGGTCTTTAATCCAATTTGAGTTTATTTTTGTGTATGGTGTTAGGGAGTGTTCTGATATCATACTTTTACATGTACCTGTCCAGTTTTCCCAGCACCACTTATTGAAGAGGCTGTCCTTTCTGAACTGTACATTCCTGCCTCCTTTATAAAGATAAGGTCAACATATGTGCATGGGTTCATCTCTGGACTTTCTATCCTGTTCCATTGATCTATATTTCTGTTTTTGTGCCAGTACCATACTGTCTCGATTACTGTAGCTTTGTAGTATAGTCTGAAGGCAGGGAGCCTGATTCCTCCACCTCCAATTTTCGTTCTCAAGATTGCTTTGGCTATTCGGGGTCTTTGGTTTCCATACAAATTGTGAAATATTTTGTTCTAGTTCTGTGAAAAATGCCAGTGGTAGTTTGATAGGGACTGCATTGATTCTGTAGTTTGCTTTGGGTAGTAGAGTCATTTTCACAATGTTGATTCTTCCAATCCAAGAGCATGGCATATCTCTCCATCTATTTGTATCAACTTTAATTTCTTTCATCAGTGTCTTATAATTTTCTGCATACATGTCTTTTGGCTCCTTAGGTAGGTTTATTGCTAGATATTTTATTCTTTTTGTTGCAATGGTAAATGGTTGTGTTTTCTTAATTTCACTTTTGTATGTTCCATCATTAGTGTATAGGAAAGCAAGAGATTTCTGTGCATTAATTTTGTATCCTGCTACTTTACCAAATTCATTGATTAGCTCTAGTAGTTTTCTGGTAGCATCTTTAGGATTCTCTATGTGTAGTATCATGTCATCTGCAAACAGTGACAGATTTACTTCTTCTTTTCCAATTTGGATTCCTTTTATTTCCTTTTCATCTCTGATTGCTGTGGCTAAAACTTCCAAAACTATGTTGAATAAGAGTGGTGAGAGTGGGCAACATTTTTCCTGATCTTAGTGGAAATGCTTTCAGTTTTTCACCTTTGAGGATGATGTTGGCTGCGAGTTTGTCATATATGGCCTTTATTATGTTGAGGGACATTCCCTCTATGCCTACTTTCTGCAGGGTTTTTATCATAAATTGGTGTTTAATTTTGTCAAAAGCTTTCTCTGCATCTTTTGAAATGAACATATGGTTTTTCTCCTTCAATTTGTTAATATGGTGTATCACATTGATTGATTTGCATATATTGAAGAATCCTTGTATTCCTGGAATAAACCCCACTTGATCATGGTGTATGATCCTTTTAATGTGCTGTTGGATTCTGTTTGCTAGTATTTTGTTGAGGATTTTTGCATCTATATTCATCAGTGATATTGGTCTCTAGTTTTCTTTCTTTGTGACATCCTTTTCTGGTTTTGGTATCAGGATGATTGATGGTGGCCTCGTAGAATGAGTTTGGGAGTGTTCCTCCCTCTGCTATATTTTGGAAGAGTTTGAGAAGGACAGGTGTTAGCTCTTCTCTAAATGTTTGATAGAATTCGCCTGTGAAGCCATCTGCTCCTGGGCTTTTGTTTGTTGGAAGATTTTTAATCACAGTTTCAATTTCAGTGCTTGTGATTGGTCTGTTCATATTTTCTATTTCTTCCTGATTCGGTCTCGGCAGGTTGTGCCTTTCTAAGAATTTGTTCATTTCTTCCAGGTTGTCCATTTTATTAGCATAGGGTTGCTTTTAGTAATCTCTCATGATCTTTTGTAGTTCTGCAGTGTCAGTTGAGTCTTCTCCATTTTTTTTCTTGATGAGTCTGGCTAATGGTTTATCAATTTCGTTTATCTTCTCAAAGGACCAGATTTTAGTTTTATGGATCTTTGTTATTGTTTCCTTTATTTCTTTTTCATATATTTCTGATCTGATCTTTATGATTTCTTTCCTTCTGCTAACTTTGGGGTTTTTTTGTTCTTCTTTCTCTAATTGCTTTAGGTGCAAGGTTAGGTCGTTTATTCGAGATGTTTCCTGTTTCTTAAGGTAGAATTTTATTACTATAAACTTCCCTCTTAGAACTGCTTTTGCTGCATACCATAGGTTTTGAGTCATCGTGTCTCCATTGTCATTTGTTTCTAGGTATTTTTTGATTTCCTCTTTGATTTCTTCAGTGATTACTTTGGTATTAAGTAGTGTATTGTTTAGCCTCCATGTGTTTGTATTTTTTACAGATCTTTTCCTGTAATTGATATCTAGTCTCCTAGCATTGTGGTTGGAAAAGATACTTGATACAGTTTCAATTTTCTTAAATGTACCAAGGCTTGATTTGTGACCCAAGATATGATCTATCCTGGAGAATGTTCCATGAACATTTGAGAAAAATGTGTATTCTGTTGTTTTTGGATGGAATGTCCTATAAATATCAATTAAGTCCATCTTGTTTAATGTATCAATGATCCGTCCATTGCTGAAAGTGGGGTGTTAAAGTCCCCTACTATGAATGTGTTACTGTCGGTCTCCCCTT
>NW_021703784.1:21425987-21437994 GCF_005190385.1 Monodon monoceros
CGAATGTTGGTGCATTTAATGTTGTCCCAGATGTCTCTGAGACTGTCTTCAGTTCTTTTCATTCTTTTTTCTTCTCTGCAGTAGTTATTTCCACTATTTTATCTTCCAGGTCACTTATCCATTCTTCTGCCTCAGTTATTCTGCTATTGAACCCTTCTAGAGTATTTTTAATTTCATTTTTTGTGTTGTTCATCGTTGCCTGTTTCATCTTTAGTTCTTCTAGGTCCTTGTTAACTGTTTCTTGCATTTTCTCTATTCTATTTCCAAGATTTTGGATCATCTTTACTATCATTATTCTGAATTATTTTCCAGGTAGACTGCCTATTGAATCTTCATTTGTTAGGTCTGGTGGGTTTTTACCTTGTTCCTTCATCTGCTGTGTGGTTTTCTGTCTTCTCAATTTGCTTATCTTACTGTGTTTGGGGTCTCCTTTTTGCAGGCTGTAGGTTCGTAGTTCCCGTTGTTTTTGGTGTCTGTCCCCAGTGGCTAAAGTTGGTTAAGTGGGTTGTGTAGGCTTCCTGGTGTGGGGGACTGGTACCTGTGTTCTGGTGGATGAGGCTGGATCTTGTCTTTCTGGTAGGCAGGTCCATGACTGGTGGTGTGTTTTGGGGTGTCTGTGGACTTATTATGATTTTAGGCAGCCTCTCTGCTAATGGGTTGGGTTGTGTTCCTGTCTTGCTAGTTGTTTGCCATAGGGTGTTCAGCACTGTAGCTTGCTGGTCATTGAGTGAAGCTGGGTTTGGTGTTGAGATGGAAATCTGTGGGAGATTTTCGCCATTTGATATTATGTGGAGCTGGGAGGTCTCTTGTGGACCAGGCTCCTGAAGTTACGTCTCCCACCTCAGAGGCACAGCACTGACTCGTGGCTGAAGCACCAAGAGCCTTTCATCCACATGGCTCAGAATAAAAGGGAGAAAAAGTAGAAAGAAAGTAAGAGGATAAAATAAAATAAAATAAAGATAAAATAAAATAGTTACTAAAATAAAAAATAATTAGTAAGAAAACAATTTTTTTTCAAAAAAGTAAAAACAAAAACGGACGGATAGAACCCTAGGACAAATGGTGAAAGCAAAGCTATACAGACAAAATCTCACACAGAAGCATACACATACACATTCACAAAAAGGTGAAAAGGGGAAAAAATAATAAATCTTTCTCTCAAAGTCCACCTCCCTAATTTGGGATGATTCATTGTCTATTCAGGTATTCCACAGATGCAGGGTACACCAAGTTGATTGTGGAGCTTTAATCCATTGCACCTGAGGCTGCTGGGAGAGATTTCCCTTTCTCTTCTTTGTTCACACAGTTCCCGGGGCTCAGCTTTGGATTTGGCCCCGCCTCTGTGTGTAGGTCACCGGGGGGGGGGGGGGGGGGGGTTTTTTCTTCTCTCAGGCAGGGCGGGGTTAAAGGAGGAGCTGACTCAGGGCCTCTGGCTCACTCAGGCCGGGGGGAGGGAGGGGCACGGAGTGCGAGGCAGACCTGTGGAGACAGAGGCCAGCGGGACGCTGCACCAGCCTGAGGCGCGCCATGCGTTCTCCCGGGGAAGTTGTCCCTGGACCATGGGACCCTGGCAGTGGTGGGCTGCACAAGCTCCCAGGAAGGGAGGTGTAGATAGTGACCTGTGCTCGTACACAGGCTTCTTGGTGGCGGCAGCAGCCTTAGCGTCTCATGACCGTCTCTGGGGTCCACGCTGTTACCCGCGGCTCGGGTAACAAGAAGAATTCGGGAAAGGTCAAAAGGAGACAGGAGATGCCAGCCTATATTTCCTACCAACCTCCCAGAATCCTTCTCGCTGGAATCCACCTTGGCTGAGCGATGCACGTGCCACCAGGAAGGACCCTGAGTCAGAATGATTGGCCAGAGACAACCCGGAAACTAACTCCATTACCATAATACCCGAGACCGTGAGCTGCGTGGCAGAGCAGTCCTCCTGGGATCCCTGACCCTGCTGCTCTCCACCCGAGTGCCCCTTCCCAATAAAATCTCTTGCTTTGTCAGCACGTGTCTCTTTGGACAATTCATTTTTGAGTGTTAGACAAGAGCCCACTCTCGGTCCCTGGAAGGGGTCCCCCTTCCTGCAACATGTTGTTTCTGGTCATCCAAGTGTATCTGTCACCACAACACCCCTGAAAATTTCATACTGTAACCGAGTAGGACCCTACGGGGCCTTTTCTCCCCCCCATATCCTCTGCTTAACTCCTCTCTGAAGTACCAAGAAAATAGTATTTGATGCCAATTTCCTGAGTTGTTTTGCAGATGTGAACCCCCCTGTCCCCACCAAAGGGAAGATGTTAACTACTTGATGACCATGAGCTCATAGCTCCAGGCCTCCTGGAGCCTAAGGACGGATAAAGTTAACTCCTGTGACACCAACCTGTTCTGTCATCATCAGCCAATCAGAGAATTGTGCACAATCTGATCACATACTCTGCGACAACCCCGCTCCTCACCTGGTTTTTAAAAATGCTTTACTGAAAACTTTCGGGGAACTTGAAGCTTTTTAGGGCTTGAGCCACCTCGCCTCCTTGCATGGTCTTGCAATAAGCCTCCTCTGCTCCAAACTCGGAAGTTTCAGTTTGTTTGGCCTCACTGTGTGTCGGGCACATGAACTTGCGTTAACAATTTTGGCGAAGCCAATCTAGGAGTCCATGTCCATGGCAGGCCAACCCTGGCCTGGGTCAGCCCCTTCCCCAAGTCCCCAGCAGCTTCCAGAGCCCACTTCACTCTGGTGATCTCAAAGGGACTGTTCCCGACCGGCGCCGGCCGCCCATGGCAGGAGGCTGTTGGAGCCAAAAAATGTCTGGAGCTGTGGTCCACATTTGGTGTCGCTGGGTGAGTCGCTCCAGCTTGCACAGGCAGGGAATTCTCTCCACTACGTCTGGGCCGCTTCCCTTGTGGGAAGTGAGCCACTTTAGGGTAAGTCACTCCAGTGTGCACACCGGGAACATATTCCCCCCTCAATTTGGGCTTTCCCTCTATGGAAAAGGCAATTTGTTTTGCATTTGGTTGCGGTACCCTGTTGGAGAAGGGAATTGTTGAACTCTACCTGATTTGGGAACCAGTTCATTTGCTTTTTGAGAGACCGTCTTGCCAATTTGTTTGAAGGCCTCCATTTGGGAGTGGAAATGGAATTTTAGACTACACCTCTGATTTTCTGTGTGACCATAGCTTAGTTGTTTGTGTTTTTGTGTGTACCATTTTGGGGTGAGCCACTCATGGTCCATTCTTTCTGAGCTATGCCTCATCTGATTATTTGTTTGTGGGACCACGTGTTTGTTGTTTGTTTGTGTGTTAGTACTTGCATTGGCCAGTTGAAACGTCTTTGGTGAATAAAGGGGCTCGTGTGTGATGACACCAGGGTATCCTTTCCTACTGCATAGGTTTTGCCTACAGAGGAGAGTTGGTTGGGATTTCCCTTTTGAACTAGCCTTAGTCATTCATTCAGCTTCATCTCAGATGGGACATTGGTTGGGAATCTTCCTTTTTTGGGGGCTAGGGAACTGTGAACCTTAGAGACCAATTTGAATTGCTATTTGCTTGATATTTGATAACACTAGCCGTGGATAATTAAGTATGGATGATCAGATCTCTGTTCCATCTTATAGTCCTCTGGGGTACTTTTGCAAAACTAAGAGATCTTTAGCTATACTACCTAAATGAAAAAAATGCCACAATACTCCCTGAGATCTGGAGGGCAAAGGCCCCTGATGTATTGGCTATTATATCAAAGTGGGTATTTTGCAATTGCTTTTATATTGGGGGTATGTGTGTGTGGGTGAATGAGTGTCTCGGTACCTGAGTCCAAATCCCTTTTTCACTTCCTGGTTTTGCTGAAAGAGGGGCATGCAAATGTGAACAAATGATATGTATTATTGTATTTGTTTCTTTAAAGTGAGGTGAATATTTGGGAACTGGAAAAAAAACTCTCTGAAAATAGCACAAGATGGCTGGGTTTTGTGTAAGTAGTTTGAAGAGGAATTTGTATTTCTCTTCCTGTGCCTTTGAGAGGTAAATGATCTACCTGGAGAGGGGGATGATGGCGTAAGAGTAAGACGTGGAGATCACCTTCCTCCCCACCAGATACACCAGAAATACATTTACACGTGGAACAACTCCTACAGAACACCTACTGAATGCTGGCAGAAGACCTCAGACCTCCCAAAAGGCAAGAAACTCCCCATGTACCTGGGTAGGGCAATAGAAAAAAGAAAAAACAAAGACAAAAGAATAAGGACGGGACCTGCACCAGTGGGAGGGATCTGTGAAGGAGGAAAGGTTTCCACACACTAGGAAGCGCATTCTTTACCAGGACCTCCTGTTGTTAAGATAACTCATGCAAGTGGCTACTATCTTGTCTGGCCATGATGGGCAGTTTGAGTCAGTGGTTCCCCTAACAAATGTGAGCCATCAATGGGTTGTCTATTCCTAATAAAGAGGTGAGTGACATCTGTTCCAGTCAGGGTTCTTTGGTTGCAAACAACAGAAACCAACTTTGGCTAACTTATGCAGAAAAGGAATTTTTTATAAAATCATCTCTGCTCAGGAAATTGGCAGGAAGGCTACAGAGCCATGTTCAGAAATGGGCAGAAACCTGCAGGACTTAGGAAGCAGGAAACACAGGAGAGATGTGGCAGCAGGAATGGCAGGACCTGAAACCCCTCTGTAAACAGAGGCCTTGGTACAGGCTGAAAGACACATTGTTCCTAGTAGGTTCTAAGCTGGCCAGGTCAGATCCCTCCTTGCTTTTTAAATCATTATACACAGTTGAAAATGGAACATGTTAAGACAAGACATCTCTGGGAAACCTGGCTTTCACAGAAGATAGTCTAGAAGCCACTGCCAAGGGCACTCAGTAGTGATAAAATAGACCTGTCTCCTTTTGCCCTACAGAATAGAACTAGGAACAATGAGTAAATATTTCAAGGAGACAGAGTTGAGATCTGTATGGCCAGGGACTTTCTAATAAACAGAGCTATTCAACAATGGATTTAACAGACTTCCATGGTGGTGAGCTTGCTGGCCACTGCAATTTTTCAAGGAAAGACTGAATTCCCTCTGACAGAATATGAAAGGGAAACCTGCCTTAATAGGAAATAGATTAGGATCCCTCTCAACTGCTTGATTTGTGATTTTAAACTAGACTTTTACAGCTATTTGCTGGAAATGAACATTCTTTATAGCCATTCCCCATCCCTTCCCCATAATATTATGGATGCAAAATCATCTATGATCATTAGTATTATCCACTTAGAACAATTTTTTATTCATGTTTCCTATTGTAAATTGCATAATCACACCATAGAAACTCTGGGGGAAAAAAAAAGAAAAGAGAAAAAAGGCGTCTATAGTCCCATTTGTGGGTTTTCTTCCAATTTTTTACTTATGTGCATTTTTCAAAAATGAAAATAGTTAATTTCTTCTTATTGTAAAGATGACACAGTTGGTATGTTCAATTAATATGGAAAAGTATAAAAAAGAAAGTAAAAGATTATCTAAAATGTTGAACATCTTGGAACACATCTTTTATGATATTGCTCTATGCATAAATATGCATATCTAACATTTTACATAAATGGGATCCTACCATAAAAGGAGGGTTGTTGTGACCCTATATCGCTCTGTGTTATGTTATAGAGCTCATCTTGTGCCAGTGAATATATAAATATTGTCTTCTAAGTGGCCACATAACATTCCTTATATGGCTGTTTCATAATTTAATTGATATCCTATTAATGGATATTTTGAACATTTAGATTGTGTCCAATTTTTACTCTTATGAACAATACTGAATTGAACACCCTTGTACATCTGTCTCTAGGTATTTGTCTGCTTGTCTTAGGCTATATTTTCTTCAAACAATTCTAAGCGAGTAACAAACCAAAGGCAGATTAAAGTTGTTAGCTGCATAAGAGAAAGCTGGCTATCTCCTGAAGTAGATGTAAAAAGGGTACATTTGTGTATGGGCAAAAAAAACAGCAGCTCCCTGACTGGCACAATACCCACCCATAAAATGTTCTCTGACATATCCCCAGCAGAAGACTTACAAAACTCACCACTGGTTATCCAGACTGCTAGAGGTATTCCCACCTCCCACCCCTAACCCTAACAAAGCTCTGCATTTCCCTCCCTCAATCCTGCCCTACCCTGTTTCTAGCCCTTCCTTCCCTCTGAGAACCTGTCACTGTTACACATGCTTTTTTCTTCTGTGAAATGTGAATAAAGAAACCTGCTTTCTGCCCTCAAGACCAGTTTGTCTCTCTATCCAAAGAGCAGAGAAAACTCACACCATGTCAAGCTGGGGCTTGGTGCCATCTGGGTTAGCCCAGGTCAGTACATCTGCCCTCCAGAAATTAGCAAGTCAGAAACACCCAGGAGGACCTAAAGGGCTGTGAGTTAACTTTGGAGATCTACCTTACATGGAGGTTGAATTTTGAAGTCAACTCATAAGCAAAAACTCACCATGGCAGAGATGGCTATTTGCCTCCTCAACAATTATTCTCCCCTCCTTCCACACTAATAGAAACCTAATTTTATTCTGAGTAGCAATATGTTAATCTAAAGGATTATATTTCCCAGTCTTCCTTGTGTCCAGTGATATATAAGCTAAAGTCATTGAATGGGGCTGCAGGGAAAGCATTTTAGAGGATTTACCTGGCTGGGAGGGTCACCTTTTTGCTCTTTCCTCTCTTCTTCCTTCTTCTTGCCCGGAATGTGGACTCTAAGATGTTTTTGTAGTCTCCTGGGTCTTGAGGTGACCTTGAGTTAGAAATGTGTGCCAGTAAGAGCCAAAAGATAGTCAGAGCCTGGGTCCCTGATGGCCATGGAGTCACCAGCCCTGGACCACTTTTATCTCTGGACACTTTTTTGGTTGGAAAGAGATACCCTTGTTTAAGTCACTTACTTGCTTTTTCTGTTATATGCATCTAAAGCTAAACTTAGAGAAGGAGACGAAGATTGCAGAGTAGGAGGACATGGAGCTCTCCTCCCCCTATGAACACATCAAAAATATATCTAGACGTGGAATAATTTTCACTGAAAACTAACTAGAAATTGGCAGAAGGATTCCTGTACAACTAAGGCAGTAAGGAAGATACATGTGTGGTTAGGTGACAAAGGAAGAAGAAGAACTGGGTCTGGACCTGTGCCCCTGGGATTGGACTCAGAGGAAAAGGGAGATTGCATAGGTGGACACCTGTCCTGGGTAGAGACTGGTTTGAGCTAGAATGTACGCCCAAGTCCTGGGATCCTATGCAAAGGAGACAAGCTCCCTTAGCTGGTTGAAGGACCACTGGGACAGACAGAGGGTTGTGGGAAGCATGGACTCCACTCATGAGGAGTGCACACGTGCCAGCTAGTCCCCAAGGGAGGGCAGAGAGAGGTCTGCTCTAGCCACCACTAGGTTTCTCATGCCCTAGTCCATGCTGAGTAAATGCTCAACACTCACTCCATACCACAGTACAGCACTGGATCTGGGGTGGACACGATGGGGGGTGGGGCTGGGGGACTCTACTGTGGAATGCAGAGGTGAACTGGTCCTGGGGTGGAGCCCAAGGTGGGTGGAATTGGCCACTGTTGGCAGCTCCCCAGAAGCCACCCAGTTCTCTGAGGGTGGCCCCTCCACCATTGCTCTGATGCACACAGAGAGCCCACATAGGCCCTACCTGCCCTGCACAGTGGTCCCACAAGATGGCAGGAGTGGCAGAGGCTGGAGACAGTGATCAGCTGTGAGACACAAAGAGGACTTGCCCCTGAGGTAAGGCAAAGAGATGCAACCTGGTCCCAGGTAGGAGCCCAGGTGGGGCAGCAGTGGCCATTGTTGGTATTTACTCAAGTGACACCACAGAAGTGGCCCAGATCTCTGACACCAGTCACTCAACAATGGCTCGCCTCCCAGTAAACACTAAGAGTTCATGCATCCACTGACAGCCCTGCTGAATGTTCCACAACAGCATAGGGATGGTGGAGACTGAGGGCAGTCATCAGGGGTAAGGGACAAAGGGGACTTGCACCCAAGGCTGCATCTGAGTGGAGACATGGGCATCTACACAGTCAATGCTTTGGATCACTGTCTGTGCATGAACCCCACACTCTTCAGCAACCCCCTTCTCTGGGACAAGAGCCTGGTGTAGGGAGAGGGGAAAAACACACTTAAAGAGCCAGCTAGGCCTGACCCACAGGGCTTTTGCTCAAGCAACTTGGGAGCAGATTCTCCCACCAATAAGGTGATGACAGCCACTGAGCAGAGAGAAAGTCTCACCTCACACCTGGGTCAGCTCTAGCCCGTTCATCTCCAGCCACACCCCCTACCAAGGTGATAGCTGCTAGTACACCCTGAGGAAAGACATGACGTGTCCACATCAAATCCAGCTCTCCCAGCAAAGGCACTGGGCACATGCAGACTGTATAGGGATGCTCCCACATAAGAACACTGCCTCAAGACTGTAGGAAATAGTTGTTTCACCTAAATTCATAGAGGCAGAAAAACTTAAGCAAAATGAAAAGACAGAGGAACCACTTTCAATTGAAAGAGCAAGAGAAAAACCCTGAAAAAATAATGAAACAGAAATAAACAATTTACCAGATAAAGAATTCAAAATATTGGTAATAAACATGTTAACTGAATTAGGGAAAAGAATTGATGTAAACAGTGAACATTTCAACAAGGAACTAGAAAATATAAACAGACCCAATCAGAAACAAATAACTGAAATAAAAAATACACAAGAAGGAATGAATAGCAGACTAAGTGATCAGAAGAACTCATAAGATAAGAACTCATAAGATAAAGTAATGGAAATCAAACAATCAGAACAGCAGAAAGAAAAACAAAATTTTAAAAAGTGAGAGCAATTTAAGAGATCTCTGGAATAATATTAAGCATACCAACATTAGATTATAGGGGTCCCGAAGAGGAAGCAAGACAGAGAAGGGGAACAAAAATGTATTTGATGAAATTATGGCTGAACATGTCTCAAACTTGAAGAAGGATATATATCCAAGTACAGGAAGCTCAGAGGGTCCCAAACAAGATGAACTCAAACAGACCCACACCAAGTCATACCATAATTAAAATGGCAAAACTTAAAGACAGAATTCTAAAGGTAGCAAGAGGAAAACAAAGAATCATATACAAGGGAATTCCCATGAGACTATCAGCTGATTTTTCTGCAGAAAATTTGCAGGCCAGAAGTAAGTGGGTGAAAGGGAAAAACCTGCAACATAGGTTAGTCTATCCAGCAAGATTATCATTTAGAACAGAAGGAAATAAACTTCTCAGACAAGCAAAAACTAACAGAATTCATCAATACCAAGCCTATCCTAAAAAGAAATGTTAAATGGTCTTCCCTAAGTGGAAAAAAAGTAAGACTGTATAGGAAACGCAAATATATAGTAAGGACTGAAAATCAAAACTTAGACTCTCAGACCGCGTGGACTCCTAAAGAGATGGTTTTCAAAGTCTGGTGGCGGAATTGAAGCCTTCAAAAGAAGGACTAATCAGAAGGCCATTATGTAAAACAGTGGAGGCTGGAAGGCATCGAGTGGCCTGGCAAGTGTGAAGCCCTTGGGCTCTGCAGGGGACAGTTTGAAAATCTCTGGCCTGTAGCATAAAGGTTCCCTCATGAGACCACAGTTAACATGTTGGCCAGGGCTGCAGTCACCACTGCGGCTGGAGGATTCCCTGCTGAGATGGCTTAGTCACCTGACTGATACATCAGAAATACATCTACACGTGGAACAACTCCTACAGAACACCTACTGAACGCTGGCAGAAGACCTCAGACCACCCAAAAGGCAAGAAACTCCCCACGTACCTAGGTAGGGCAAAAAAGAAAAGAATAAACAGAGACAAAAGAATAGGGACGGGACCTGCACCAGTGGAAGGGAGCTGTGAAGGAGAAAAGGTTTCCACACACAAGAAGCCCCTTCGCGGGCGGAGACTGCAGGTGACGGAGGGGGGTGATTCGGTGCCACAGAGGAGAGCACAGCAACAGGGGTGCAGAGGGCAAAGCGGGGAGACTCCCGCACAGAGGATCTGTGCCGACCGGCACTCACCAGCCCGAGACACTTGTCTGCTTACCCGCCGGGACAGGCAGGGCTGGGAGCTGAGGCTCGGGCTTCGGTCGGAGCGCAGGGAGAGGACTGGGGTTGGCGGCGTGAACACAGCCTGCAGGGGGTTAGTGCACCACGGCTAGCTGGGAGGGAGTCCGGGAAAAAGTCTGGAGGTACCGAAGAGGCAAGAGACTTTTGCTTGCCTCTTTGTTTCCTGGTGCGGGAGGAAAGAGGATCAAGAGCACCGCTCAAAGGAGCTCCAGAGATGGGCGCGAGCCGCGGCTAACAGCACGGACCCCAGAGACGGGCATGAGACGCTAAGGCTGCTGCTGCCGCCACCAAGAAGCCTGTGTGCGAGCACAGGTCACTCTCCACACCTCCCTTCTGGGGAATCTGTGCAGCTCGCCACTGCCAGGGACCCGGGATCCAGGGACAACTTCCCCAGGAGAATGCACGGCGCGCCTCAGGCTGGTGCAACGTTCCGCCGGCCTCTGCCACCTCAGGCTCGCCCTGCATCCGCACCCCTCCCTCCCCTCAGCCTGAGTGAGCCAGAGCCCCCGAATCAGCGGCTCCTTTAACCCTGTCCTCTCTGAGCAAAGAACAGACGCCCTCCGGTGACCTATACGCAGAGGTGGGGCCAAATCCAAAGCTGAGCCCCTGGGAGCTGTGTGAACAAAGAAGAGAAAGGGAAATCTCTCCCAACAGCCTCAGGAACAGCGGATTAAATCTCCACAATCAACTTCATGTACCCTGCATCTGTGGAATACATGAATAGACAATGAATCATCCCAAACTGAGGAAGTGGACTTTGAGAGCAAGATTTATTATTTTTTCCCCTTTTCCTCTTTTTGTGAGTGAGTATGTTTATGCTTCTGTGTGAGATTTTGTCTGTATAGCTTTGCTTTCACCATTTGTCCCAGGGTTCTGTCCGTCCGGTTCTTTTTATTTTTTGAAAAAAAATTTTTTTCTTAGTATTTTTTATTTTAGTAACTTTATTTTATTTTATCCTCTTTCTTTCTTTCTTTCTTTCTTCTTTGCTCCCTTTTATTCTGAGCTGTGTGGATGAAAGGCTCTTGGTGCTGCAGACAGGAGTCACTACTGTACCTCTGAGGTCGGAGATGCAAATTCAGGACCCTGGTCCACAAGAGACCTCCCAGCTACATGTAATATCAAACAGCGAAAATCTCCCAGAGATCTCCACCTAAACACCAACACCCAGCTTCACTCAACGACCAGCAAGCTACAGTGCTGGACACCCTACGGCAAACAACTAGCAAGAAAGGAACACAACCCCACCCATTAGCAGAGCGGCTGCCAAAAATCAAAATAAGTCCACAGACACCCTAAAACACACCACCAGTCGTGGACCTGCCCACAAGAAAGACAAGATCCAGCCTCATCCACCAGAACAGAGGCATTAGTCCCCTCCACCAGGAAGCCTACACAACCCACTGAACCAACTTTAGCCACTGGGGACAGACACCAAAAACAACGGGAACTACAAACTTGCAGCCTGCAAAAAGGGGACTGCAAACACAGTAAGATAACCAAAATGAGAAGACAGAAAAACACAGCAGATGAAGGAGCAAGATAAAAACCCACCAGACCTGATAAATGAAGAGGAAATAGGCAGTCTACCTGAAAAAGAATTCAGAATAATGATAGTAAAGATGATCCAAAATCTTGGAAATGGAATAGACAAAATGCAAGAAACAGTTAACAAGGACCTAGAAGAACTAAAGATGAAACAAGCAATGATGAACAACACAATAAATGAAATTAAAAATACTCAGAAGAGAACAATAACAGAATAACTGAGACAGAAGAACGGATAAGTGACTTGGAGAGATAAAATACTGGAAATAACTACTGCAGAGCAGAATAAAGAAAAAAGAATGAAAAGAACTGAGGACAGTCTCAGAGACATCTGGGACAACATTAAATGCACCAACATTCG
>NW_021703784.1:21442994-21445358 GCF_005190385.1 Monodon monoceros
AAGGGGAGACCGACAGTAACACATTCATAGTAGGGGACTTTAACACCTCACTTTCACCCATGGACAGATCATCCAAAATGAAAATAAATAAGGAAACACAAGCTTTAAATGATACATTAAACAAGATGGACTTAATTGATATTTATAGGACACTCCATCCAAAAACAACAGAATACACATTTTTCTCAAGTGCTCATGGAACATTCTCCAGGATAGATCATATCTTGGGTCACAAATCAAGCCTTGGTAAATTTAAGAAAATTGAAATTGTATCAAGTATCTTTTCTGACCACAACTCCATGAGACTAGATATCAATTACAGGAAAAGATCTGTAAAAAAAATACAAACACATGGAGGCTAAACAATACACTACTTAATAATGAAGTGATCACTGAAGAAATCAAAGAGGAAATAAAAAAATACCTAGAAACAAATGACAGTGGAGACACAACGACCCAAAACCTATGGGATGCAGCAAAAGTAGTTCTAAGTGGGAAGTTTATAGCAATACAAGCCCACCTTAAGAAGCAGGAAACATCTTGAATAAACAACCTAACCTTGCACCTCAAGCAATTAGAGAAAGAAGAACAAAAAAACCCCAAAGTTAGCAGAAGGAAAGAAATCATAAAAATCAGATCAGAAATAAATGAAAAAGAAATGAAGGAAACGATAGCAAAGATCAATAAAACTAAAAGCTGGTTCTTTGAGAAGATAAACAAAATAGATAAACCACTAGCCAGACTCATCAAGAAAAAAAGGGAGAAGACTCAAATCAACAGAATTAGAAATGAAAAAGGAGAAGTAACAACTGACACTGCAGAAATAAAAAAAAATCGTGAGAGATTACTACAAGCAACTCTATGCCAATAAAATGGACAATCTGGAAGAAATGGACAAATTCTTAGAAATGCACAACCTGCCAAGACTGAATCAGGAAGAAATACAAAATATGAACAGACCAATCACAAGCACTGAAATTGAAACTGTGATTAAAAATCTTCCAAGAAACAAAAGCCCAGGACCAGATGGCTTCACAGGTGAATTCTATCAAACATATAGAGAAGAGCTAACACCTGTCCTTCTCAAACTCTTCTAAAATATAGCAGAGGGAGGAACACTCCCAAATTCCTTCTACGAGGCCACCATCACCTTGATACCAAAACCAGACAAGGATGTCACAAAGAAAGAAAACTACAGGCCAATATCACTGATGAACATAGATGCAAAAATCCTCAACAAAATACTAGCAGACAGAATCCAACAGCACATTAAACGGATCATACAGCATGATCAAGTGGGGTTTATTCCAGGAATGCAAGGATTCTTCAATATACGCAAATCTATCAATGTGATAAACCATATTAACAAATTGAAGGAGAAAAACCATATGATTATCTCAATAGAAGCAGAGAAAGCTTTCTACAAAATTCAACACCCATTTATGATAAAAACCTTGCAGAAAGTAGGCATAGAGGGAACTTACCTCAACATAATAAAGGCCATATATGACAAGCCCACAGCAAACATCATCCTCAATGGTGAAAAACTGAAAGCATTTCCACTAAGATCAGGAACAAGACAAGGTTGCCCACTCTCACCACTCTTATTCAACATAGTTTTGGAAGTTTTAGCCACAGCAATCAGAGAAGAAAAGGAAATAAAAGGAATCCAAATCGGAAAAGAAGAAGTAAAGCTGTCACTGTTTGCAGATGACATGATACTATACATAGAGAATCCTAAAGATGCTACCAGAAAACTACTAGAGCTAATCAATGAATTTGGTAAAGTAGCAGCATACAAAATTAATGCACAGAAATCTCTTTCTTTCCTATACACTAATGATGAAAAATCTGAAAGTGATATCAAGAAAACACTCCCATTTACCATTGCAACAAAAAGTATAAAATATCTAGGAATAAACCTACCTAAGGAGACGAAAGGCCTGTATGCAGAAAATTATAAGACACTGATGAAAGAAATTAAAGATGATACAGATAGATGGAGAGATATACCATGTTCTTGGATTGGAAGAATCAACATTGTGAAAATGACTCTACTACCCAAAGCAATCTACAGATTCAATGCAATCCCTATCAAACTACCACTGGCATTTTTCACAGAACTAGAACAAAAAATTTCACAATTTGTATGGAAACACAAAAGACCCCAAATAGCCAAAGCAATCTTGAGAACGAAAAAAGGAGCTGGAGGAATCAGGCTTCCTGACTTCAGACTATACTACAAAGCTACAGTAATCAAGACAGTATGGTACTGGCACAAAAACAGAAAAATAGATCGATGGAACAGGATAGAAAGCCCAGAGATAAACCCACGCACATATGGACACCTTATCTTTGATAAAG
>NW_021703784.1:21445368-21469376 GCF_005190385.1 Monodon monoceros
GTAAGGCCAGAAACTATCAAACTCTTAGAGGAAAACATAGGCAGAACGCTCTATGACATAATTCAGAGCAAGATCCTTTTTGACCCACCTCCTAGAGAAATGGAAATAAAAACAAAAATAAGCAAATGGAACCTAATGAAACTTCAAAGCTTTTGCACAGCAAAGGAAACCATAAACAAGACCAAAAGACAACCCTAAGAATGGGAGAAAGTATTTGCAAATGAAGCAACTGACAAAAGATTAATCTCCAAATTTTACAAGCAGCTCATGCAGCTCAATAACAAAAAAACAAACAACCCAATCCAAAAATGGGCAGAAGACCTAAATAGACATTTCTCCAAAGAAGATATACAGACTGCCAACAAACACATTAAAGAATGCTCAACATCATAAATCATTAGAGAAATGCAAATCAAAACTACCATGAGATATCATCTCACACCAGTCAGAATGGCCATCATCAAAAAATCTAGAAACAACAAATGCTGGAGAGGGTGTGGAGAAAAGGGAACACTCTTGCACTGCTGGTGGGAATATGAATTGGTACAGCCACTATGGGGAACAGTATGGAGGTTCCTTAAAAAACTAAAAATAGAACTACCATATGACCCAGCAATCCCTCTACTGGGCATATACCCTGAGAAAACCATAATTCAAAAAGAGTCATGTACCAAAATGTTCATTGCAGCTCTATTTACAATAGCCCGGAGATGGAAACAACCTATGTGTCCATCATCAGATGAATGGATAAAGAAGATGTGGCACATATATACAATGGAATATTACTCAGCCATAAAAAGAAACGAAATTGAGCTATTTGTAATGAGGTGGATGGACCTACAGTCTGTCATACAGAGTTAAGTAATTCAGAAAGAAAAAGACAAATACCGTATGCTAACACATATATATGGCATCTAAGAAAAAAAAAAATGTCATGAAGAACCTAGGTGTAAGACCGGAATAAAGACACAGACCTACTAGAGAATGGACTTGAGGGTATGGGGAGGGGTAAGGGTAAGCTGTGACAAATAAAGAGAGTGGCATGTGCATATATACACTACCAAACGTAAAATAGATAGCTAGTGTGAAGCAGCCACATAGCACAGGGAGATCACCTCGGTGCTTTGTGACCACCTAGAGGGGTGGGATAGGGAGGGTGGGAGGGAGAGAGACACAAGAGGGAAGAGATATGGGAACCTATGTATATGTATAACTGATTCACTTTGTTATAAAGCAGAAACTAACACACCATTGTAAAGCAATTATACTCCAATAAAGATGTTAAAAAAATGTGTTTGATGAAATTACATTGTTTTTGGAATTCATTTAGTCAAAAGGTTGTTTTATGAAGTCCTCTGACAAACCTCTTAATATCTGTTCTTCACAGGTACTCAGCAGCTATAGATTTTAAGATGACATCTCCCAGTTGTCGACTCCCAGGCACTGAATCGGCGGCCTTGCAGCTGAGACCCTGGCCACAATGGTGAGCTGGGAAGGGGCCAAATCTCCATTCCAACAGAATAGTCTAAAAGGTATGACCACAGCACAAGAGGAATTCCCATCATCAGATCTAAGGGGTACATTTAAAGCCTTGCTCATGCCATGAAGCAAGGTGGTAAGAGGAGCTGAGAACCCCAAGAACTGACCTAGAAATGGTGCCAACATGGGAAGAGGTACCTGGCAAACCAGGCACAACACAGTGGTCCCAGGGATGGATGTTCCCGAGGCAAAAGCCTTGCCAAATACTGCTCTGAATTAACGTAGGCCTATAATGACAAAAATAATGATGATTAAAACCGCATTTTCCTAAGAGTTCATTATGTAGCAGGCACTGTGTTAGGTGCTTTACAAAAATCACCTTTATTCCTCAGGACAGAATTGGAACCTAATTTTCAGGTAAGGAAATGAGGCCAAGCCAAAGGACACAAGCGCTTTTAAGCCTTTGCTGTGTCCTGTCAGGGGACCAAGCTCAACAGGGATGGGGAGGGGAGGAAACTGCTCCGAGCCAGAGGCACCGAGCTGCAGGACAGCAGGTGTGAATGTATAATCCTGTTACCAGGGAATGAAGAGCTGGAACCATTATTCCAACCTACCACATTTCCTATCAAACAATAAAGCCAGTAAGACCGTGAGCTTAAAGGCCGCCATTTAAGAAATATTGCTCTACACAAGGTGCTACTCAATACTAAGGTGATATATAAGTAATTAGCATAGCCAAAAATATAAATGACTCATCTTCACTCTGTTCCCTGAGGGGGCAAAATGCTAGTTTATACAGAACTGACAATTTTGTTTATATTTGTTTTGTTAATAAAAGTAAGTTTCCATCTCCACAGAGAGGAGAATTTTGAAACATATAAAACCTGAGTGCATCGTCACCAGCATTTCCCTTTGCTTGCCTTCCTCAACCAAACATTTTGCCTTAACTCCCTTTTCCAATACCCTTGATTGTACCAAGATGCGATCTTTTTGAAAATACTGAATGAACGTACTTCAAAACCACTGAGAGGATCAAATGAGGTGATACATGTAAAGCACTTATCAGGATACCAGGCCCAGCTCCCAAGTTCAACACCTGAGAATACATCAGTCAGAATGGCCAACATCAAAAACGTACAAATAACAAAGGCTGGAGAGAACATGGAGAAAAGGGAACCCTCCTGCACTGTTGGTGGGAATGTAAATTGGTACAGCCACTATGGAGAACAGTATGGAGGTTCCTTAAAAAACTAAAAATAGAGCTACCATATGATCCTGCAATCCCACTCCTGACATAGATCCAGAGAAAAACATAATTCAAAAAGATACATGCACCTCAGTATTCATAGCAGCACTATTTACAATAGCCAGAGATGCAAGTAACCTAAGTGTTCATCGACAGATGAATGGATAAAGAAGATGCAGTACACACACACACACACACACACACACACACACACACACACGATGGAATACTATTCAACCATAAAAAGGAATGAAATAATGCCATTTGCAGCAACATGGATGGACCTAGAGATTATCATACTAAGTGAAATAAGTCAGACAAAGACCATATGATATTACTTATATGTGGAATCTAAAAAAAGGATACAAATGAACTTATTTACAAACCAGAAATAGACTCACAGACATAGAAAACAAATTTATGGTTACCAAAGGGGAAAGGAGGTAGAGAGGGATAAAGTAGGAGTTTGAGATTAAAATATACACACTACTATATATAAAATAGATAACCAACAAGGACCTACTGTATAGCACAGGGAACTGTATTCACTATATTATAATAACCTATAATGGAAGAAAATGTAAAAAAGAATATATATATATATTTATATATGTATAATCACCTTGCTGTACACCTGAAACTAACACATTATAAATCAACTATACTTCAATAAAAATAAAAAATAAAAAATCAGCCTCTCCTTTCCATTCCCCAACAGCCCAGCACAGTGTTGGGCCCATGGTTTCATTTAATAAATGCTCACTGAATCTATCTTATCATCAACTGCATGTTCATGACCTCTTCCCCTCTCTGCCCAAGAAGGTGCTAAGAGGCCAGAGGTAGAGTCCAGCTAAGTGGGGGTCAGAGGTAGTTGCTCATTAGAACTCTAGGTAACAAAGTCAATAACAAATGCCTGGGCCTTATTCACTTTATCTTTGCCTTTGTTTGACCCCATCAACAAAGACAAGGAAAGGTTATCTTCATCTCACTCATTTGGCAAACTATACTAAATGTTAGTAGTTACCAAGCCGGGAAAAGCACTGAAGAGCGGAGAGACCATTATGATGCCAAATGAACAAAATCCAATCTTTTTCCTTGTGTTGTTCACAGGCTAGCAGGAAAGACCACAAACAGTCTCAAAATAACACAGTGGGTGCTCAACAGAGGGGCATGAAGGGGTGCTCTGGGGGCCCATGTGACATATGCCTTGACTGTATTTGTTTTACAAATAATAGAACTTGAAAGCATTGTTCAGTATCAGCATGCATCATTAAGTACTTTGTTAAGCAAATCTTTGTTGAATAAATAATTGATCTTTGGGAGCCTCTATACATCTTGGTCTTGCTCAGGTGACTACAAATTCTGGGCTATCTATTCCCACATGGAGGGGTTTGGTAAATATTTGCTCCTGAGGTGAAGGTGGCTTTGTCAAGTAGCATCCATTCTACCGAGTGCTGGTGACCACACAGCTGTTCCCCACACTCTAATTTTGTGGATTTCACCTGCAAAGCCTGAAAGGGGCAGATGGTGCTTCACTCTGCCTTCCCCTTCCTGCCTACCCCAGATTTGGCCCAGACTGTGTCCCTAAATCATACGCTTCTCTCATCTCCCTGTTGTGGGTGCCTGCTCCCCACTTTCCATCTCCCTTCTTAGGAGAGAGAGGTGCTGCATTCTGCTCTGGACAGGAAGCAGCCCACATAGCCAACATGAATTGGCTGCCCTTTCCCAGAGCACTGAACATCTTGAAGATATTTGTAATTTTACTCTCAACTGGAGGATATAATTCATTGCTTGCTGAATCAAAGTCCACCGGCTGCCGGAGGATTCCAGAGACCGTGTGTATGATACTTAAAGTAAAAATAAAATGAAATGGTTCTACTCTCCCGCTGCCCTCCCTCACACACAAACCAAGTCATGGGCTCTTGCTCTCAGACAGAATAAGCCCACCACCTCCTGTTTGCCCCTGCCTCCCACCCCTTGATCTCTAAGGAGAGATGGTTCAACTCATATTTGGGATAGAGAGATTTTGTGATGCAAATCAGGCCCAGGCAGATTGCAAGTTTAAGAATGAATTACCGTCAGCTATAAGGGGCTCAAGGGATAGAGGGAATCCTGGCCAAGGAGAGGGATGCAGACTTGCTCTCCTATGCAGTTCATCATCTGTCAGTGCAAAGGGATGGCCGCTGGGAGGATCAGGTGAGACTCTGCAGCTTGCTCATCTCTGCTCTCCAGCTGGGCCACACGATCAGAGCAGTTTGACCAAGACCTCCCCCTGGTCTGGACCTTGGGGGACAGGGAAAAAGCAGATTGTCATCGGCCAGGTGGGACTGTGGAGACTGCCCGTCCAGGGCCAGCAGGCCCTGTCCCAGGCACAGGTACTCTGGCCTTGACTCTCCCCATGGTTTCTACCTGCAGAAGCTGAGTGAATGCCAGCACCCAACCACATTCTCCAGACTGTTCAATAGTGACAATTGCTGCTATTGTGTCCTCTCCCTTGTTAACCTGTACACACAGTCTTATTTAATACTGCCTGCAGCCTTTTGAGGCTGGGCACCATGCTTATCCCATTTTGCAGATGCGGAAAGTAAGGCTCAGAGAGACTCAGTGACTTGCCCAAGGTCACACAGTTGTTGAGTGACAGACACAGGATTTGAACTCAGGCCTGTCTGATTTAGAAGCCACTATTTGGAACCACCAGAGTGCTGCCTCTCCCCAGAAACTGAAGGAAACCTCATGAGATAAAGTCTTTTTTGAAATGAGAACAAGAAAAATTTATTCTCTGAATACATGGTAGATTGCCTGTACTTCAGTGAAGAGAACTCTAAAAATAATTGGAAGACAAATTTATGGCTCCACTGTAACAGCAACCAGCCATGTTTTTCCAACATATTCTGAGTTTGATTTCCCTACACCCATTCTCAACCTCTTGGCTTCCTACACTTTCCTAATCCTGTGTGTGTGTTTGCTTGTTTATATTACGGTGGGTGTTTTCTGCAAATCTTTTGTAGAATGAGATGGGAAATAGAAAAATGGAAAGAAGTTCAGGTGGACGCACAGAGAGATGGGAGACAGATGGCTGGACCGATAGATGGGTGGATGGATGTACACAGATAGATGGATGAAGAGATGGACAGATAAATAACAAACATGTGGACAGATGGACACGCAGATGGATAATTGAGTGGACAGATAAATAAAATAGACAGATGGACAAACAGGGAAATAGAACTGCCCTGACCCATGTATAGACTGACTCTGACTGACACCCACACCAGCTGCCTGGGCTCTCTGAGAATGGCAGCTGACCACAAGGAACATCACCCTGAGGGCAGAGAGGCCTGGGAGGTCCTCTGGAGTCATATCAATTTGGCACCTGCCACTAAGAGTTGACCCTCTTATACCTGGTCGGTAAGGAGGGTTAGGAATGGCTTAATACAAACCCAGGGTCACTGTTCCATCCATCTCCTCTGTCAGGCCTTGCTCTGCTGCCCTGGTTTTTGTCTCCCCCATTCTTCATACACCAAGGGGACCCATGTGGCCAACATGATCTCATCTGGTTTTTATCTTTTATGCATAGATTTTTGCATTCTTCCCCACCTGCCACCCCCAGCCAGATTGCAGGTACCCTGAAGGCAAGAAATACGTCTCTTACCTCTGTTCATCCAGCACTTACCTCGATGCACTTCAGTGTCAAGATGGAAAATTATCTCATGGATCACATCATAAGTAAGTACAAATCACCAGCTTCTATACTTAGGGAAGCTTCTTTAGCCTCTTCAAGCATGGTCACAAGTACATGCAGTGCTCAGTAGCACCCTCAAATAGCACCCACAGTTTATGAAAATATCCCAGCATCCCCACAATGGCTCTTTACTGAGTGTTCACTAAACACATGATATAATAGCAATTAATAACTATAGAGTGCTTAGTACTGATGTAAGCACTTTACACTGAAGGACTCAATCTTCATCAATAATAGGGCTTAGAGCCACATTTTCCAGATGAGAAGACTTAATGCTAGGAAAGGTTAAATAACCTGCTGGAATCACTTTAGGTGGGAGCAGTGGAGTGAGCCCACGTGACTTTTGTGCAGTCATTAGAGAGTATTAGTGGGCACCTTCTGACAAGTCCTGACCGCACAGCCCTCTTCTCTGGTCAGACGAGCACTGCTGGAGTCCAGCACAGAGACAAAAGCTGACAATGGCTCGTGGGGGCATCTCCCAACCAGTTAATGACCTGTCACTCCTGCTCAGCACCCAGAACCAAAGGAGGGAGGGCACCTGACTGAAAAGTTAAGGCTGGGTTTGTGGCAGCCATTCAATACTTTTAGTTACTTTGCCCAAGTCACTTAACCTCTGTGAGCTTCAGTTTCCTCATCTGTCAGTGGGAATAGTGACACTGACCTGGGATACTGCACAGGGCTGTTGTGAGAATCCAATGAATGACACTGCCTTGTAGAGGGGGAAGGGGGCTCTGCTCAGCTCTGCCAAAGCTCTTGGCAGTATTTCTGAATCAAGGCCCCTTGGAAAACATGATCTAATTGGATGATTCCAACGGGCTTCTCAAAGGCATTATAGATTATTGCTGGGAAATACCAGGCGGTGTCTGAGAGTTCAACCATCCCCAGAGGTTACTCTCAAGGCTGGTGAGTAAACCACTGTTATATCACTTTGGGCTTCTGGCCATTTGGCTGCAGTGCTAGAAGTGCTTCAGGCTTGCTCTGTTCGGACTTTGTTTGACCATAATCATATTAAATATTAAATCATCTAGTGGCACTGGCATAGAAAAGCACTATGTCAGGCGTCAGCTATTCTGTCTTTTGTTACTATCCATAACAATTTCCTAAGCATCTAGAATGCTCCAACTTCAAGTCCTAGGCTTAAAAATAAATTATATCTAGCCTAAAGGAATTTTGCCCCAGTTTCACTGGAAATTAAAACTCAGCCCCCGGACACTGACACTGTGTTTCTTCATGATCTTGAGAAGCAGACGCCTCCATGACAAATGCAGGCCCTCTGCCCTCGAGGGAGACGGTGGATCTTCAGGGCTGGGACTCAGGCCCCCCGCGTGCTGGCCCCACAACACCTCCCTGTCCCATTCATCACAACAGTAACTCCGGGCCCTGCCTCCTCTCCTGAGGCCCTCAGTCCACCCCCTCTGGCAGCTGATGGCACTACCTTCTACTTCAACTAGAGCTGTGCTTTTCAGATGGTGGGTCATCATCGTAACCAAGAAATCCAATTCAGCCTCACCAGTAGAGGCACAAGCTGACATGAGCCTTCTCTTGGTAAGCAAAAGAAGTACTCAAATCACCCTGTGGGGCAATCCTGCAAAAAGGTTTCACCAGCTCAAATCACGAGGAAGCAATCAGACAAACCTAGAATGTGGAACATTCTAGGAGACAATTGGCTTGGCATCTACAAAGGTATCAATGTCATTTTTTTCAAAAACGGTGGGAGACTATTTTAGATTAAAGGAAACTGAAGAGAGAGACATAACTAAATGCAATGTGTGGACAAACCTCGATTGGATTCTGGTCCCCTAAAATTGCCTTAAAATTCTCGAGGAAAATTAGTGAAGTTTGAATATCAGATGATATTATTGGATGAAAGTTAGTTTCCTAGGTGGCATAATGGTAATGCAGTTCTGTTGGAGAATGTCCTTACTCTAAGGAGATGCATTCAGAGGTGAAGAGGTAACAGTGTCAGCAATTTTCAAAAATGTATACAGTCAATCCTCAATATTCGCAGATTCTGTATTTGCCCACTTGCTAAAATGTATTTGTAACTCCAGAGTCAACACTTCTGGTGCTTTCATGGCTACTTACAGACGTTATGTGAAGTGGTGAAAAATTTGAATCACTCTGCATGCACATCCCCAGCTGAGGTCAAACAAGGTGACACTCTGCCTTCTTATTTCATTATTTCAGACTGTAAACAAGTGTCCCTTTCATGGTCTATTTACTGCTACTTTTTTCAGTTTTTTTGGAAATTTTGCGTTTTAAAATGGCCCCAAGCACAGTGCTATCTATTGCTCCTAAGTGCAAGAAGGCTGTGATGTGCCTTACAGAGAAAATACATGTGTTGGATAAGCTTTGTCCAGGCATAAGTTACAGTGCTGTTGGCTGTGAGCTCAATGTTAATAAATCAACAACATATAGTAAATATGGTATCTTTAGACAGAAACATGCATAAAACAAGGTTAATGAAAATGTGATCAAAAGCTCACAGGAACCTAACCCTGTATTTCCCCTAGAAACAATGGTTTAGCACTTGTTAATTCAGTGTTCGCTGCAACTTTATAGCACACAACTACTGTGGTTAATGGGAATGGATGATGTGTGTGTACGTATAGGCGTGTGTTATATTCACACACAGAGGGTGTGCACTAACGCAGTAAAATATTAACAACTGGTGAATCTAGATGAAGAGTACAGTCCTTTATTTTTCTGTGGATTTAGCTTTTTCAAAAAACGTTGGAAAATAACATATATACACAAACTGTGGCTGGTGGCATATTAATGGTAAGATCAACTTAGAGAGCCCAGTCAGCATCTTTTTAATGAATGAAAATGGAGTGGAGTGGAGTGGAGTAGAGTAGGTTGGATTACAAAAGAAAATATCATTGCTTCATGTGCATATTTTGTGAAACTTGTTTTCAGAGAGGCGTGATGTGTGTTTCTTGAGTTGTAAAGTAAAATGTCTGTCTTATTATGAGTTATGGTTCAAAAACATATGCAACTCATGATCCTATAGAACCAAAGATATCCATTGGCACCCCTCTTTCACCTTCCCTTCTGTTCAATGCTTGTGTGTCAGGGTCCAGCTCCATCTCTAGAGGGAGTACTTTTCCTTCCCAGGCTGGCCCCCTGCAGGCTATAGGTCCTTCCCCTCTGCTCTCACTCCATTCATTATCCTCTGCTTCTCCATCACTCCACCCCTTGCCGCATGCTCCTTCTAGGCCATCTAGAATCAGGCGGTAATCTCCCCAGCATCATACCCTAGGCCCTGATACTTTTCACTCTACGCTTCTGCTAAGGCACGACTCCTCTATTATCAAGCCCTTGAACTTGCTTCTGATCAGTGTACCATGGGGGTGGCTGTGGAGTCTATGAGAGCAGAGGGGAAGCGCGTGGAGGAGGGGGATGGCAGGGAATGCTTCCAGGGGGAGGTGCTAGCTCAGACATTAGAATTTTCTTTTACTAAGTGACTAGCAGAGTTCTGTATGGAAAATAAAGCATTTAGTCGTGTCCAGGAGAATAGACAGGAATCAGCAAAGTAAAAAGGTTCAAGGACAAGGGCATTCAAGGTAGCAGGGACAACTAGACTAGAGGCAAGACAGAAGGAAGCAGCAGCAAGAAGTGAGTGGAAAAAGTGGAATAATCCAAGAATCAGAAATGTGTGTCACAGAGAGCAACTCAAAAGGATACTGTAGCTTCCTCCTTGTTACAGAAGCCACGGGTTAATAAGACAGAAATCACAGGCTGAGTGGTTTCTGTGCTCATGGCTCTGAGGAAATAGGAGGTGTCTTGCTAATTAAGGAATCTTTTCTTTCTCATTTAGGCTTGAGATGATACCAGCCAGCTTCCCTGAAAAGTGCCCATTCTTGAAATAGGTGTTTTCATTAGTTATTGGGCTCAAAAAAAAAAAAAAAAGTGAGCCTACAGCTACAAGGAAAATTGGACAAAATGAATGCATCCAGGAACCCCAGTTTCCCTGGAACTCCTGTCAACAGAGTCCTCCATCCTTCAGCAGAGGCCCAGGATTCTCTTCTATTCTAAATGACTCAGAGTGGGAGAGACAGGTGGAGAGGAGGGGAGCGAGGTCCTCCCTATTGGAAAAACTGGACTTTAGGGGTGGGTGGAGCTTCTCAGGGAAACAGCTCGAGGAAGGAAACATAGGGACAGGGGCGGGGGAGGACATGACATGGCTCCTGAGAAAGGCTGAATTCTTCCTGTTGTCCCTTTGAGTCCCAAGGAAAGTCCAAGTTGTAAAAACCAGACCATTACTTCTTCCCCCTCTGTGCTAGGATGCCTTCTGTTTTGTCCCAGCTCCTCAAGAAAAACTCCTGTATATATTGATACTAACAGAGTTAGTCTTGGGGCAGAGAAAGGACAAGTTGTCAATGGGAAGTGGAGGGATTGTGGCCTGGGAGAGAAACTGTGCTGAGTGGTGGTATCAGGAGGGGAGGGGGCATGTGTAGCTAGCAGCAAGAGATAGAGTCTCCCCCGAGGACACCCCTGGGGGGACACCATGCTGCTACCCCTGTATTTCAGAGACAGTCTCTCTCTAAAAGGGTAGAGTTTTGACAACAATATCTGGGTTTCAAAACCATGAATTCTGAGGCAGGACTTGGGGAAAGAGAAGGATAATGAAGGTGATATGGACCTGCAAGGTGCTGGGACTTTATAACTTGGGACAATTTTCTTGGCTGGTCTTCAGAATTGTGAAGGGGGGTCTTTTAAAATACACCATTCTGGAAATTCCCTGGCAGTCCAGTGGTTAGGACTCGGCGCTTTCATTGCTGGGACCTGGGTTCGATCCCTGGTTGGTGAACTAAGATCCCACAAGCCACGTGGCATGGCCAAAAAAAAAAACCACCACACCATTCAGTTCCTTTCCAGACTTGCCAAATTAGAATCCACAGGTATTCAATTACATATTTTATCTCCACTGTTAGGTTTTTTCAGGGAAGGCGCTATGCCAGATGGGTCAGTTGGTTATGAGAAACAGCTGGTTCAAGTAGAGAGGGATCATCCAGGCCCCAGACAGCTGTGCTCTCCTTTACCTAATCTGAGCCATAAGATCTCTGCTGCTGCTTCCTTCTACAGGTTGGCCCTCCTGCTTTCCCAACTCTTCTTTTTTTTTTTTTTAGTTATTTCTGAGATATACATTTTAAAGTAATAACTAGAATTATGACTTATAACATTATACCAGGACATATAAGATTTTTAGAAATTTCATGTAATGTCTGAAACATCTATATCAACATATTTCCATACAAATAACCCAAAGAAAGTTTAGTATTAGTTGTTTTTTTTTTGTTTGTTTGTTTACACTGCAGGTTCTTATTAGTCATCAATTTTATACACATCAGTGTATACATGTCAATCCCAATCGCTCAATTCAGCACACCACCATCCCCTCCCACCGTGGTTTTCCCCCCTTGGTGTCCATATGTTTGTTCTCTACATCTGTGTCTCAACTTCTGCCCTGCAAACCGGTTCATCTGTACCATTTTTCTAGGTTCCACATATAAGCGTTAATATACGATATTTGTTTTTCTTTCTGACTTACTGCACTCTATATGACAGTCTCTAGTTCCATCCATGTCTCAACAAATGACTCAATTTCGTTCCTTTTTATGGCTGAGTAATATTCCATTGTATATATGTACTACTTCTTCTTTATCCATTTCTCTGTCGATGGGCATTTAGGTTGCTTCCATGACCTGGCTATTGTAAATAGTGCTGCAATGAACATTGGGGTGCATGTGTCTTTTTGAATTATAGTTTTCTCTGGGTATATACCCAGTAGTGGGATTGCTGGATCATATGGTAATTCTATTTTTAGTTTTTTAAGGAACCTCCATACTGTTCTCCATAGTGGCTGTATCAATTTACATTCCCACCAACAGTGCAAGAGGGTTCCCTTTTTTCCACACCCTCTCCAGCATTTGTTGTTTGTAGATTTTCTGATGATGCCCGTTCTAACTGGTGTGAGGTGATACCTCATTGTAGTTTTGATTTGCATTTCTGTAATAATTAGTGATGTTGAGCAGCTTTTCATGTGCTTCTTGGCCATCTGTATGTCTTCTTTGGAGAAATGTCTAGTTAGGTCTTCTGCCCATTTTTGGATTGGGTTGTTTGCTTCTTTAATATTGAGCTGCATGAGCTGTTTATATATTTTGGAGATTAATCCTTTGTCTGTTGATTGGTTTGCAAATATTTTCTCCCATCCTGAGGGTTGTCTTTTGGTCTTGATTATGGTTTCCCTGGCTGTGCAAAAGCTTTGAAGTTTCATTAGGTCCCATTTGTTTATTTTTGTTTTTATTTCCATCACCCTAGGAGGTGGATCAAAAAAGATCTTGCTGTAATTTATGTTAAAGAGTGTTCTTCCTATGTTTTCCACTAAGAGTTTTATTGTGTCCGATCTTACATTTAGATCTTGAATCCATTTGGAGTTTATTTTTGTGTATGGTGTTAGGGAGTGTTCTAATTTCATTCTTTTACATGTAGCTTTCCAGTTTTCCCAGCACCACTTACTGAAGAGACTGTCTTTTCTCCATTGTATATCCTTGCCTCCTTTGTCATAGATTAGTTGACCATAGGTGCATGGGTTTATCTCTGGGCTTTCTATCTTGTTCCACTGTTCTATGTTTCTGTTTTTGTGCCAGTACCATATTGTCTTGATTACTGTAGCTTTGTAGCATAGTCTGAGGTCAGGGACTCTGATTCCTCCAGCTCCATTTCTTTCCCTCAAGACTGCTTTAGCTATTCGGGGTCTTTTGTGTCTCCATACAAACTTTAATATGATTTGTTCTAGTTCCATAAAAAATGTTATTGGTAATTTGGTAGGGATTGCAGTGAATCTGTAGATTGCTTTGAGTAGTATAGTCATTTTCACAATATTGATTTTACGAATCCAAGAAAATGGTAACTCTCTCCATCAGTTGGTATCATCTTTAATTTTTTTCATCAGTGTCATAGTTTTCTGCATACAGGTCTTTTTTCTCCCTAGGTAGATTTATTCCTAGGTATTTTATTTTTTTTGTTGCAATGGTAAATAGGAGTGTTTCCTTAATTTCTCTTTCAGATTTTTCATCATTAGTGTATAGGAAGGCAAGAGATTTCTGTGCATTAATTTTGTATCCTGCAACTTTACCAGATTCATTGATTAGTTTTAGTAGTTTTCTGGTGGCATTTTTAGGATTCTTTATGTACAGTGTCATGTCATCTGCAAACAGTGACAGTTTTACTTCTTCTTTTCCAATTTGTATTCCTTTTATTTCTTTTTCTTCTCTGATTGCCATGGCTAGGACTTCCAAAACTATGTTGAATAATAGTGGTGAGAGTGGATATCCTTGTCTCGTTCCTGATCTTAGAGGAAATGCTTTCAGTTTTTCACCACTGAGAATGATTTTTGCTGTGGGTTTGTCATATATGGCCTTTATTATGTTGAGGTAGTTTCCCTCTATGCCCACTTTCCGGAGAGTTTTTATCATAAATTGGTGTTGAATTTTGTCAAAAGCTTTTTCTGCATCTATTGAGATGATCATATGTTTTATCTTCTTCAATTTGTTGATATGGTGTATCACATTAATTGAGTTGCGTATATTGAAGAATCCTTGCATCCCCGGGATAAATCCCTCTTGATCATGGTGTATAATCCTTTTAATGTGCTGTTCGATTCTGTTTGCTAGTACTTTGTTGAGGATTTTTGCATCTATATTCATCAGTGATATTCGTCTGTAATTTTCTTTTTATGTAGTATCTTTTTCTGGTTTTGGGATCAGGATGATGATGGCCTCATAGAATAACTTTGGGAGTGTTCCTTCCTCTGCAATTTTTTGGAAGAGTTTGAGAAGGATGGGTGTTAGCTCATCTCTGAATGTTTGATAGAATTCACCTGTGAAGCCATCTGGTCCTGGACTTTTGTTTCTTGGAAGATTTTTAATCACAGTTTCAATTTCATTATTTGTGATTCGTCTGTTCATATTTTCTATTTCTTCCTGGTTCAGTCTTGGAAGGTTATACCTTTCTAAGAATTTGTCCATTTCTTCCATTTTATTGACATAGAGTTGCTTGTGGTAGTCTCTTAGGATGCTTTGTATTTCTGCGGTGTCTGTTGTAACTTTTCCTTTTTCATTTCTAATTTTATTGATTTGAGTCCTCTCCCTCTTTTTCTTGATGAATCTGGCTAAGGGTCTATCAATTTTGTTTATCTTCTCAAAGAACCAGCTTTTAGTTTTATTGATCTTTGCTATTGTTTTGTTTCTATCTCATTTATTTCTGCTCTGAGATTTATGATTCTTTTCCTTCTACTAATTTTCGATTTTGTTTGTTCTTCTTTCTCTAGTTCCTTTAGGTGTAAGGTTAGATTGTTTATTTGAGATTTTTCTTGTTTTTTGAGGTAGGCTTGTATAGCTATAAACTTCCCTCTTAGAACAGTTTTTGCTGTATCCCATAGGTTTTGGATCATCATGATTTCATCATCATTTGTTTCTAGGTATTTTTTAATTTCCTCTTTGATTTCTTCAGTGATCTCTTGGTTATTTAGTAACATATTGTTTAGCCTCCAGGTGTTTGTGTTTTTTACGTTTTTTTCCCTGTAATTCATTTCTAATCTCATAGCGTTGTGGTCAGAAAAGATGCTTGATATGATTTCAATTTTCTTAAATTTACTGAGGCTTGATTTGTGACCCAAGATGTGATCTATCCTGGAGAATGTTCCGTGCACACTTGAGAAGAAAGTGTAATCTGCTCTTTTTGGATGGAATGTCCAGTAAATATCAGTTAAATCTATCTGGTCTATTGTATCATTTAAAGTTTCTGTTTCCTTATTTATTTTCATTTTGAATGATCTGCCCATTGGTGTAAGTGAGGTGTTAAAGTCCCCCACTATTATTGTGTTACTGTCGATTTCCTATTTTATAGCTGTTAGCAGTTGCCTTATGTATTGAGGTGCTCCTATGTTGGGTGCATATGTATTTATAATTGTTTTCTCTTCTTCTTGGATTGATACCTTAATCATTTTGTAGTGGCCTTCCTTGTCTCTTGTAACATTCTTTATTTTAAAGTCTATTTTATCTGATATGAGTATAGCTACTCCAGCTTTCTTTTGATTTCCATTTGCATGGAATATCTTTTTCCATCCCCTCACTTTCTGTCTGTGTGTGTCCCTAGGTCTGAAGTGGGTCTCTTGTAGACAGCATATAAATGGGTCTTGTTTCTGTATCCATTCAGCAAGCCTGTGTCTTTTGGTTGGAGCATTTAATCCATTCACATTTAAGGTAATTATCAATATGTGTGTTCCTATGACCATTTTCTTAATTGTTTTGGGGGGTTTTTTGTAGGTCCTTTTCTTCTCTTGTGTTTCCCACTTAGAGAATTTCCTTTAGCATTTGTTGTAGAGCTGGTTTGGTGGTTCTAAATTCTCTTAGCTTTTGCTTGTCTGTAAAGCTATTGATTTCTCCTTTGAATCTGAATGAGATCCTTGCCAGGTAGAATAATATTGGTTGTAGGTTCTTCCCTTTCATCACTTTAAGTATATCATGCCACTCCCTTCTGGCTTGTGGAGTTTCTGCTGAGAAATCAGCTGTTAACCTTATGGGAGTTCCCTTGTATGTTATTTGTCATTTTTCCCTTGCTGCTTTCAATAATTTTTCTTTGTCTTTAATTTTTGCCTATTTGATTACTATGTGTCTCGGCATGTTTCTCCTTTAGTTTATCCTGTATGGGACTCGCTGTACTTCCTGGACTTGGGTGGCTATTTCCTTTCCTATGTTAGGGAAGTTTTTAGTATAATCTCTTCAAATATTTTCTCTGGTCCTTTCTCTCTCTCTTCTCCTTCTGGGATGCCTATAATGTGAATGTTGTTGTGTCTAATGTTGTCCCAGAAGTCTCTTAGGCTGTCTTCATTTCTTTTTTTTTTCTTTTTTTCTTTTTTAAACATCTTTATTGGAGTATAACTGCTTTACATTGGTGTGTTACTTTCTGCTTTACAACAAAATGAATCAGTTATACATTTACATATGTTCCCATATCTCTTCCCTCTTGCGTCTCCTTCCCTCCCGCCGTCCTTATCCCACCCCTCCAGGCAGTCACAAAGCACCGAGCTGATCTCCCTGTGCTATGCGACTGCTTCCCACTAGCTATCTACCTTATGTTTGGTAGTGTATATATGTCCATGCCTCTCTCTCGCTTTGTCACAGCTCACCATTCCCCCTCCCCATTTCCTCAAGTCCGTTCTCTAGTAGGTCTGTGTCTTTATTCCTGTTTTACCCCTAGGTTATTCAGGACATTTTTTTTTTTCTTAAATTCCATATATATGTATTAGCATACGGTATTTGTCTCTCTCTTTCTGACTTACTTCACTCTGTATGACAGACTCTAGGTCTATCCACCTCATTACAAATAGCTCAGTTTCGTTTCTTTTTATGGCTGAGTAATATTCCATTGTATATATATGCCACATCTTCTTTATCCTTTCATCTGTCTTCATTTCTTTTCATTCTTTTTTCTTTATTCTGTTCCACAGCAGTGAATTCCACCATTCTGTCTCCCAGGTCACTTATCCATTCTTCTGCCTCAGTTATTCTGCTATTGATTCCTTCTAGTGTAGTTTTCTTTTCAGGTATTAGTCATCTCTGTTTGTCCTTTAATTCTTCTAGGTCCTTGTTAAACATTTCTTGCATCTTCTTGATCTTTGCCTCCAATCTTTTTCCGAGGTCCTGGATCATCATCACTATCATTATTCTGAATTCTTTTTCTGGAAGGTTGCTTATCTCCACTTCATTTAATTGTTTTTCTGGGGTTTTATCTTGTTCCTTCATCTGGTACATAGCCCTCTGCCTTTTCATCTTGTCAATCTTTCTGTGAATGTGGTTTTTGTTCCACAGGCTGCAGGACTGTAGTTCTTCTTGCTTCTGCTGTCTGCCCCCTGGAATGAGGCTATCTAAGAGGCTTTTGTAAGTTTTCTGATGGGAGGGACTGGTGGTGGGTAAAGCTGACTGTTGCTCTGGTGGGCAGAGCTCAGTAAAACTTTAATGCACTTGACTGTTGATGGGTGGGACTGGGTTCCCTCCCTGTTGGTTGTTTGGCCTGAGGCAACCCAACACTGGGGCCTACCTGGGCTCTTTGGTGGGGCTAATGACAGACTCTGCGAGGGAGCCAAGGAGTACTTCCCAGAACTTCTGGTGCCAGTTTCCTTGTCCCCACAGTGAGCCATAGCCACCCCCACCCCACCCCCCGCCTCTGCAGGAGACCCTCCAACACTAGCAGGTAGGTCTGGTTCAGTCTCCCCTTGGTCACTGCTCCTTCCCCTGGGTTCCAATGTGCACATTACTTTGTGTGTGCCCTCCAAGATTGGAGTCTCTGTTTCCCCCAGTCCTGTCGAAGTCCTGCAATCAATTCCTACTAGCCTTCAAAGTCTGATTCTCTAGGAATTCCTCCTCCCATTGCCGGACCCCCAGGTTGGGAAGCCTGACGTGGGGCTCAGAATCTTCACTCCATTGAGTGGACTTCTGTGGTATAAGTGTTCTCCAGTCTGTGAGTCACCCATCCAGCAGTTATGGGATTTGTTTTTACTGTGATTGCGCCCCTCCTACCATCTCATTGTGGCTTTTCCTTTGTCTTTGGATGTGGGGTATCTTTTTTGGTGAGTTCTAGTGTCTTCCTGTCAATGATTGTCTAGCAGCTAGTTGTGATTCTGGTGTTCTTGCAAGGGTGGGTGAGAGCACGTCCTTCTACTCTGCCATCTTGGTTCGTCACCCCTCCCAACTCTACTTTTCAATGAAGACTTCTGTAGCTCTTACTGCTTACCCTGCAGCTGTCAGTTGGCAAAAAAAAAAAAAAAAAAAAAAAAAGTGGCTATTACTCCATATAACCTTTTCATTCAAGTGCTCATTGTCATCTCTCCATGGTTTCTGAGTGGGAGTAACATGTTTTTAGGGAGAGAATCGTTGGTTTCTGTTCAGTTGATGGACTAGCTCTCCTGGGTCAAATACATTATGAATCAGAGGGGAGTAGTAGACAGGACCAAATGTGGCCACATAGGCCCATACCCTTCAGCAGTGGCCATCAGAGCTGGGAAGGCAACGTAAAATATTTCCATGATAGTCCTACACAGATAATATAATAAGAAAATGAGCAGAAAGTTGTGGTTTAGAAAAATTCAGGACTCTTAGAAAACGATGCTATCTTCACATACTATTGAAATCTTGAAGAAGGATATAAACTATACTCTGAAGACCTTTATGTGAAGTCAAACAGGAAGCTGATAAAAGCATAGAAGAATGAGTTGATTGCACAATAGTAGTCAGGCAAGCTGAGTTCCAGTCCCAATTGTTCGCTGACTGGCAATGTGACCTTGGGCAGGTCCTTCCCCCTCGGTGGACCTTGATTTCCCAACCTATAAAACAAAGAGGCTGAATGATAAGCTCTCTCCTTGTTCCAAGACTTAGTGTGTTTATGAATGACCCTCACAGTGTGTTTATGAATGGCCCTCACTCTTGGTTATCTATAACTGATGGGCAATTTCATATAAACAGATTTCACAGTCCTAAGAATGACTGGAAACAAGCCATTCATAGGATGAACTGGGCCTGCCCAGGCAGGAGTTTGTTACATATCACCCTGAGTCCACTCAGCCTTATTTACGTGGATTCTATTGTGATGGCTCAGTATCTTTAGGACTTTGGCCTCTATCTTGTCCAACTTATTGTTTTTGCACAACTAAACCTGGGAAAACTCAGCAGTTGGCTGCTCCCAGGCAAAGGAGACACAAATTAGACCCTCCAGACAAGTTTCCTGCAGGGAGTAACTACTTGGTATTTGTGAATTAAAAATAGCTATTAGTGGTTTGCTAGAGTGGATTCCAAACAGCCTAAGTATGTGGTGCACAAGAAGCCAACGTATTCCAGATTGGTCAGGGTTCTCTGGCCTCTCAATAAGAGTCCTCATTTATTTAACATTCACTTTTTAAAAACCTGCAGTAATTCTGGGTACCCCACTAAGCACTGTGCCTGCCACCTCTCTGCAAAACATCTCTGCATTCCCTGCTGGTTCTCTTTCAGTCTCATTTGTCATCGACTGACTACCACTTATAATTCCTCTACATTGCAGTCTCACGCTAGTGTCCTATGAGACAGAATGAGCGATTGCATTTGGCCTGCATGGTACTGGCCAGCAGGGTGGCATTGCTGTTGTTGTTTTTAAGTTTTTAGTTAGCTGTGACATTTAAAATTTAGGAGACTGTACCAGGTTCTGGTTATCTATTGCTCCATAACAAGCCACCCAACTTAGTGGCATAAAACACAACCACTGGTCATTATCATGCAAGTCAGGAATTTGTGCAGGGCACTGCTCAAGACAGGGGGTGGGGGGTGGGGGCTGGGCCCTGAACCCTGATGTCTGAGACCTCAACAGGGAAAACTCAAACAGCTGGAGTGACTTGAAGAGCTGAGGGGTGCTGCTCAAAGTAATCCTATCATCTGCATTCCCAGGATTAGTCTAGATGAGTCCCAGTTTATTTTAAATGTACCTATTGAAAGATCATATTCATTTAAGAAAAGATCCAAAATTGTGTGTCTTAAATGGAAAGGGGATACAATGGTGGCAACCATACAAGGTTGTAAATGATTTCATTCACCACCACCATCAAAAGGGAGCATAGGTGAAAACCCTTCTTTTCAGGGCTTTCTAGAGGCATATTGTAAAATTTACCTGAGAAATAGCCCAGACTGACTCCAAGCTCCTGGCCTACACATATGAAAAGGAAGACTTCTCGACATTCTGAAGGTATTTCACACTTCTCCTGGGCTGGTTCCCCAGCTCACCTCCTCCTGGTTGTTAATTATATTTTTATGCAAATTTTCTGCATCCCTTGACCTTTTGTGACAGATGTTAAAGAATATTGCAAAATAAAAATGCAAAAAGTAATGCTCCTGTTTGCTCAAAATCTTCATTCTCATCCTCAAATATTACGCCCCAAGCTATTTCATCAGTGCTTGTTGCTTTAATAAATATTTCACATTCCTCTTTTAATGTGTCATGATCTTACAAGTTTGTTGTTTACTTCACATTTCATCCAATGAAACTTAGGAACCATAAATTTGGGGTTGCATAATTATCAGTGGACTCATAAGACTTTTATTTTCTTAAATGCAAAATGCTTTACATAGCTTCAGTGAGCTGAAATTGCTCTTGTAATACAGTACCAGATCAAACAAATCCCTCATAATTTTTATGCTTCTGCTTGATTTAAATTTATTTTACTAAATGGACAGAAGTTGTCAGTGTTATTAAAAATGATTAAAAGTCTTCAGTAATCAGGGACCATAAATTTCCACTTGTGCATGCCTGTCCTGAGAGAACCTAAGACCGTCCTCTCCTTGTCTGTTGCAGAGAAGGAGCAGGGTACTGCTTTCACACAGGCTCTGACATGAGAGACCTGGGCTCAGATTCCTGCTGGAAATCGTTGGGAAAGTCTGGGTCTTAGTCTCACAGGAGTAAAAATTGGATGATGATGCCTACACCTCACAAGGCTACTGAGAGAACTGACGACTCTTATGGCTTAGTGGTTTTGCGCTTAAGCTGTGAAATTAGAAAGACCTAGATTCAAATCCTGACACTAGGACTTCTGGGTTGGGGGACCTTGGGCAAGTCACACAAGCTCTCAGCCTTAAATTCATCTCTAAAATGGGCTAGTAATAGCACTTACTTCATAGGGTTATAAATGAGGTGCAAATACATGTAAAGTGCTAAAGCAATGCCAGGCACATGGGGGGCCTTATATATGTTACCAAACATAATTTGGGTCCACTCACCTGAGTGCAATAAAGACAATCTACTGACACTGGGTTGGAGTGAAGGAAAGTACAGTGTTTATTGCAAGGCACCAAGCAAGGAGAATGTACAGCTCATGCTCAAAAGACTCGAACTTCCCAATGGCTTTCAGCAAAGGGGTTTTAAAGGCAGTGTGAGGCAGGGGGCTGTAGGATGCATGATCAGCTTGTGCACAATTACCAGATTGGTTGGATCCAGGTGAAGTTTCAAGCATCATCAATCTTCTGGTTTCAACCAGTCTAGGGTCTACATGCTTGCAGTCAGCAGTCTTCATCTGGTGGGGTCAGCTTCCTGTACAAACAGCTTAGGAACGTGTGTCAGGCCTTTATCTATATCTTTCAGGGAACTGGGAGTTCAGTGGTTCTGCTGTGTGGTGGATTTATAAATTGTTACCAGTTTCCCAGCCCAACAGCTAATCTTTGTTTCTGTGTCTTCAATTTCCTAATCATTAACTCTTGAGCCAGCCTTTTGAGACTCAGGGGAGGCCTGGCAGACTAAAGCAAAAGCCTTTACTTCAAAGGACAGGGATACTGGGGTTTGTATACAATTTCATATACAGGAGCCCTTTCCGTCTCTCGTAGTCCATGTTCTTCTGGACCCACTCCCTGCATCTCAACTTTATCTTACTGCTGGTTTCCCAGGGCCTGGATTTCCAAGCATTCTGTCCATGTGTCAGAACTAGGGCCGCAATATCTAACTTAGACACCAGGGTTACCACAGGCCCCAGGGCCCGATCCAAGTGGTAAAAGCTCCTTCCCAGCACACAGTGGGCGCCAGGCCCTCGGAGGATCTGCTGTTACCAGGGAAGTTGCTGCCACGTGACCAGGAACTCAGGGGCTCTGAGGAAACAAGAAGCCTGGATTTGGCACAAGCCTCGGGCTCAGAGAGGAGAAGGCTGTGGCAGCCACAGAGGCCCCTCTCCCAACGTCCATGTGGTGCCATGGTCAAAGCAGGGCCTGGGGAAGAAGCCGGAGGGGAGTTAAGCTCAGAGCACGGGGCCCTCCCCACCCTCTCCCGCAGCTCTTTCTGGATGGCGCACAGCCCCAGCACCCCCGCTCCCTGCCTGCTACACACCTAGGCCTCACGGGGCACCCAGAGAACCCACTGCCATTGACTGAACATTTCTCAATTGCTCCATCCCAGTTAAATCATCACAATAGCACCAAGAGTTTGTTGTTATTATTCCTATTTTACAATTGAAGGAACTAAAGTCCAGAGACATGACCTGCCCAAAGTCACACAGCTGGTCAGTAAGTGAGCAGAATTGCAATCCAGGCCTGGGTGTCCCCAAGACTGGCTCTTCACCACCGAGAAACTCAAATTCAGGAATAAGGTCTCTTTGAAAATGGCAGGCTGCCACAGGAGAGTTTTCTATTTCGATAGGAATTTGGTCATTGTAACCATTCCTAGAAGCTTCTTACAAAATGTGAGAAGGAAGCAGTCAGAGAAGAGGTGAGTGGAGACACCCACGTCTTTGGGAGGTGGGAGCAGCCTGGTGAGGGTCGGGTGAGAAGCACAGACGGCAGAGGTGTGGCCATCAGAATCTGGGCGAGGCTGAGCCAGAGCTCTGAGACAGGGCAGGAGCAGCGCAGAGCTGAGCATCTCAGGGGCCTCACAGGAGGAAGCCCAGATGCCTGGAGAGCACGTGAGCAGCCGAGAGCCACAAGGCACCAATGTGGCCCAGGGGCCTTCAGGGCTTGGTCTGGTGCTGTGTGTCCTCTCCCCAGTTAGCTGGATGATGAGATCTTATAACTAGCAGGAAGTCAAGTCATCAACTTGCAAGATTATCATTAATATGGAATGCCAGGAACTGTACTAGGCATATTTTATAAGTAATTTTTTTAACCCAGTGGCAGCTATCTTGGTGGCCATCAGTGCCCCAATGGTATCTGAGGAAACAGGCTTAGAGAGCTGAGACACTTGTTAGTAAGTAGCAGAGAACCGGCCTGCTTTCCCCTACACCACACGATATGGACAAAATACTTCTCATCTTCGGGCCTGAACATAACATTAAGGGCTCTGTTAGTTGTTGACATGTCACCAATCTGAGTTCCACATCTCATAGGAAAAGAGTTTATTATCGCTGTAGGGAAACCGATTCCACCCTCCCTCTCTTTCTTTATAAAGCTCTCCCTGCTGCCTTTTCTGTGAGGCTCTGCGGTTCCACCCCCTTGGCTGCCCGGGGGCGGGGTCGGGCCAGGCCCCAGACCCAGGCCCCAGGCCCGTGCTTCATCTCCCTCCAAGCTCACCAGGCTTCAGTGGGCCAGCCTCTGTCAGGCCCAGCGGTTGATAGATTGGCCTTCTCGCTGGAGTTGTACCAAGAATTTCTCCATCCCTCCTTGCCAGAATGCATGTTTCCAATTATGTGAAACTCTCTGGGAGAAGTTCACTTCTTGAATTAGTTAAATAAAACTGCGGTGTTTGGGAAGCACCTCAGTCGCTGCACGAGCGGGTCCCAGCAGAGGGGAGCAAGGGAGGCCGGGCCAGTGGCCTGTACTGGATTTCCCCCAAGCCAGCAGCAGAGCGCATGCTGTAGGTTTCTATTTTTATGCCCAGTTTTCTCCCGTTAGCAAGATAGGTGTGTCTGCTGCGGAGAAATAGGTTTCTGTGGTCAGTGTCTTGCACACGTGGCTGGAGGAGAGAGGGTGGGGTCAGCACCACCCCCACCCCCGACATACACACACACACACACACACACACACACACACACACACACAC
>NW_021703784.1:21469386-21523580 GCF_005190385.1 Monodon monoceros
ACACACACACACACACACACACACACACACACACACACACACGCATGCACATCTTTGCTTTTCTGAGGCAACCTGGAGTAGATTTCTGGACTGGTGGGGCAAGGAGGGCAGACCTTAATGTCAAGTAGCCTGGTAAAGAGTTTTTAAATGGGGCGACCCTTTCACTCCCCTTTCCCACCCAGAGACCTGGTCCTACGCTGCCCCCTGAGGACTGCCTGCTCCAGCCTCTGCTTGCATTTGCTCAAGAATCTGTCTCCTTCCTCCTTTTCTGTTGGCTGCCCCCTGCTTCTCCCACAGGCACACACATTCTCATTGAGATTTCCACGAACTCTAAAGCCAGAAGCATGGAAGTTTTCAGGGGCCAAAGAGGGTGTCTGCCAGCCTTTGCTGTCCCACAGACTGAGTTCTTCCAGCCAGCAGCCTCATCCCCTCCAAGCACACTCCAGTTTCATGTTGGCCGAGGGCCAAAGTGCTAGTGCCAAATCCAAAAGAGTTAATCCTGGATCACCCTCCCCCCCACTGAGCAAATTTTTCATACCATTGCCTAAGAGACTCAAACTCCATTCCCCATGTACCCTCCCCCAGTTGGCCAGTTGATGCTGAAATGGAGAACACCCACCATGTAAACACTCATCCAACAGGGAGAGGGCAGGGTGGTGGTCGGGAAAAGCTTCAGAAAGCCTCTGGTGCCTGTATTGCATCTTAAAAGATCTTCCAAAACTTTCTTTTAAGACTTTAAGGTGCTTTTGAGGGAGCGTTTGTGTGGTGGGTGGAACATTAAGGAAGAACTTTCTAGGCAGAGACGATGGCGGGCGAAAAGCCCTGGGTGGGGATGAAATCTCACAACCTGATCCAGGAACAGTAGAATAGTGTGGTGTTCATCGTGGTCAAATTGTAGGATGTGAGTTGGGTGCAGGTCAAAGATGAGGCTACGGAGGAATGCTGGGGCCCCTCATCAAGTTCCCTGTGTGCAATGGCAAGGATCTGGGACTCAATCTTATAGACTAAAGGAGTCATTGAGGAATTTTAGTCAGGAGAGATTTTCATTTTCCAAAGATTTTTATGGGGAACATATGGAGAGAAACTCAGAACCAAGGCAGGAGGAGTGTGGGTAGAAATGGGAAGACCAACCTAGAAGAGATATTTAATGTATAGAATGTAAAGGATGTTTTAAATGACTGAAGTTTAGAGGTTGGCTACAGGGTAACACCCTTCTGGCTCAGGGACTGGGTGGTTAATGACCCCATTAATTCACTGAGATAGGAAATGCTAGAGGAGGAGAACGTTTGGAAGAGCCCATGATGAATTCGGGTATGGACGTGTGGAGTTTAAGGTGCCTAGAGGACAGGCAAGTGGAAATGCCCAGTTGGCAGTTGGCTTTCCAGCCTGGAGTTCAGAAGAAGGGTGTAGGCCACGTGGTGGTCTGTGTGTTGGCCCATTGGTCCTAGAATTCTACCCTGGTCTTCTTTGTGTTCACGTCTAACTTCTCTCACCCAACAACTCCAATGTGCCATAGTTCTCAGTCAGTTGGATTGGTTTTGGGACTCATGTGGACAATATGGTCTTTAATGCCTAGAAACCAAACTGGTGTGTAACTCTCCAATCCCCACCCACTCACCCCACGTCAGTTATCTGTCATCTAACTGAAGGAAATTCCTATTAAACTTTGGAGTGTCTCCTCCAGTGAATGGTAGGATTTTATGCAGCCACAGCAAATCTGGGATGAGAGAGCTGTGGGGTTTTGATGGTGGTGGTGTTTTGGGAGGACATTTTGGAACTTTGTATGTTACACAATCTAAAGCAGAGAGAAAATTGTATGCAAAGCTCAGGAGACTAGAAAAAAAATTATCATATTCAGAGCTACAAATAGATACATGTGGGGAGGTGAGACCAGAAGGATGGGTAGGAACCAGATCTTTCAGGGTCTTACAGATCATGTTAAAGAGCAGGGAGGGAGGTGACATAATCAAATTTAAACTTTAAAAAGATTGTTCTAACTGCAATAGTAAGGCATGTTTGCAGGGAGATGGGAGCAATCCTGGAAGAGAGGAAGAAGTCATTGCAATAGTTCAGTTGAGAGATGATGATGGCCGGGTCTGTGGTGGGAGCTGTGAGGACAGACACAGTGGAGAGATTTGAGAGTTTTTCAGGAAGTGGGAGCTATAGTAATTGAGCATTAAGCCCCCTAAAGCTCTAGGTCATCACTGTCACCTGCGATCTCCACCTACTCTTAGCTGACAAGATGGCATCTGTGACTCTGAAGCACGGCCATGTAAGGTGACCAGTGCCCACACGTGGCTGTAGGATGAATGTAGCGGGGCAGTGGCTATCATCAAGCTCCCCAAAGGAGACTTTTCCAGGACACAACAAAACAAGCCTTTAGAGAACCCACCTATTATCCTCTATACTATGAATCTAGAAGATTGTTCTCTAGGTGTTGTCAGATGAAACAGAAGAAATGAAACACAAGGAGATTTCCATCTACTTGGAACAACAAATATAATCATAAATAGTGAAAATGATACAAGAAGTTTTAAGGGGATGGAAACTAAAAAGAATGTTCAGAATGGAAAAGAGTTGATAAAAACAACTCCCAATTATTGATAATATGCTATAGGTCAATCATTTTCTCCTTTAAAAATTGGCACAAAAACCTTATGAAAAAGATACTGTAGTGCCCAGTTTGCAGGTGAGAAAACTGAGACCCAAAGGTAAAATCTCCCAGTATACTGGATATATTACAGAATAGCAGACTATTTCAAAACATCACGGATTAGAACAACAATAAATATTTACTATCTCTCACAGTTTTTGTGAGTCAGCTTAGCTGGCACTTCTGGCTCAGAGTGTCTCATGAGGTTGCAGTCAAGATGTCAGTCAGGGCTACCAGTGTGCTCACCCACAAGTTGGTGCTGCTGTTAATGGGAGGCCTCAGTTCCCTCCAGTGTAGACCTATTCACAGAGCTGCTTGAGTATCCTCACATCATAGTGGTTGGCTTCACCCAGAGTGAGCTACCCAAGAAGATAAGGCAGAAGTCACACACCATCGCTCATACAGTGTTACACTGGTCACACAGGTCAGCCCTGGGACTGGGAGGGGACTACACAAGGCATAAACACCAAGGGTGAGAATCACTGTGGACCATCTTAGAGACTGGGTAACATACTAGTAAGCGCTTCATTCAAGATGCAAGCTCGGGTCTGTGGAACACGTCACTTCTCTCCCATGAACACAAAACAGTGTTCTGTGGTCAAATAAGCTTAGGAACCACTAGATTTAATAAAGTTACATGCTATATTTATCTCCTCAGAGCCGTAAGCTGTGATTCTCCAAGAGTAGAGTAATAGGACCTTGAGACCAGTTTGGGAGGTGATGTCCTCCCTGTGCAGCTGGGAGCTCTTAACAGAAGATTTGTTTTCAGGTAGAAAGAGAAGAAGGTAATGATCATTTTACAGAGCAGGGCGGGGAGGGAAATCCAGAGGAGAATGGCAAGACACAAAGTCTTGAAAGTTGGGACAATCCACATTATGCCAAACTGCTAGGGGGTGGAATCTCACTGTGTGTTTTAGTTTTGACCTTGGCTCTAGGGTACGTAGTTAAATTCAAATAGATAGTAGATGGCTTTATTGAGATACATGAGGGGAAAAAACATTTTTGTTTTTCACTTTACTCTCTGATAGCAAAGTAAATCAATCTCTATAATGTGAGACCTACGCTACACAAGTTGTAATCACACACTTGTATCTCAGTGTGATTCAAGATAAATATTTTGGTCTCTAATGGCCCCAGCGTAGTGCTTTGACACCTGGCTACACAGTAGAATCACTGTGAGAATGAAGCTTTAAAAACACAGTCATACCTGGGCTCCACTCCAAATCAACTAAGTCAGAATTCTAGGATGCGATGCTTGGGGCCTGATAGTTTTTCAAAGCTCCCCTGGCTGATCCTAGTGTGTGGCCAGAGTTGAAGACTGTCCTTCCTATTGCTCTTTCTCTCTTTCTTTTCCTGTCTTTTTCTTTCTCTATCTCCCTCACTCTCTCTATCTCCACACCTCACCCTCACAACACACCCACTTCCAGCCAAAACATCCAACTTTAGAACTACCTTGAAACCACTGTTATCCCCTTCACAGAACCCAGACAGCACCTGCTACGTGGTGGTGCTCGGGCCACTTTTATTGATCTCAACTGAAGGCATTTCCCAAGGAGCCCATTGCCCCTGACATCTCTCTGGTCACACACTTTGAGACCCTGAGTGGACAAAGGGCATGACTGGCCAGAGATTCTTCTTAGGGCTTTTAACATTTGAGTGCCACTGTGGATAAATTTTCCATGGTATTGGTCATTGACTACATGTTCTTAAGATTCAACACTCAACAAATTTTTCTGAGATTTTGAGACACAAAACTTCCTATCAGGTCATCTGAAGTCAGTGGAGACCTCACTTATAAAAACACCAGAGACAAGAATTTCAAAGATGGCAACACAAGTCTCGGTTATGTAACACGCACATTTTATTATTTTTAAAGCAATGATCATCTTAGAAGATAATGTGAGAAAACAGTTTTTTTTTTTAATCTGTCAGATAAAATTAAGTTAAAACTAAGCCTAAGGGAGAAAAAATATTGGTTTGAAAGACAGATTTTAGTCATTTAAAAACATTAAAATTCGTTATTTATGGGGCAGGGCAGATGAGGAACAAGTTTGGGAGGGAAACATCTCTGCATAAGTTTTTATACTTATAGGTTTGTAAACCACGTGGATATTCAAAAAGTAAATAAAAATAAATGAATATAATCAATTATACAGTGTATCAAGTGAAAAGAAATGGCATCATGAGATTAATGAATTGATTGCTTCAGCCTATTAGTATTTATTTTCCTTTTCAAGTTTAAAGTAATTGAGAACTAATCTTTTCCACATTGCTGCATGAGTTCGCTGAATCACAAATCCTATGCCTTTTTTTCTCTTGAAGTAAGTAGGGTTTTTTAAAAGTCCCATTCTATACTGGGCCTCTTTGCTGGCTTCCCAGGACACTGCATGCAGGACTCCAGGAAGCCTAATACCCAAGGGATGGGCCAGAGAACCATGTAACAAGCCAGGAAAAATAGGACAAAATTCAGAGTTAGATGGGAGAAACTCAGGTTGGTCAAGAAAACACACCAGACTGGAAAATGATCAGGCTGGCATTTTCCTGACCAAATAGGCTTGCCTGTGAGCAGTTCCAGCCAGTTGGGCAGAACAATATTTAGGGGAATCAGAGAAGCCAACACAAGTGGAGAACAACTGCGTGGCGGCCACCATCCTGGGAGAACCATGACCAGCCTCTCACGGACAAGTGTAAGTGCAGCACCAACCATGCGGGTCTCTCACCTGCTTCCTGAAACTTCACATTCCTTTACCTGGGAACTAAGCCTTCCGTCCAGGGCAAAGTGCAGAGAGGAAATTGCTGACCACAGAGGGCACCACCACAGCACACCTTAGGAGCTGGAGGGAGGGAGCAAAGAAGCTGTAGGGAAGGCAAGTCAGAGTCGAGAGTTGGGGAGAAGGTGGACTGTGGCTGTGGCTTCTGGGGGCCAACCTAAGCGCCTAACTCCTGTCCTGAGCAGGGCCACGGTCATCAGGAGATGGGACCAAGGTCACCACCTCTATGCTTCACTCAGAAGATGTAAACGGGATGGTGAGCACAAAACTTGGAAACCTGGAATCTTAGCTCTCAATGCACACTGATGGGCAGAGCAGCAGTGGCTCTTGGTCAACTCTCTGTGGGCCTCCTTGGCTTTTGCACAGTCCCTCCTTTCCATGTGAGGCTTGCACAGAGGCAGCTCTGTGCTGTGCTGTCCCTGGGCACAGTCTGGAGCCATCGAGAGGGCAAGCTCTGGAGCCAGGCCACCTGGATCCAAATTCCCAGTGCTTCTGCTGACCAATCTGTGGTTATCAGCCAGCACTCAACAGCTACAAATGACAGAATTGTTAACTTTAGCCCAAAGGAAATGAATTAGATGGGTGTTGGATAGTGGCTAGAGAACCAGGACAGGAGCCAGGATGGCCCCTGACATCTATGCCCTCTTGTCCCAGAGCTGCTGCTGGAGAGGATCCAGTCCCCCCATCCCCCATCGGTGTGTTTCTCGCGACACTGTGAGGAAGAGGAGACTGGGGCTTCGGGCTCCAAAATCCCAGAATGTACTTACTTTGGTGACATAGAATAGCTACTTACCTTATCTCAGCCTCAGTTTGCTCGTGTGTAAACTGGGAATGCCAGTAGTTTTACCACAAGAGGTAGTTCTGAGGAATCAGTAAAATCAGGGAGGACAGATGCTTTGGCCAGTGCCTAGCATGTAATTGGTACTCAATACGCCTCAGCCATCATAGCTGTCATTCGTGGATGACCCAAACCTTTGTTCCAAGGTGCCACCCCCTTTGTCTGGCCAGGGTGGCTGTTTCTCTGCAGGCTCTGAAAGGGCGGGGTTGTTGCCAGGTGACCTGGATCATTCTGACTACTCAGGACCTGTGGCCACCATACCACCAGGTGACTTCCCAGCAGGGGCAGGGACTCCTGCTCTCAGGAAGCCACTCTCACCATCCCTGTCCTTTCCCTCAGGACACCCCAAAGGACACTTCACAAATTCCTAGGAAAACTTTCTGTCTGCAAAAACATTTCACTGCAATAACTGAATTATAAGGTATTGATCCCCTGTTGTCAGCTGGAATAAAAAACATGATTTACATCTGTCACCCACAATCTGTCTCTTCTCACACATGAGATTGCAAGTGTCCCCCAACCTCACCTCTGCCCCACCACCTGTGGCTTCTGCTGATCCTAGTCAGAGTGAACAAATCTTCTTAGCTGTTCCTCAGAGGTGTTGTTTCTTAACTTCATAACTCAGCAGCTTGAAAATCATTCATCCAAGGAGTACAGATTGACTTGTGCTCTGTCCCAACACACACGCACATACATACATATACACAATGTGTGACACCCACGGTCCCCCTCACTCACCTCCCAGTGAAATATGCAGTGCCAGATTGCTTGCCTTTAGAGTATTAACATACATAATTTATTTAAGCAGTTTGTGGATTAGATCAGATTTGTGCAGCTGTTTGTTCAGTTAAAATTTTAAAAAGCCTGTTAGGATTCTGGCCACGGCAGCAAAGAAGGAGCTGGATTTTCAGGCTCTCCATATAAGCAAACCCGGTCTACCAAAATCTGACCCACAAAACTTGTCTCTGTCCTCCAGACTTTCTTTCTTCCTGTCCATTCCCCCATTTTGCAGTAAAAGTCAGCTGTCTACACTGCAAATCCAGTAGTGTCAACCTCCCAACTCTTTCCCATATATGTTACCCCCGCCCCACCCTTCCCCCCCACACACCCCAGCTTCCACATTGTCCCAGAATGAAGTTCAGCTTCCCCGTCAGGCCTTACAACTGGCTTTGCTATCTGGTCCTGCTCACCTCCCCAGACCCTCTCTCCCCTCCTCCAGTGCACCCAGCAGCACTCAGCCACGCCATCCTCTGCTCAGGGACTGTGTCCTTCTTAGCTGTTCCTCCAGCTGTTAACTCTGTGCCTGATCCAAATAGGCTCTCAATAATGATGGATTGAATTAGTGTGTGTGAATGAACACAAAGGGTCAGGGGGCATCACTCAACTGAAAGCTGTCTTGTTTAACAAAAGGACTTTGAGGCCAGTTTCTCTGGAATAGTGAGGCAAGCCCACCTAGGAATTAATTAGTTATTGACAGGCTATGGATATTATGGGGAAGGAAGCCAGTGAAGTGAAATGAATGAGTTATAAGGACGAAATAATGGGAATTGGAGTCAATTGAATCATCTGATTTGTTGGCTCAACAAACATTTACAGAGCATCCACGGTGTGCCCTGGACCACACTAGGTCCCAGGGACAAAAGAAAATAGGAAACAGTTCCCACCTCCAAGGAGCTCAGAGTTTATTAGGAGGAGAGAGATGTTTACAAAAATTAATAATAAAAATAAATAACACTAATGATAACAACAACTACCTTTGTTGGGCATCCCCGACATTCTGCTTCCTGTCCTGGGCATTTTACAGACATTGTCTCATTCTCATTTTTCCGGCACATCACTGAGAAAGGAGGGAGGAAGGGCCTTCAAGTGGGGCTTGCAGATAGAGCCGAGACGGGGCACTAGGCGGGGCCGGCCGCCTCTCAGCTTCAGTTGGGCCCCCTCGGGCAGCCCTGTGCTGGTCAGTGTGGCCTTCCTGCAGCTGGACCTGCAGCCTGAGCCAATCAATCTTGCAGTCCAGGCTGTCTCACGGGGGCCTCGGCAGATCCCGTAATTAATCTGGCTGGAAACAGAACTTATTTTTACACCTCTTCACATCAGTCCCTATAGACCAGGCTTGAGCACAAAGTGAGAAAACATGAATTGATCACAGCTGTGAAACCATGCTAATTAGTGTGAAGTGCTGAAACCCTCGTTTCTGAGGCTGGAAACCCTGGCTTCCTGCACAAGTGATTAATACCACAAATACCTCTCTCTGCCCCAGCCTTCCAAACCTTAGTGGCCAAGCCCCACCAGCAGCCCCCTACCCACCTTCTGCCCAGTAACAATTCAGCTCAAGTTCTACAATGGGCTTTGTAGTCATTAAATGGAAGGACTCTGCCCAAAGTTGCTGCAGCCACAGCCAGAGTCCAAATGATTGTCGATGGGGTGAGGTGCAGCATCTTAGGGCTCACAGCACAGTCCCTGAGAGCTTAGACTTGAAGTCAGGTCACCTGAATTCAAATCCCAGCACCTACTTGCTAATTGTATAACCTGGGGCAAATAATTCATCTCTCAAACTACCTGAAGTAAAGGACCAGTTTTTTGTTTCTGGGTTTTTTTTCAAACTTGGACTGATGCTTTTGTAAAATACAAGCACAATAAAATGCTAGAAAAATGATCACATGGTTAGAAGTTGCAGCAATGTCCAATTGCTGTAAAAATGTTTAAAAGCTAATTTTCCATTTCTATATTCATTGTCATAAACCATTAACAAAAGGATCATGGATGAACACTAATCCACAGATCATACTCTGAAAAGCAGAGTCTGGCACAGAGTAAGGGTGAGCAAGTGTTAGCTGCTATGATTATGAGTCCCCTCCTACATGCCCAAGGCTCAGGTCCACCATTGCACACACACAGCGCTGGTCAACTCTAGAGAGACTTCTGGAATTTGTACAGTCTCATCAAGCAAATGCATTGGGAGAGAGAAAAATTGTCTTCTAAGTAAGATTATTATTTGTTTATTTATTTACTTTTTGCTGGGAGGGCTCTGACTAAAATTTGTTGTTTAAATTTATTGGACTTTTTGTTTAGAATTGTTTATTTAATTTCTACATTTTTAGTAGTCTTCTTAAGAGATTCATTTTCTTTCCTGAGGATCCTTGGATAACAGGGCTGATTCAGCTATGGGTGGGTTTCTAAGGATCTATTATGTTGGCTTGATTCTCTCTTAGTGCTTAAAAGCTCTGTGAAGGATATATAAATGAGCCAAAGATGACCTCTGTATATTGGCCGTTAGGTTGTTTACTTCTGTAAAGAAGGCTGGGACCCATTAACTCAAAATCTTAATAACTCATAACTCAAATTTGTACACTTCCAATTGTCTTAAACATAGCTCAAATAAGCAGATTTTTAGCCATTTAGAACCTGTCTGCTTTGCATAGCCTGTGAAACTTGCCCAACATTAACCAGCCATGGATAAGATAGATCCTGTGGCTATAAAGCCCCCAAGCTATTGCTGTCCTTCCAAGCTCTCTGACCGAGAGACCCCTGAGTGACATCACCTCGATGTGTAAGCCTCTTCTCTGACCCCCTCTCCCCTGGGGGTTCCTCTGCCTGAGTGGAGGTCCCCACACTATAGCCCTGAACAGTCTCATATTGTGAGAAATTTCCCCCACAGGCAAACCTGTTAAAATATCACCTAAATAAAGACTGTGTGTGCTACTGCCACCTCATGGTCATATCTTTTTCTTGATCAGCCCCCAAATCCTTCGCATCTCCTACGCTGGGAGGACAGTCAGGGTTCTATGCTTTGAACTTGAGCACATAGTGCCTAAGGCAGTAAAGCTGACCCTGAGCAGCTGTGGTAAAAGGAAAAATCTGTTGGTTGCATCTTCCTACTACAAGAGGCTGGAATATGAAGTTGGAAAATCTGCCTTAAAAGTCCTTACTCTGTGTCTTACTGGCTGTGTAATCATGGGCAATTACCTGCTCTTTCTGAGTTTCAGCTTCCTCAGTGGGGAAATGAGAGATACAACATCCACCTTACAGGTTGTCACAAGGATTAAATGAATTAATGCATGTGATGTGTATAACACATCACAAATAGTAAAGACTCAATAAACGGACACCATCATCATTATCATTACTGTAGTTTCTTCTTATGTAGACAGTGTCTGGCCCTTTAGCTTGCCTCCATCCCTAACATACTTCTTCATTTATTTATTCACTCTTTCAACAAATAACTAAATACATACATACCTGGTTGTGCTCTGTGATGAATCATGAAGAAATAGAAAAATCTAATAGACCTGTAATTAGTAAGGAGATTTAATTAATATAAAAATATCCCAACACAGAAAAACCCTGGACCAAATTGCTTCACTAGTAAACTCTACCAAACATTTGAAGAAGAATTAACACCAATCCTTTTCAAACTTTCACAGAAAATTGAAGAGGTGGGAATACTTTCTAACTCATTCTACAAGGCGAGGCCCAGCATTGCCTGATACCAAAGCCAGACATGATATTACATTAAAAGAAAACTGTGGGCCAATATCTCTATGAATATTGATACAGAAATCCTCAAAAAATACTAGTAAACTGAATTTAACAGCATATTAAAAGGATTATACACCATGACCAAATGGGATTTATTCCTGGGATGCAAATATAGTTACAACATACAAAAATTAATTGATATAATACACCACATTAACAGTATTAAGGGGGAAAAGTCACATGATCATCTCAATTGTGCCGCAAAAGCATTTGACAAAATTCAACATGTTTATGATTAAAAGAATACTCAACAATAGAAGGAGATGCCTTCAATATAATAAAGGTCATATGGGAATAACCCACAGCTAACATAGTACTCAATAGTGAAAGTTTTCCTCTAAGATGAGGAATGGGACAAGGATAGCTGTTTTCACCAGGTCTATTTAACAGAGTATTGGAAGTTCTAGATAGAGAAATTACACAAGAAAGAGAAATAAAAAATATCCATGATGAAAAGGAAAAATAATACCGTCTCTTTTCACAGATGATGTGATCTTATATGTAGAAAACCCTAAAGATTTAACCAAAAAAAAAAAAAAAGAAACCCTGTTATTGAAATGTAGCAGGACCCTATTGTCCTTCCTCCCCATGTCCTCCGCCTGCCTTCTGTCTGTGAAAAAACCTTAGCCAAAGAATAAGTTTAATTAGAGAAGTGAGAAAATGCAGAAACAAAGGAAAACAGTCCAAAAAGACTAAATAATAATACTTTAGTCACTAAGCATATTCAAGGACCTTTAGTTCCTTCTCAAGGGCTATAGATAATATTCTGAGCTATATCCTGTGAGCTGTCTTGTATATACCGAAACCCCCACCAGGTGGAAGAAGTTAACTACATGATGACCAGACTGTAGCCATGACATAAGCTGCCACAATTCTGAGAATTGGCCTCATGGAAAGGAGAACAAGCTGACCCTGAAACTGAAGATTAACTGTACTTAAAACAAACAAGATGACGCTGGTCAGACCACTGCGTGACCTGTTTCAAGATGACTGTCAGAGTTGATTGTGCTATTTCTACATATAACCCCCTCTTACCGTCTATAAAAGCTCTTGCCCACTGATTGTCAGTGGTGGGGAGTTGGCCTTTGGACAAGAGTCTGCCCATATCCCACTCCCCACCCCCATTGCCAGCATCCAAAACAAAGCAAACTTTCCTTTCTACCAACCTTGCCTCTTTATTGGCTTTTGAGCACAAGCAGCCAGACCCCCACTTTTGGTTACATTATTACTAATAAACAAATTCAGCAAAGTTGCAGGATAAAAAATTCAACACACAAAGGGCGGTTTCATTTCTACACACTAATAATGAACAATCTGGAAAACAAATTATGAAACTAATTCCACTTACAGTAACATTAAAAAGAAGAAAATATGTAGGAATTCACATAACCAAGGAGGTGAAAAACTTGAACACTGAAAACTACAAAATACTGCTGAAAGAAATTAAAGAATACATAAATAAATGAAAAGCTATCCATGTTCATGACTTAATATTGTTGAGTCAACACAATCCAAAGTGACCTACAATTCAGTGCAATCCCTACCAAAATTAGGTCTTCTTTTTCTTTTTTCTTTCTTTCTTTTTTTTTTTTGCAGAAATAGAAAAGAAAACTCCATCCTAAAACCTATACGGAATCTCGAGGGACCTCAAAGATTCAAAACAGTCTTGAAAAAGAAGAACAAAGTTGAAGGACTCACACTTCCTGATTTCAAATTTTACTACAAATGTACAGTAATCAAAACAGTGTGGTACTGGGCTCAGTGCGGATCAGGGCAAACATATAGACCAATGGAATAGAACTAAATGCACAGAAATAAATCTTCACATATATGGTCAAATTAGTTTTGACAGGAGCACCAAGATCATTAAATGAAGAAAGGATGGTCTTTTCAACAAATGGTAATAGAAAAACTGGACATCCACATTCAAAATAATAAAAATGGACCTGAAGGTGTTCAGAACAAGCCTCCCCAAAATGTGTCACTTGGCATATAGATTATTTTGAGCTGAGGGCAATCAAGACCCAGAAGCTCAAGAAAAACTTTTACTCCTCCCTTAATTACCTAAAAGAATTTAGATAGGGAGTCTGGTCCAGAAACAGAGATAACTTTTTATCTGAATGACCTATCTGTATGGCAGAACACCTGACTACTAAACTTCTGCTCTTCTTATCATCATGTGAATTACCCTCCTTCCCACTGAAGCCCTAGGCCCCTATCTCATTCCTTAACTCAAAATAGCATGTAAATCTCAACTTCCTGACTTGTCCTTAGGTCTCACGGTCCTTGTGTGACCCCCATACATGTCTAATTAAGCTTGTCTTTTTCTCCTATTAATCTCTTATGTCAATCTGATTATTACACCAGCTGAAGAACCCAAGAAGGGTAGAGGAAAAAATTTTCCTGTCCAATAGACCCTTACCTAGTACCATATACAAAATTTAATTCAAAACAGATCAAAGACCTAAAAGTAAGAGCTAAAATTATAAAACTCCTGGAAGAAAACATAGAGGAAATCTTCATGACACTGGATTTGGCAAAGGTTTCTTGAATATGACATCAAAGGCATTATATAACAAAAGAAAAAATTGACAATTTGGATTTCAACAAAATTAAAAACTTTTGTGCAACAAAGGACACTATCAACAGAGCAAACAGGTAACCTACAGAATGTAAGAAAATATTTGTAAATCACATATCTGATAAGGGATTACTATCCAGAATATATAAAGAACTCCCACAATTCAACAACAAAAAAACCAACTCATTCAAAAATAGGCTAAGGACTTGAATAGACATTTCTCCAAAGAAGATATGCAAATGGCCAATAAGCACATGAAAATATGCTCAACATCAATAAGCATTAGGAAAATACAAATGAAAATTACATGAGTAATTTTGAGATACCACTTCATACCCATTAGGATGGCTATATATCAAAAAATCAGAAAATAATAAGTGTTGGTTAGGATGTGGAGAAATTGGAACACTGGTGTATTGCTGGTGGAAATGTAAAATGGTACAGCAGTTATGGAAAACAGTATGATGGCTCCTCGAAAAAATAAGCATAAAATTGCCATACTATCCAGCAATTCCACTCATAGATATATACCCCAAAGAATTGAAAGCAAGTACTCAAACAGATACTAGTACACCAACATTCATAGAAACATTATACATAATAGGCAAAAGGTGGGTGCAATCCAAATACCCATCAACAGGTGAATGGATAAACAAAATGTGGTATATTTATGTAATGAAATATTATTCGGCTTTAAAAAGGAAGGAAGTTCTGATATATGCTGCAACATGGATGAACCTTGAAGACACTATGCTAAATTAAATAAGCCAAACATGAAAGGACAAATATTGTATGATTCCAATTATACAAAGTACCTAGAATAGTTAAATATACTAAATAGGCACAGAGTTTCAGCATGGGATGATGAACGTGTTCTGGAAAAGAATAGTGGTGATGGTTTACAAAATAATGTGAACGTACCTAAAGCCACTGAACTATACACTTAAAATGGTTAAGATTGTAAATTGTATGTTATGTATATTTTACCACAGTTTTTAAAAAATAGGCAAGGTAAAACAATATCAATGAGAAAACTTAGTCCCTATCATACTTAGTTGATAAAACTATGAATTAAAGAAATTATTATTATTTAAAAAAAGAAATGAAGTTCTGATTCATGCTACCACATGAATGAAACTTGAAACAAAACTAAATGAAAAAAGCTGTAAAACAAAAGGTCATACTTGTATGATTCCTTTTATATGAAATGTTCAGAATAGGCAAATCTATAGAGACAGAAAATAGATGAGTGGTTGCCTGGTGCTCGGGCAAGGGAGAATGAGGAGTGATTGCTAACGGGCATGAGTTTCTTTGTGGGATATCAAAAGTATTCTAAAATTAGAATCCTGAGTATTCTTGATGCATGTGTTATAATGGTGAAGGAACCTAACTAAATTGAACCAAAAAACAAAACAAAACAAAACTATAATCCTCTGACATCCCCCCCCTTAAACTTAATTCCTGTGTCTTGAGGACCTAATTAATTCTATCTTTGATGTGACTGGGAATTTATTTCTTCTTCAAAGCCTTGACCATAAAAAAGAATGACCTTTTAAAGATAGTTTGTAGGTTCTGAATTTTCCAGAAAGAATATTATCTGGTTCAGATGTGCAGTTTCTTTAGCCTAATTAAAAAAAAAAAAATCCTATCTGATGTACCCTCATAAACGTCCCATGGGGATTTCTGCTAAATCTGAAATGGAGGATTTCACGTCATGCCTCAAATATTTATTGAGTGACTGCTCTGTGCGGCTGGTGCTAGGAATATAGTGACATACCTGATAATGTCTCGTTCCCCACCTTCATCAAGCTTGCTGCCTAATTGGAGACTCCCAGTGGAGGTTTTCGGGTTTTGAGGATAAAGACTGCTGTCTTCTCTTCTCTATTCAGTTCCCAGAACAGGAGCTTGGTGTTGCCTCAATGCTCATCTTGGTCCTTACTGGCAATTCCCCATGCTCTTGCCTTTTTTGTCCCTTCTCATGACATAAAAATTAAACATGACAAGAACCTAGTACCTTCAGTTCCCTGTTAGGTGGCTGGCTCAATTGGTAAACTCAAAATTTTACTAAATTTTGCTTGTCATTCCTCTTAGAAAAAATCATTTAGCCCAAAGCAATCAGTATTATAAAGTCCAAGGCAGGGACATGGGGGTTGCTATTTAGAGACAGAGAGAATATTTTAGCGTTCTCCTAATCACACCATTGTTGAAAAGGTAAAATAATAACAATTATAACCACTCATGTTCTTGCTCTACAGTGTAAAAGTGCTTTCAAATATATGACATCACCTTGTGAGGTAGGTAGTTATACTTCCCATCAGAATGTCAGCTCCAGGAGAAAAGGAATTTTACATTTTGCTCACTGTTGTATTTCCAGCATCTAGACAGTGTTTGACACATACTGATACTCATTGAATATTTGCCAGTTGCAGGAATGAATGAATGAATGATCATAAATTTTATAAAAATAAAATTGAGGTTCAAACTCATCACAAAGTGATGAGTTCAAAGTCAAAAGGCTAATGCAATTAGAACCCAGGAAAAATCTTGGAAAAGTACACAAAAATACAATTTTCCAGAGAATACAGTCAGCAGTATTAGTCATGAGAAAATTCATATTAAAAACAGAGACATTTTATGACTCAGGTCTATTTTGGTAAACGTTTCATGTGCAGTTGAAAATAATTTGTGTTTTTCAGTTGTTGAAATAGTATTCTGTAAATAACAGTTGGGACAAGTTGATTGATACTGTTGTCCAAATCTTCCATTTCATTACAAATTTTTAAAATCTACCTCTATTATTTACTAAGAAGTCTCCAACTATAATTATGGATGTTTTTGTTTTCTCCAGTTCCATATGTTTTTATATTACATATTTTGGTAGATGCATACACGTTTAGTATTTTTATGTCTTCTTGATGAATTGACCCTTTTATCATTATGGAATGTCCCTTTTTATCTCTAGTTATATTCCTTATCTTGAAGTCTACTTTTTTATAGTCACACCAGTTTCATAGTAGACATTTTTTCCACCCTTTCACTTTCAATCTATCTGTGTCTTTTTGTTAAAAAGTATATATCTAAAGGGAGCCTTTGTGCACAGTCGGTGAGATTGTAAATTGGTGCAGCCACTATGGAAAACAGTATAAAGGTTTCTCAAAAAATTAAAAATAGAACTACATATGATCCAGCAATTCTACTTTTGGGACTATATCTGAAGGAAATCAAAACACTATGTTGATCAACATCAAAATATACCAAACCACCCAATCAAAAAATGGGCAGAAGACGTGAATGGACATTTTTCCAAAGAAGACATACAGATGTCCAACAGGCACATGAAAAGATGCTCAATATCATTAATTATCAGAGAAAGGCAAATTAAAACCACAATGAGATATCATCTCACACCTGTCAGAATGGTTATCAAAAAAGATCACAAATAACAAATGTTGGAGAGGTTGTAGAGAAAAGGGAACCCTTGTACACTGTTGGTAGGAATGTAAATTGGTGCAGCCACTATGGAAAACAGTATAGAGGTTCCTCAGAAAATTTAAAAAGTACTACCATATAACCCAGCAATTCCACTCCTGCGTATTTACCCAAAAAGTCTGAAAACACTAATTTGAAAAGATATAGGTACCTTAATGTTCATAGCAGCATTATTAACAATTGCCAAGATATGAAAGCAAACCAAGTGCCCATCAACAGATGAATGGATAAAGAAGATGCAGCGTATATATATACAATAAGATACTACTCAGCCATAAAAAAAAGAATGCAATTTTGCCGTTTGCAACAACATGGATGGACTTGGAGGTAAACACTGTATGATATCACGTATATGTGGAATCTAAAACAATACAACAAACTAGTGAATATAACAAAAAAGAAACAGATTCACAGATACAGAGAACAAACTAGTGGTTACCAGTGGAGAGAGGGAAGGGGGAGGGGCAAGATAGTGGTAGGGGATTAAGAGATACAAACTATTATGTATAAAATAAATAAGCTACAAGGATATGTAGTATAACAGGGAATATAGCCAATTTTTAATAACTATAAATAGAATATAACTTTTTTAAAAAATATTTATTTATTTGGTTGCGCTGAGCCTTAGTTGTGGTCTGAGGGCTCCTTAGTTGTGGCATGCGAACTCTTAGTTGCAGTATGTGTGTGGGATCTAGTTCCCTGACCAGGGATCAAACTCGGGCCCTCTGCATTGGGAGTGCAGAGTCTTATCCACTGTGCCACCAGGGAAGACCCTAGAATATAACTTTTAAAAATTGTGAATCACTGTTGTCATACACCTGAAACACATAATATTGTACATCAACTATACCTCAATTTTTTAAAAAAATCACTTAAAAAATGCCCACTATGTTGAAGAGATCTGCACCCACATGTTCATAGAAGGATTATCTACAATAGCTAAGACATGGAAGCATCCTACGTGTCTATTAATGGATGAATGGATAAAGAAGTTGTGGTTTTATATACAATGGAATATTATTCAGCCACAAAAAAGAAGAAAATCCTGCCATTTGTGACAACATGGTTGTCAGGCCCTTGAGGGCCTTATGCTAAGTGGAATAAGTCAGAAAGAGAAAGGCAAATATTGTATGATTTCATTTGTATGTCAGAAAGAAAGAGAGAGAGAGAGGGAGGAAGGAGGGAAAGAAGGAAGGAAGGGAGGAAGGAAGGAAGAAAGGAAGGAAGGAAGGAAGGGAACCAAATGCATAGAAAAGAGATCAGATTTGTTGTTACCAGAGGTGTGAGGGTGGGGAATTGGATGAAGGTGTTCAAAAGGCACAAACTTCCAGTTATAAGAGAAGTAAGTAGTGGGAATGTAATGTACAACATAATGACTACAGTTAACACTGCTGTATGGTATATTTGAAAGTTAAGAAAATCCTAAGAGTTCTCATCACAAGGAAAAAAAGCTTTTCTCTCTTTTTTTTTGTATCTATATGAGATGATGAATGTTAACTAAACTTATTGTTGTAATCATTTCACAACATATGTAGATTAAGTCATTATGCTGTACATCGTAAAATCATACAGTGTTATGTGTGATTATATTTCAATAAAACTGGGACAAAAAGTGTCTCTCTCATAAACAGCATATAACAGATTCTTGATTTTTTAAAAATCCTGATAATCTCTGCCTTTTAATCAGTTTCATTTATTAATATTTTATTATTTAATATTTTAATATTATAGTATACCCACAAAATTCATGTCCACCCAAAACCTCAGAATGTGACATTATCTGGAAATAGGGTCTTTACAGATGGTAATTTTCAGAGGTTATTCTGAATTAGGACAGAGCCTAAATCTGATGCAGTTACAAGCCAAGGAAGAAAGAATTGCTAGCAATCACTAGAAGCTAGGAGAGAGGTATGGAACAGATTCTCCCTCAGGGCCCCTAGAAGAAACCAGTGCTGCATGGCACTTTAATTTTGTATTTCTGGTCACCTGAACTGTGAGCGAATAACTTTCTGTTGTTTTAAACCACCTAATTTGTGGCAATTTGTTAACGGCAGTCCTAGGAAACTAATACAACATTTATGGTAGTTATTGACATGGTTGAGTTTGTACCTATACTATCTTCTTTTTGGTTTTTATATTTCCCATCTTTTCTTTCTTTTTCCTTCTTTCCTATCTTTTTTATTTTTAATTAAAATAGTAATTTAGTAATATTCAGTATTCCATTTTATTTCCCCTGTTGGTTTTTTATCTATATTTCTTGTTTGTGTATGTATATTTAAGTGGTTGCTCTATGGCTTCTTATCACATAATTAATATTATACCTTTTCACATATAATGAATGAAGCTTACAGCACTGCTGCCTCAGGAACTCCCCTCTCATCTTTTGTGTAACCAGTTCCTGCAGTTTTCTTTCCACCAAGCCTCCCATTTTCTCTCCCCATTCTCTTTTCCCACCTTTCCCAGAACCCAATGATCTAACAGTAAGGACAGACTTTAGACCCATCTTACAGACTTGAGCATATCTATTAACGTTGGGTTTTTTTCATGAAGTAACTGAGAATTTGCTCAAGAATTTATCTCTCTAGAGAAAAGTATGAGCTTGTGGCAGCATCACCAGAACTCAGATTGATGGAGCTGGGAAGGACTGGGTGAAATTGTCAAACCCAGAGCACAAAGGAATAGAGAAGAACGCAGGGGTGGGCTGGTGAGGGGATGCTGCGAGCTGGGGCTGGGGGCCAGCAAGGCCTGATGTCAACAGGGGCCCTGGGCCTCCCTTAGAAGGAGCCTGGATTTTATTCTGATCAAGATTTTTAAACCCACTAATTGAAATTAAGCAGGGGAGTGACATGACATGATTATTGTCTAAAAGATCAGTCTGGCTAAGCTGTGAAGAGCCTGGCTTGTAGGAGAGTAAAAATGGAAGCAGGTTAAGAGGCTACTGCCTTAATCCAGGAAGAGCTGATGGGAAAGACTGATTTCTCTGAACTTCCCTGAAAGCCTGTTTTAAAACTCCATTTCTCTGAATCAGTACGTGTATTTAATAAGGGAGCCGTCTCAGAACATGAGATGAAAGAAGAAATGGCCTGTGTGCACCACAGCGGCAGAGCCTGCTGTCAGATGGAATACATTGCATTTACCTGAAGAGCACAAAGGAAGTGGCTGGATGGAAGCAGAGATTAGCTACTTAAGGGCTTATTCCCTGCTCCCTGCGACCCCTCCAGTGGATGTGGGCACAGTAGATGTTGGTGAGGCCAAATATTAGGGGTTCTATCGGTTGCTTTGGCTCATTCCATTTTTCTCGAAGTGTAGGAAATCTTCTTCCAAGTTGGAAAAGCAATCCTTGAAGTGTTTGGCTAAACTGCCGGCTATTACCAAGGCCCTGGGAAAGCTTTTAATGTGCGTTTGAAGGAAAAACATGCCCCTTTGAAGATTTGCTGTTTTTTTTTTAACTCTCTTCTGAGGCCTCCCTAACGGACAGACACTCGGGGGCTGAGGGGAGTGAGAAGCGAAGGAAGCAGTCTGGCCACCCCAAGGATTAGGGGCAGCAGGAACCTGGCCGAAATAGTCCCGCCATCCCCCACTTCCAGACCCTACTCCCTCCGATGTACGTATATATGGATCAACAGGCCCTACCTGTCAGCCTGGCCCTACCCACTGTATCCCAAAGCAGGTAAGATGGCCCTTACCATCAACAGTGGACAGGAGCCTCATGGCTTGTAGACTTAGGATGTGCTAAAACAGACCAGCACCACAGAACCTATTTTTTAAAAAATATTTATTTATTTATTTGGTTGTGTGGGGTCTTAGTTGCGGCTCACCGGCTCCTTAGCTGGGGCACGTGAACTCTTAGTTGTGGTATGCATGTGGGATCTAGTTCCTTAACCAGGGATCGAACCCGGGTCCCCTGCATTGAAAGTGCGGAGTCTTATCCACTGTACCACCAGAGAAGTCTCAGAGAACCTATTTTTATGCAACAGATTTTGTGCTATGTGCTGAGATAGAGCGGCTGACAAAATTATGTGTGTCTGCTCCCATGGAGCTTGCATTCCAGAAGAGGGACGGGAGAAGAAAAAGTTCCCCAGGAATGAATGATCTTACACCCACCCCTCTCCTCAACCCCGGTCCTCCCGCACACGGTGCCACCACATAATACTCTTCTCTGACTGACTTTGTGGGTGTGGTAACCTGATCCTCAAGTGCCTGAACACTGCCTGTATCACTGCCTCGCCTCCAGCCTCTGCATCCACCGTGCCTCCCTGAGTGCCAATACTAGCCGGATTCTCTTCGAAGATTCCAAGCCCCTTGGCTCCCTGCTTGCTGTGTGAGCTAAGCCAGTGTCTCCCACCTCCATCCCACCATTTTCTCTGGAGCTATGATGAAGTTCACGCCCCAGGATGCTGCCTGCTTGAGCTTACATTAAAATAGTTCTGGCGCTTGAATATGCTTTATCAAGACTGGACCATCTATTTCATTTTCCTTTTCCTTTGGTCGTCCAAAACAAATTTAAAAAAAAATAACTTGACTAGGATTTTCATTCCCAAGAATATTTCTCTCTCTAAATGCGACTTGAATCCAACCACCATCTCCCACGAGCTGATCACGCCCTCTTTGAAACATTACTATAAAACTTCTCACTATCCTCTCCAAGGGGGAGCACAGTTTTTCAAGGCAGGAGCCGGCTGACACACAGTTTTGAGTGCATTAGCCCACTGTGGCCCCCTTTGCCTGGAAAAGCAATAAAGATATTCTTTTCTACTTCATCCAAAACTCTGTCTCCATGATTTGATTCAGCACCAGTGTACAGAGAAGCTGAACTTTCAGCATCATTTTTGTAGAGATCCAGGTCTGATGAGGGATGATTGATTTCTACACCTTGAAGTCCTCACAGGGAGCAGAGCTGGACCAGTGTTCCCGCGAGCCAGGAAGCTCCAGAAGGTGTCCATAGGAGCAGGGAAGAGGGAAAGGGAATCTCTCCATCCCTCCCCCACAGTCCTCAAACTCCACCAGCTGGATGGGTTTTTTTGTTTTGTTTTGTTTTGTTTTTTTGGCTGTGTTGGGTCTTTGTCTCTGCACGCAGGCTTTTTCTAGTTGTGGCGAATGGGGGCTACTCTTTGTTGTGGCCGCAGGCTTCTCATTGCAGTGGCTTCTCTTGTTGCGGAGCACGGGCTCTAGGCACGAGGACTTCAGTAGTTGCAGCACGTGGGCTCAGTAGTTGTGGTGCACGGGCTTAGTTGCTCCATGGCATGTGGGATCTTCCTGGACCAGGGCTCAAACCCGTGTCCCCTGCATTGGCAGGTGGATTCTTAACCACTGCGCCCCCAGGGAATTCCAGGATGGTAGTTTTAACCTGGAGAGCCGCAGGCTCACAGATGTCATAGGTGGTTTCTCTTCAGATCTGGAGCTTAGAGGTAGAATGCCCTCAGGTCAGACAGCTCAGTCATTCTCAAACCTGGCGGCACAGTAAAATGTAAAAGAACAGAAAAGAGGGGAAAAAGTTCCCAGTTCCCACTCCAGACCAACTGAAACAAACACTCTGGAATGAAGCCCAAACAATTATGTTTTTTAAAAGTGCCCCAGGTGATTCTAATGTGCAGTAAGGGTTGAGAACCACTTCTAATCCAACACGCTCATTTTGTAAATGAGAAAATCACGGGCCCAGTGGATTAGACAATAAAAGGCATTAGGCCAGTATAGGAGCCATTTTGGAAGAAATCAAATGAAATCCTCATCATGCACAACACAGCAAAACTAATTCCAGAAAGTTAAATGTAAAAAACTCAATCCTTAAAAAAGAAAAGTAGAAAAAATATATGTGCATATTTATCTGCTAGAAAAATTATAAAGAAATGCTCAACTTCTTTAGTTAGTAAAAGAAATGTAAATTCAAGCAACACTGAAATGTCCTTTTCCATATAGTATATAAATAGGATTTTTACAAGATGAATGCTGAATGGTGTGGGTGAAGCAGACACACACTGTATTTCTCTTCTTTTCTGAATGTCAGCTTGTGTCCTCTCACACATTTCTGGGAGGAATATTCATTGTTAAGTCTTCTGAGAAGCAATTTGAAAATAGCTATCAAAAACTTTGAAAATATTCTAGTGAGAGTTAGGGTTTTCCAGAGAAACACAATTGATAGAATGTGCAAATCTATCTATATATAGAAAGAGATATATTTTAAGGACTTGGCTCATGCAATTATGGAGGCTGAAAAGTCCAAAAATCTATAGGGTGAGCTGGCAGGCTGGAGACACAGAAAAGAGCCAATGCTGTAGTTCAAGTTCAAAGGTCATTAAGCTGGAGACTCAGGAAAAAGCCAGGGGTTGCAGTTCAAGTCTGAAGACATCTGTTGCAAAATTACCTCTTGCTTGGGGAAGGATCAGTCTTCCCCCCCCTCTCCGCCCCCAGGCCTTCAACTGATTGGATAAGTCCTACCCACATTATGAAGGACAATCTGCTTTACTCAAAGTCTACCAATTTAAATGTAAATCTCATGCAAAAACACCCTCACAGAAACATCCAGAATAATGTTTGACCAAATATCTGGGCACTGTGGCCCAGCCAAGTTAAGTCATTAAATTAGCCATCACAGATGTATTTTAGAATTAGACCAACCAGCATTTGAATCCCAATTTTGCCACTTAATAGCTGTGTGACTCTCTGAGTCTTCCTTTATCTGTAAAATATAAATAATAATACAAATCCTGCAGGATTATGAGAATTAAATTATGTAATGAATACAGAGTGCCTAGCATATAGTAAGTACTTAATAAATTGTAGACATTTTTATTACCTTTACTCATAGATTCCTCTTTTGGTACTCTATACTAAAAGAAATAACCTGATATGTGAAAAAGTTTTATCATCAAAGATGTTTATTGCTGTACTAGTTATAATACTGAAAAAATAGGAAATAGGAAATAGCCTAAATGTCCACCCATTGAAGAATGGTTAAAGAAACTACAGTAGGAAAGAATATTAAGCAGCCATTAAAACTGATGAATGCAAAGTATCTTCAACACTACAGGAAAATACTCATGTCATATAAAGTAATAAAAGCAGGAAACCAAATTCATATACATTTTATGTGCTTAACTATGTAAAAAAGGACAGTGAAATATTAGTTATTAATTATTCAAATATTAGTGATTTCTTCTTTATTTTCTAATTCAACAATGAGCTTTCATGTTTTAATAATTAAGCAAAATTAAAATAATATAGCTTTAGATTGCCTTCTGTGATGAACTCTCTTTGGTGTGGTGGCAGAATGGTGACCAAGAACACCTTCTCCCTAGCCTGGACCTTCTCCTTTGAGCTGGGCTTGAGCTGTCCATGGGCAGGTAGGAACATCCCAGGCTGGCTGCCAGGTTCCTTGGATGGTTTATAGCCAAGCTGCCCCATGGAAATTCTCCAAATATTTTTTCATTAGCTGGCTTTCTTGAAGAGTAAAGCCACATTTCTGACTCTGCAGGTGATATAGTAGTAGTTCCATTTTCTTAATTTCTTGAGAAAAAGTGCAAAGGTGCCCATAGGCATTAGGGCTGACTCCAGTCTCCTAACACTGGAGGTGCAGTTAACAGATAAAGTTCCATACCCAGAGTCCCGGGCAGAACTCATGTGCTTATGGCTTATGTCCAGCTGAAATTACCAACTCCTGCAGGCAACAAGGAGTTGGCTGACCAGAAACCCAGAACCCAAGAACTGAGAAATGCCTTGCATTGCTTTACCTCATGAGCTCATGTGACCAGGAAAACAAATTACTCACTGCAGAAATCACAAGGTAAGAGAAGAGCAGGAAAGGAGAAAAGAGGAAGTTGTCTTCTCTCTGCAGCTAAATACATATAACTAAAGCATAAACTAGGATCAACATTCTGTCAGTGTGACCAAAACTGAATTTCTGCCGGGGATGGAAAGTCAGGAAATGATTTGTGTGTCATATTAATAATTTAATCATGGTCTCTGCACTTATCATCATGAATGAGCAATGCCCTTTCCCACAGGCAAGGCCTCAAGCCAAAGAGAAAAGTGTGAGTGGACACCACAGCATAACCCATGGCAACTACAAGTTGGCATTTTCCATGGGCACTTGACATCTGCCTCTACAAAGATTAAACCAGGTGCTGCTGCAGCAGCCGACTTCCAGCACCCCCTGAAAGGAGTTCAGGGTGGAGAGCAGAAATGAGGCACGCTGTGCTCTGGGAAAAACTGGCAGAACATGTCTTCAGATATTGATAGTTAGGTATTTTCAGGAGCCAATTTTGTGAGCCCAATTCTTATATCTCCTCATACATAGAAAAGCACTAAAATCCTTCATGGTGACATCTGCTCCTTGTGACTAGCAGTAACCCTCATGAGACTAGAAAAAACCTTCAGCAAAAGAATATGTGCTTGATTGCATGTACTCCCCTTTCACCAAAATCACATACATCCTGACCTTCCCCTCTGCCACTTTGGAGCAGTTTCTCAGAGCTATCTGAAATGCTGTCTCCTGGGCTACAGTCCTTATTTTGCCCCAAATAAAACACAACTCACAACTCTCACATTGTTCGTTTTTTTTAAGTCGGCACCCCTAACTCTACCTTACAGGTTTTGGCATAAGATGGCACCAGAGTGATTTTCAGGAATAGGCTGGCTGGACATGACCACGTGAGGGTAGGCAGGAGAGTGAATGCTTCTGGCTCCAGGTGCAACAGGAAAGCATTTCCCACCTTCCTCACAGTATCCTCTTCCTCTTTCACGCATCTCTTCTTTTATCCTCCCCCCTCCCGTTCTAACATATTCCTCCACCTTGGGTTGCACCGTGCTGTTTCCTGCTAAGGGCTTGTCTAGATAAGAGGTTAACTAGTAAAAGTGTATAGTGACCACAGAGCTCCTACAGAGATTCACCAGTAATTAGACGATTCTTTGTGAAAAAAACTTTTTTTTCCATTATGAATGATAACACTCAACATTTTGTTATAATTCCCTTCCTTCTTTACCCTGTGCATAATTTTCATTTGGACTTTTGAGTATAACTGAGATGATTATGAAGCCTACTTTATTTTCATTTAACAAGCGTTTTCCTCCCATTTATTATAGACTCATAGGAAGAATCATTTTTTTCAGGTGCTTATAAATATTCCACTGAGTGGATAGATCAGAAATCACTTAATTCCTTTTCTATTGTCATAATTCCTTTTTTTTACATTAAAAAAATTATTGAGGTAAATTGACATATAACCTATTAGTTTCAGGTGTTCAACATAATTTTTTGATATTTGTATATACTGTGGAATGATTACCACAATAAGTCTATTTAACATCCATCACTGTACATAGTTATCAAAAAAATTTTAAGAGAAAGTTTGTTTCACTCTTTTAGCAAATTTCAAGTATTCATTATAGTATATTAACTATAGTAACCATGCTGTACATTACATTCCCATGAATTATTTATTCTATAACTAGAAGTTTGTACCTTTGACTCCCTTTACACGCTTCCCCCACTCCCCACCAACTGCCTCTAGCAACTACCAATCTGTCCTCTATCCTTGGTTTCTTTGTTTATTGTTATATTCAACATGTAAGTGAGATCATATGTTATTTGTCTTTCTCTGTCTGAATTGTTTCACCTAGCAGGTCCATCCATGTTGTTACAAACAGCAAGATTTCTTCTTTTTTATGGCTGAATAGTATTCCATTGTGTATATATACCACAATCTCTAACCATTCACCCATCAATGGACATTTACGTTTGGGGTGGGGGTATATATCTTTTTGAGTTACTATTTTCATTTTCCTCAGATAAATACCCAAAAGTGGAATTGCTGGATCATCTGGTAGTTTTATTTTTAATTTTTTGAATTAAAATAAAACTACTACTTTCCAGAATAGATGCTCCAATTTACATTCCCACCAACAGGGTATGAGGCATCTCTCTTCTCCACATCCTTGCCAACACTTGTTATTTCTTGTCTTTTTGATAATAGCCTCTCTAAGAGGTGTGAGTTGAAAGCTCATTGTGCATTTCCTGATTTGATCAATGATATTGAGCATCTTTTCAGCTACCTATTGGCCATCTGTATGGCTGCTTTGGAAGAATATCTATTCATATCCTCTCCCCATTTTTTTTTTTTTTTTTTTGCAGTACACGGGCCTCTCAGAGGAGGAGAGCAGAGTGGAGAGCAGAGCTTCCAAACCCACGCACTTTGGCTCTGGAACTTGGGGACTGAACCACCATGAGATGGATGGTAAAGGTCCAGGTTTGAACTGGAGTCAGAAATTCAGAGTTAAAGGACAAGGGCATAACTGCTCAGCATGACATTTGTTGTTAAAGCAAGAGAAGGTGGTGGGGAGAAAGAATGGAGGCGAGGAGAGAAGAGCCAAAGGGTGATGTGGGAAATGGCCGAGCTCCTCATGGTGGGGAAGCCTAAAACAGGTCTTTGGAGAACAGGAATGTTTACAATTATTTTTAACAACAGCTTTATTGAGGTATAATTGACATAACCTGTACATATTTAAAGTATACTATTTGATAACTTGAAACCATCACCACAATCTAGATAGTGAACACATCCATCACCCCCAAAGTTCCCTCATATCCCCTTGTAATGCCCTCCCAGATAACCAATTATCTTCTCTCAGTCATTATAGGTTAGTTTGCATTTTGTAGAATTTTATATAAATGAAATCATACAGTATGTACTCTTTTTCTGTCTGCTATCTTTCACTCAGTGTAATTATTTTGAGATTCATTGTTGTTTTAATGTGTATCAATAGTTTATTTGTTTTTAATGGACATATGCTTTCATCCCACTAGGAGTGAAATACTTGGGTCATATTTTAGGTTTATGTTTAATTTTTTAAGAAATTGTTTTCCAAAGTAGTTATACCAGCAGTGTATGAGAATTCCAATTTCTCCACATTCTTGAGGAAACTTGGTATCATTAGTCTTTTTAATTTTAAACATTCTAAAGATGTGTATCTCATCTAGTAGGATCTCATTGTGATTTTAATTTGCATTTCTCTAATGACAAATGATGTTGAGCATCATTTCATGTGTTTACTTACCATCCATGTATCTTCCTTTATTAAATGTCCATGAAAATATTTCCCCATTTTTCTTATTGAGTTGTTTTATTGAGTTTTATTTATTTATTTATTTATTTTTGCGGTAAGTGGGGCTCTCACCGTTGTGGCCTCTCCCGTTGCAGAGCACAGGCTCCGGACGCGCAGGCTCAGCGGCCATGGCTCACGGGCCCAGCCGCTCCGCGGCATGTGGGATCTTCCCGGACCAGGGCACGAACCCGTGTCCCCTGCATTGACAGGCGGACTCTCAACCACTGCGCCACCAGGGAAGCCCTGTTTTGTTGAGTTTTGAGAGTTATTTATATTTTTGGATACAAGTTCTTTATCAGATATGTAGTTTGCAAATATTTTTTTCTAATCTGTGTCTTGACTTTTCATTCTATTAACAGTGTCTTTTGAAGCATAAGTTCCCAATTTTAATGAAGTCCAATTAATTCATTTTTTTTCTTTCCTGGATCATGCTTTTGGTGTGATAGCTAAAAAATCTTTGCCTAACTCAAGGTCACAAAGATATTCTCTTATCTTTTCTTCTACAAGTTTTATACTTCTAGGTTTTACATTTAGATCCATGATCCATTTTGAGTTCATTTTTTGACATGGAGCAATTATGGATCACAGGTCATATTTTGCATATGGACATTAATTATTCCAGCACTATTTATTGAAGAACTATACTTCTTCCACTGAATTGCCTTTGTTCCTTTGTCAAAATCAATTGACCATTTATGTGTGAATCTACCTCTGAACTCTCTATTCTGTTCCATTGATCCATATATATCTATCTTTACACTAATATCACATTATCTTAATTACTGTAGGTTTATAATACATCTTAAACTAAGGTAATGTAAGTCCTCAAACTTTATTCTTCTTCAAATTATTTTGGCTATTCTAGGTCCTCTGTATTTCCATATGCATGTTAGAATCAGCTTGTCAATTTCTATACAAAAGCCTCTTGGAATTTTGACTGGGAGTGTGTTGAATCTATAGATCAACTTAGGGAGAATTGGCATTTTAATAGTATTGAGTCTTCCAATTCACAAAAGTGGAATATCTCTCCATAAAGTGTATTTTTTAAATGTTATCTGTTGACTTCAGTAAAGTCATAAAGTTATAAATATATGCTCATAAATATTTTGTGGGGTGCACGTGTGTGTTTGAAAACTGTTGAAAGAGCGAAGTTTCATGTTTTGTTAACACAGTAGGGGCCAAAGCAGCATGTGTGGAGCCAAGAGCATAGCACTATAGGAGGGTGAGTCCCTAAGAATTGATAGAAATTTGGCAGTGGACCTCCACAGGCAGTAAAACTGATGTGATTATGTTATGTTAACATGTTATGGAAAGATATTACCTAGATCTTAGGAGCCAGAGTGCTTCTGGTGACATCTGGGTCATAGACTGAAAACCCCTTGCAAGAGAAAGAAACGCCCCTCACCATGCCACCTCAGATCCAACCCCTCTTTCCAGGGTGACAAAAGAAAAAGTCCAACCATAGCACTTCAGAAAATCTATTCACCTCTACTCCATATGACATGAGGCATTGTATTTATGTATGTGCATTGTATTTATATATGTGCACTCAACCACCTTATAATCCTACTCAGGTTTGGAAAGTTGCTAACTAGAAGTTAAAGAAGTCTCTCTTTCTTTCTCTCTCTTCCTTCTTTCCTTTCTTTCTCCCCTCATTTTTCTTTCCTTCTTCTTAAATTTAAGTTCTCTTTTGATAAATTAATAAATAAGAAGTCTTACATGTCCCTAACCATTCTCCCTCCAAGATTCTAATATGCCCTTGGAGGGTGCATTCCTCTCACTTAACTTCTCATTTATCATTCACAAGAAGTTGATGCACCAAGTGGAAAGTTCACCTATCTCTACTTGCTTCCCCAGCTGTAGAAGACTTTTGACTTCTAACCGGTGCTAAATTTTTCCCTGTCTGTACTTTTTTATGTGGCCAGTGTCAATCTCACAGTCTCTGGATCTGCCAGGGTACAGTTTGGAATTGCTGATAGGACAGGGATTCTATTTTATTTTTCAGTAGTGTCTTTGCTACCGGAAACACTTTCTGTAGCTACTACTTTCTTTGTGTTCATTAGGAACTGAGCAACAAGATGATAAAATGCATCCTCCAGCTGGTACGAGTTGGAGTCCTACCTCAACAGAGGAGCTAAATGAGCATATAAACTTCAGCCACCAAACAGAGAACTGTGTTATTTTCATAGCTCCTTTCTTCTAGGAATGACTTTTGTTTCTTACAAAAGAACAGCATTCTTCTTGCCTTGAGCCTTGTGCAGAAGAACATTCCTTCAGGACTAGGGCCCTGGTGTTCCCTGAAAGTCCTCCTGCCAGGACCCAGAACCTATCCTGAACCCCACAATGGAGCTGGATATTTGGAGTGCGAAGAGTGGCTCTCTCTGAACCAAAACACATGAGGGAGAGCACTTCATGGTGCATTCAGGGCTCTTGTCCTGACTTTAATTTATTTGACATTTTTGTCAGTGACTTGCTGGAAAACACAGAAAATTATGGAATTATGATAGTGAACGTAATACAGAAAATCAGTGCTCACCAGATATTTCATGTTTCCCAGCCTCCCTTGAAGGTAGGATGGGGTCATGTGACTAATTCTGGCCAATGGGCTATGAGTCAGGCACCTCCTCCATCTTTTCCTTCCCCTGCAGCAGAGACCCTGGGGTACCTGTGCTCCAGATGGCCCTGCCTCAAGATAGAGGGAGGCAGCCAGACCCACACTGGACCTCGTGTAAATGAGAAATAAACCTTTCTGTATAAGTCACTGAGGTTTGCCGTTTTGTCTGTTAGGGCAGCTACTGTTATTATGTCAGTGAATATAGCCAAACTTATTAATGTGGTTGAGAAACAGTCTCTTGACCTAATACTGAATCAGGATGAGTAGAGCTTTCAGGTATCAGGTGCTATTAGCTAAAATGGAGGGAGTCACTAGAGCCACCTTTTTGCCTTAGAGGTTTCTGAACTAGCAGGGTAAGTTAACTCAGAGACACCGTTCAGAGAACTATGACCAAAGGTGGTGGAAGCAGCCTTTTGGTGGATATATTTAATGATGTCTTGAAACAGGAATTTCCGTAACCCCTAGATGAGAACTTCATCACCTACTGTTTACTGTGCTTTGAATTGCAGGCATGGAGGTGCAGAAACCTCTGCTAGCCCTTAGGCAGAACCCAGATAAGCAGGCCTTCCTTCCAGAGACCCTCTGGTTTCTCATTCATGCCAAGGGCTGACGTCAAAACTTTCTTGCAACAAAAAGAAAAGAAATTGAGTTATTTGTAGTGAGGTGGATGGACCTAGAGTCTGTCATACAGAGTGAAGTAAGTCAGAAAGAGAAAAACAAATACCGTATGCTAACACATATATATGGAATCTAAGAAGAAAAAAAAAAGGGTCATGAAGAACCTAGGGGTAAGATGGAAATAAAGACACAGACCTACTAGAGAATGGACTTGAGGATATGGGGAGGGGGAAGGGTAAGATGGGGCAAAGTGAGAGAGAGGCATGGACATATATACACTACCAAACGTAACATAGATAGCTAGTGGGAAGCAGCTGCATAGCACAGGGAGATCAGCCCGGTGGTTTGTGACCACCTAGAGGGGTGGGGTAGGGAGGGTGGGAGGGAGGGAGACACAAGAGGGAAGAGATATGGCGATATATGTATATGTATAACTGATTCACTTTGTTATAAAGCAGAAACTAACACACCATTGTAAAGCAGTTATACTCTAATAAAGATGTAAAAAAAAAAAAAGGAAAGTAGTGTGGTACTTGACTCCTCACCACTGACAATCTCCAGCTCATTATTAAGAAAAAAGAGAAGTCCTCCCTCACTGGAAGGACTGGGGGTGGTTTTTATCTGATGCAGTGGTTACATAATGCTGTCTCCCTCAGAAATTAAATTGTAATAGGAATATTGGCAGCACTACCAAAAATAAGTAAATAAAGTTCTCTGTCTGGCTCCAAGCTTACCTTAGATTTGCCTTATAGTGATCACAAAGAATACATTAGGAGATTCCATTGGGGTTAGAGTCTCATTCAAGGGGAACTGGTATTAATCTACAGAGAGAATTAGGAAGTGGCAGCTTGATTGTAGTGTCCTTTATATAACGATTGCTTTTTTTTTTTTTTTTTGTAGCGGTGGTGAACCAGTCTATTTAGAGCTAATTGCTTAAGTAGCAAAGTGAGCTCTGGGAGAAAAGAAGAAAGGGAACTTTTAAACAGCACATTAGTCTCAAAATGGCAAAGACATCCACGTCTAAAAGAAGAAAAAATACTCAAGACAGTTTTCTGCTCACCATAGAGCTCAGGTACTTTAGAATTCTTTCAGATTTGGGGGCGAAGGCCTTTGAAAAATTAGCCAAAATGATAGGCTGATGTGACAGGACCAAGGGACAATTTAGTCAAAATGAGATTTTCTTTTTGCTGTCTGCCTATAGAGCTGCTACAGCTCATTGCTGCTACCTAAAGGAGACCAGTTCTCATGAGGTCTCAGTGGCCTCCAAATCATCCCCAGGCGAGCACCCTGGTTTCTTCGAGACAATCATGGCACTGTGCCATGTGGACAGAGTTTTAGGTCTGGAGGCAGGTTTATAGAGGGAGAGTTTGGCTTAGCTGTGGCCTGGACCAGTCATCTCAGCCATCCTATCCAACTAATCTGCACAAGGCCAAGGCAAAAGAGATGGTTTTCCATTATGCTCTCCATCAGCCGGCCTTCTCACTTGGTGAGCAGCGGTGCTAAGCCTCATTCTTTCTCTAACTCCAGGGCCACCTGCAGCCTGACTGGTATCAGCTCATCAGCAGGCTGAGAAGGATGGTTCAGAAGTTGAAAGACAAGAATGGCGACAACAACAGGAAAGGTGTTTGACTGTGTTTTTTATCCAGAACCCAGTTTGTTTACTTAGATTAGAATAACTTCAGGTGTGGTGAAGCTATCAAAACATTATAAAACATATCAATATTCTGTATCTGGGGTCTGCTTGAAACTAACTAGGGGGTGGGACTGGGGGTAGGGGTGTCAATTAAGGAATGTCACTCACCACCCAGTTCTACAAGAATCGAGTCATTAGCCACTGCACCCACTGACCTACAACACACCCTGGAAAGAATTCAGAGTGAAGATCAGCGATGAGGCCCTCTGTGCTCTGGGAAAACTGGCAGAACAGGCCCTCAGATAGATATTTTCAGGAGAAAATTCCAGGAACCCAGATTCTTGCATCTTCCCATACTTAGAAAAACACTAAAATCATTAACTGAGAGACCTGTTCCTCATGACTAACAGTAACCTTCTACCAAGATGTGTGCTTGATTGCACATACCCCTTCTCCAAAACCCCGTATCTATCTACTGACCTCCCTACCCCAGCCTCTCTGGAGCAGTTCCTCAGAGCTATCTGAGAGGCGTCTCCTGGGCTATAGTCCTCAGTAAGTCCCCAAATAAAACTGAAACTCACGGCTCTCACATTATGCATTTTTATTTCAGTTGACAGGGGCGTGGAGGGTGGGGGTTTGAGGGGGTGAGGTTATAGATGGAACAGTCATCACTGAGAGCTGATACGTGTTGAAACTGGGTGATGGGTATATGGGGGTAGTATTCTTATAGTATGGTTGTTTGGCTCATACAAGTTAATGGATGCAAAGTGCTCAGCATATAGTAAATGCTCAATAAATAGTAACTATTATCCCCACTTTATACATGAAGATGTGAGGCTCAGAGAAATTAAGTAATTTGCCTGAGGTCACAAATCTGGGAGGCAGTGGAGCGAGTTCTCTAAACCACACCTATTGCATCCGAAAGCCTGGGCTCTTAGGTGCTCTCCTCTGTGTCTCTTTCCTCTACCCTTCTCCAGGTTTCTGTGGTTTCCCATTGTTTGGCTCCTTTCTTCCCTTTCAAAGTTACAGTTGCTTAAACCCCCCTCCACTCAGAGTCCTGAGTGGACAAAGCCTGGTTGTAAAGTCAAATTTCTCAATGATTCATTCAACTCACATTTGAGCGACTGGCACTGCACAAGGTGCTGGTGTAACAGAGATAAAGGCCCAGCTCTCAGGGAGCTCACAGTCTAGAGCTGCAGACGGAAGTTAATGGACAGAGTTATCGAGCGTCTACCATGTGCCAGGCCCTCTTGCAGACGCGTGGGATGGAGCACACGGGAACATAAAACATGTTGAGTCCCTTGTGTTCAAAATGAGGAGCCTGAGGTAGAGGTGAACTAAAGCAAGCAGGACATGGGGTAGTGGCAGGAAAACCACCGACTGTAATAAACGTTGGTAGGTGCTGTTCCTGTGTTAGAAGCGAGAGCTGGATGCTCCAGAAACACAAGGAAGTGATACCTGCAAGGAGTCCTAATGCTGGGAGGCTTGGTGAAGAAGGTGTGTGGTCCCCAGGGCAGCGTTCAGAGCCACAAGAAAAGGTGTGGAGTCGTGCCACAGGGTGGCACACGTGGGTGGTATGGCTGGAGTCAAAAGGGTGTGCGAGAAACGGTGGAACCTGCAGCCAGGCCACAGAAAGCCTTGTCTGCAGGTCAAGGGTGCCTGGACTCTACCTTGTTGGCCCCTGTGTTTCCTAAATGTGCCGATAAGAATCACCCAGGTGCTTGTTAAAAGCTGCCTTTCAAGCTCTACAACAGGTCTGCTGCATCAGAGTCTTAGAGGAGAGGCTCTGACTGAGGCCTTCTAACAAGCCCTCAGGTGGCTCTTATGACCAAACAAATTTGGAAACAGCCTGGAGGTGATATTGGTCAATGAGAGCTAATTCTAGACCAGTTCTTAACGAAATGAATCCTCATCTCCCTACCTCCGCCCCTCCCCCTTGCAGAAGTGCACACTGGAAGAGGGGTTGGAGCGGTGAATAGAAATTTCTATGGGTCAGAAAACTATGTTTGTAGCCATCTGGCAAACTGTAATAGAACATGCCTTGATGAAGAGACAAATACCTCCTCCTTCTAGCATTCTCAAGGAGTGCTGGCAAAAGCTTCCTCAGAGAGAGAGTGGTGAGAGATTTGACAATACAGATTTTATACATGCTGTGCGTAAGTGGGTTCGGGATTAGGTTTCCTAATACCAAGTTAGTGTTGCTAAAGTTTCCCATGATGGAAAAATGCTCTCGATGTTAAATATCTTGGCTTCAGACAGTTCAGAAAGGATTAGTGAGAAATTCTACTGCAATTCATGGTTGATACCAAATAAGGGCGGGGGGAGGAGAGAACAGAGAAAAGAGAGACAATGCCAAAAAATGAAAACTCATTTTAGCTCTTCTATTAAAGCCAGATGTATTTTAGGCCCTGTTTCTAAGCAACCGCATAACGGTAATATTCTTGAATCTTTTTTAAAGACTCACAACTGTCAGAGTCAGTAAAGGGCAGAAGGTAATTATAAAGTAATAAGGATGACATACGAGAGGCAGAATCACCCCAGCATCGTTTGGGAAGCAGTGACATTTTGTATTTTGCATTCGTTTTCAGAAACTCTAAGATCTTCCTTGGGGCACTCAGACATGCCCCGCTGGGAAGACCACTGACCCAATCAAACTTGAGGGCAACATTGGCATTTAGCCTGCCCATCCCATCATCGCCCATCTCCAATCACCCATGGAGACGGATGGAGCTCCCACAGTGTGCACACGCCTCCACTGGTTGCTGAGGGGGTGTAATAATCCTCTCAGACAATGTAGAACCAATAAAGAACTTTCTAACTGGAAATGCCTTAGAGAGCAGTCCAACAGGCGTCATAGATAGATATGCAAACTGAACCCATAGACAGGAGGGGAAAAGGAGAGAGAAGGAAACTAAGATCTATGAAGTGCATGCATGTGCCCGCTTCAGGCTCTCTGAATGTGGAGGCCTTTTATCTAGCATGACTTTGTTCTTAATTTTGAGTGCGACCTTGGGACAAAGAAGGAAATTAGCATTCATTGTGTTCCTCAAGAACTTTGCTAGGCCCTTTATATACATTAGCATTTGATTTTCACAATAACTGCATAGGGTTTACAGAAATCATTCCTAATTTGCAGAGGATGAATCCAGGGCTTACACAGAGGTCAGGTCTCCCTGACTCGCCCACTTACTGCATGTTTGACTTTGAAAAAGGTCCTACAAGCTCTCGCCTACAAAACGATGACACTACCACGTACCTTGCAGGGTGCTTTACAAGATTAAATGGGGTCGTTTATGTGAACACCTAGCACAGAAGGCTGGGCATATGATGAGTCAGAACATCACACTTCTTTTCTCAAAACCCTCCTGCAGCTTCCATCCCACAGCAATAAAGCCGAGTCCATGCCAGCCTCCAGGGCCTGCTCCCTCTGGAAAGGCACCTTCACTCACTGACCTTTTAACCTGTCCTGGTCCTCCCCGGCCCCTGCCGCTCTCGGGCCCGTCCACCTCGCTGGCATGTTCTCCACCTCAAGGACCACTTCACTTAAAATTCAGCTCTTCACTCTCCCCACCTCAATGCCTTTATCTCTCCTCTGCTTTGCTGTTCCCCAAAGCACTTACTGCCATCTAAAATATCCTATATTTTCACTTATTTTCTATCCTACCCCTGCCCTGGAAAGTAAGCTGTGAGGACAGGAATTTGGTTTTTTTTTCGTTTGCTTGGTTTTTGTCCTTGCTGAATCCCCAGCACCTAGTAGATGCTCAATAAATATTTGCTAAATGAATAAATGGATATTATCTTCCTTTCTCCTTCCCCTCCTTTCTCTTTCAAGGTCACACACCTTGTTAGATCAAAAGTCTCTGCCCTTCCAAAACATGAAAAAGACAAGAACAAAACTTAACCATAAGTAACTATGAAACACGTTTAAAGGGCTCCAAGACAAAGAACATGCCCAAACCAGGAACAAGCCATGTTACCAGGGCTTCTTTATTCATACTATAACTCCTTGCTGAGTTTGGGATGTTTAGGACTTTATGGCTTTTTGGTTTTGTCTTTAGTGTTCACATGGCTTACCCCCCTAGCATGAAGGCACCCACTCCCTGCCTTCCAACACTTCAGAAAAAGCATCTATTGACTGATGAGTGTGTGTCAGGCACCATGTTCTGGGCACTATGATACACAGGATGGGGCTTAGTGGCAGACAAACACCAACAGCCAGCCTCAGCACATTCTAATATGGCAAATACCATGGGGGGGCCCAGAAAGGGGGAATTTAACCCCAGCTGGGAATCCAGAGAAGACTTCCCAGAGACATCTACAAGAGGATCAAGAGTTAGCCAGGACAGGAAGGGGCAGAAGGGTGCTCCAGGGATCAGTCTAAATGCAGTTATGAAACTGCATGATGTATTCAGGGAACTACCAGGGAGTTTGTGCTACTAGAGCATAATCTATGAGGCTCAGAGTCTCTTACATGCTATATGCAGGGGCACGGACTTCACCTGTGGAACATGAAACGATCAGATTTGCTTGCAGACTGATCATCCTAATGGAGGATAGTTTTACTCCAGGCTTGTGGAAGGTTTCTTAGGTCTTGGTGAGATCTTGGATGACACACCTAGCCCTTTCCATATGATGACAGCAGAGGATACAGACCCTTCAGAAGCCCCCGTAGCCTGGAGGCCTTCTTAGAATCAGGCAGAATACCTAGAGAGGTTGAGTGATCCACTCCAGCCCATGGTCAGTCTGCAGGCTCACCCCAGGTCTGGCAAGTCTCCTAACACTGGAGATCCCTGAGCAAGTGAATCAACTTTGAGGCTCCTCGAAAATCAGATTCACTGAAAGAGACCCACGTTGACATTTCAGACCTTTTTGAGTATAATGTAAGTACTAATAGTTAGGACCCAACTGACTCACTTCCCAGGGATTCTTAGACCAGAGGTTGCAAGGTGGCAGCCCACTTTATCTGCTCATTGCTGTTTTATTTATCCCATATAATATTAAAAACAAAGGCTAAAACAACTTAAAATCCTTGCAAACATGTCACAGTCAGGAGAATTCACATGAAAATATGGGTCCCAGCTTGTCTTGGAGAAAAGAAATCTGAAAATACTGGCCTGCCTTCCGACGGGGCAACAACTGGCTGGAGTGAAATAGCAGCTGCTGCCGCCCTCCTGTCCTCATCCTCCCTAGACAGGCCATGACCGCATGTGCCCTCATGTGTAGGGGAGCCTACAGGTAACTTCTGAGACTTCAGAAACTGACCCTAAACATTCTTAAATGTCTCCACCTTAGTCAAAATCATAGCCCCTCATCTGCAGTCTGGGTTTATCAGGTGATCAAATTGAAAAATTCTTTCAAGACTAATGAGTCCTACCAATAAGCTCTCTCCAGCCAAGTACTCGGTGCTAATATTGGGTTAGACAAGGAAGTTACCTTAGTAAAGGAGAACATAATGGGCACTAACAAAGAGGAGGAAAGAGACAAGGTAGGGTCAGGTAGGACTCGGGGTAGGCAGAGCACCCCAAAGAATCAGATCAGAGGGCTTTAAGGAGCTGATTTAAAAAAAAAAAAAAAAAAGACATGACGTGGGGAGGGGCAGGACGGGCTGGAGAGAAGGAGCTAGTGTGGAATTAATATCTTGGCAGGAGGTGGGAGTGGGATGGGGAGGGATTCCCCTCCTTCTCAAACCTCATGGTCAAATGTTTAAAAGAAAAGCATTAATAGCCATGTACTTCTAAGTTTTATTATGAATTAGAATTTAACATGCTTGGGAGTTTAGGATGAGGTGATAAGTACAAAGTATGTTAACTTGGGCAGGGGTGAGATTTTTCCAGTTCAAAATTAATGCCCCTACAAAAAATGAGAGCAATGGAATGTTTCACCCAGATGGTTTGGCTCTTTAATATCTACAAGCATTTTGAAAACATGTAAAATATTTTTCAACTTTTCTGTGCAGTTGCATTAGTTGATGACTGCTGACTTTCTTATTTCCTGTTCAGTTTTTCCTTTGCTCTCTCCCCAAACAACTTTTAGTTTGGAAGGCTGTAGTCAGTCCACAAAATTGGACTTGTGGCATAAAAACTTGTGTGGGGACTCCCTTGGTGGCGCAGTGGTTAAGAATCCACCTGCCAATGCAGGGGACACGGGTTCGAGCCCTGGTCCTGGAAGATCCCACATGCTGCAGAGCAACTAAGCCCGTGTGCCACAACTACTGAGCCCGCACCCCACAACTACGGAAGCCCACGTGCCTAGAGCCCGTGCTCCACAACAAGAGAAGCCACCCCAATGAGAAGCCCGCGCACCGCAAAGAAGAGTAGTCCCTTCTCGCCGCAACTAGAGAAAGTCCACGTGCAGAAACGAAGACCCAAGGCAGCCAAAAATTAAATAAATTTATATATATATATATATATATATATATATATATATATATATAAACCTGTGTGGCACTTCCCTGGCGGTCCAGTGATTAAGACTCTGTGCTCCCAAAGCACGGGGCACAGGTTCAATCCCTAGCTGGGGAACTAAGATCCCACGTGCTGCAAGGTGCAGCCAAAAAAAAAAAAAAAAATGTTGTGTAATAATGGAGACACATGAGTGCCAACAGGTGGTTTCACAATCTAATGCGTTGTGATAAATTCTGTTATCCTGCTGCTTGGCATGAATTCTGAGCTTGAGGATGGATGTTTTGAGGTGTGCACATTAACCACATCAAGATGAGGCTCTCACCTGCAGGGGATGGGGTTTCACTGGGGCTATGGAAGAGCTCCAAGACTGCGCATGATGACTACACAAAGGTAACCAGCCGGCTGGCTGAGAGCTGCTGCAATTGTTAGACACACGTTTTAGTCCCTGGTGGCGAAAGGAAAAGCCAGGGAAGTCAGCTTCCTACTGCCCTCTCTTCGTCCTCTACTATAAAAGAAGCCTCCATACCCTAAAGGTGTGATCGCCAGGCAGGGCACCCCAGGACACACAGTAGAAGCTAGTAGAGCTGGTTGCCAGGTCAAAGTATGTCCACTCCCCTGCTGGGTATATGAACACTTTATTTTCAGTTTTTTAATTCTGGCAGCATCCTGAAAACAAATAATCATTTTGTCCTCCTGAAGAGTTCAACTGTCTGGCAAAAGTAATAAAAGACTAAAAAAAAACACTTGAGAGTTTGTCTCCTCATCATCCTGATAAGAGCTATAACCCAAGACTTTAACCTCAAAAGCTGTTGATGGTATATAACCTTCTTGCTTTTCTGTTTGGTTTAGCGAACTCATTTAACATAATCCCATTTATTTAGTCCAAAACTCTAACCCGAGATTTTCTCCTCTCAAGCTCCTCCTATTTTTACCCCAGAAACCTTTCAGGGCATAGGGGTGGGCAAAGGAAGTAGGTCCTTTCAGAGGAGCTTCATTCAATAAATTCAACCAATATTGATTGACCACCTGTTATGCATCAGATACTCCCCTCAAGCCATTTGGAACGTAACAATGAATAAAAGAGCCTGAATTTTTTTAAAAAAACACCACAGGAGCTATGGAGCCATGGTCTTGAAATCTGATCTTAAGTAGATCTCATCACCTGAAATTACTGTATACATGAGAATCTGACTGGCAAGTTCACTTGGTTGCCAGGACCCAGCTCAAAACTGAGCAGCCAGAGCATGGTACTCCCTATAACAAACAGAATTACAAAAATTTCCCCAAAGTGTTTTAGCTTTTGTTTGAAGAATGGTTTACCTATCGTGCAAGATCTATCCAATGATCATACTTTTAAAAATTAGATTGGGCTGTCAAGAAATATGTAAAAAAATTTTTTTGAGCTTGATTTAAAAACTATATTAAAACTCTTACGTATATCCCAATTTAGTGGGTGGGGAGTAAGCTGAACACGGTAGTGCTGTTACCCCTTTTAAAACAGGTTTCCATACAGCAATTTGTATTTCAGTATTATGAGGAACTATGTGGTTTGAAAGAATTGATGTTGCTCTAAAAACCAAACAAATTTTTTAACAACTTTATTGGAGTATAATTGCTTTACAATGTTGTGTTAGCTTCTGATTCATAACAAAAGTGAATCAGCTATACATATACATGTATCCCCACATCCCCTCCCTCTTGTGTCTCTCTCCCACCCTCCCTATCCCACCCCTCTAGGTGGTCACAGAGCACCGAGCTGATCTCCCTGTGCTATGCGGCTGCTTCCCACTAGCTATCTATTTTACATTTGGTAGTGTATATATGTCCATGCCACTCTCTCACTTGGTCCCATCTTACCCTTCCCCCTCCCCGTGTCAAGTCCATTCTCTACAGCTGCGTCTTTATTCCTGTCCTGCCCCTAGGTTCTTCAGAACGATTTAAAAAACCAAACAATTTATACTTCCACTTTCAACAACACGTCCTTCCCTTCTTTCACTTTTATAGAAGTTGCTCCTTGCTTTTTCTATCAAGAAAAAGGCAGAGTTATTTCCAGACCACATACACAGCTGTATTCTTATTTGCTTCCTTTTGTAGTTATTACAGCCTAGAAATTTTCAACTCATAACTACTTCTTGAGAATTTAATATATGTGGTTATCAATGGAATATGTCTCTAACATAAAATATAATAAAGCACTTCCATATTTAGTGCATTTATCAGATGAGTAGTTAAGTTTAAAATTAATCCCTTTATACATCCGCTTTTTAAAAATAACTATTCTGAATATAAAAGTCAAATAATCAAGTCTCAGTTTGCAATTCATACATAATAGGAATTCTATGTTTTAATACCTAAGGGTTAAATTTTGTCAAGAAGCAACAACCAAAAACCACACAGTGCTTTCCAGTTGACAAAGGTGTTTACACGCATCATTTTTGAATTTAAATAATTACTAAACTTTGTCCAGTGGATATTACTATCCGGATGAGAGAGTAGTTTGGCTGAAGTATGGGTATCATCATCTCTACTTAACAGATATGTAACCAGAGACTCAGTAGGGTTAAGTGACTATCTCAAGATGGAACATTCATGAGGAGGCATAGCCAGGCCTCAAGCGGTCACTGTACAATTTTCTACAAATTATAAAGAGCTCTCATACAAATATATAGTGATCACATGTCAAAGATTTAACTCATTAGTAAGGGGATCAGCAGAATGACAAGGCTGGTTCAAAGACATAAGAAACTGATACACACACACACACACACACACACACGCATTCACAGAGGAGAAAAAGAATGCTGTAGTAAGACTGCAGAGATAGATACAAAACTGGATGATGCCTTACAAGGCAAGAAAACCATAACTCTTGGAGTTACCGTTTTTAGCAAACAAATCCTTTGCAACTTATCAAGCTTCTCTAAGTTACTTAACATCTAACTTCAGAGGGACCGGGTCCTAGTCAATAGTAAGTACCAAGTTAAAGTTACCTCCTCTGGAGCAGAAGTCAGCAAACTTTTACTGTATATGGCCAGAGAACAAATACTTAAGGCATTATAGGCCATTTAGTCCCTGTCGCAACTACTCAACTCTGTTGTTGTAGCATCAAAGCAGCAGTAGGCAATAAATAATGCATGAGAATGGCTATGTTGCCATAAGCCATTATTTACATAAAACAGGTGATGGGCTTGATTTGACCCACAGGATAGTTTGTCAACTCCCCTGCCCCAGAACATCAGATGATCCTTAGGTGGCTCAGTTAGGCAATCCTCTAAGTACAACTTTGAAGAGAACTGCAGTAATTTTTTTGCTTTATTTCCAAGTTTTAGATAATTTTTTTAAAACGTACCCAGGTTTTCAAATGATAACTTTTGTAGTGCTTTTCCCACACTACATAAGAGAGCTTACTTTGCCCTCTAAGGCTCATTCAGACTTTGAACTTCTGTTACAAAACAAAGTAAGGCTCTATTAAAGAACATTAGAACAAAATTACTGAGTGTTTTTCAACATGTCTTCAACTTGCTTGGTTTGGTAAGATTCTGTGACTCCCTACCCCTTTGCCCCAGCCCTGAAGAATGCCCATCAGGACCAACAGGAAACATAATGCCAATGAGAACTTGCTGAGCGCTATCAGAAATACAGGATGCCAGACACTTCCAAGATGAAGAAGCACTGATTTGCAGGCGTGGTCGTAACAGTGTCACATGATTCAAAGGGATGGAGTCCATGTACCACCTGTAGGACCTCAGCACTCAGACTTCAGGAACCAGTGACCTGCAAGATGTAAGACCTGGCAGATGGACCTGCATTCAGCTCATTCAAAAACTGTTTCAGCCAAGATGTTAAAAGAAAAAGACAAAATTTCATTCTTTCTATGGCTGAGTAGCATTCCATTGTATATATACACTACATCTTCCTTATCCATTCATCTATTGATGGGCATTTTGGTTGCTTCCATACCTTGGCTATTATAAATAATGCTGCTAGGAACAGGGGTACACGTATCTTTTTGAATTAAGAGTTTTCATCTTTTCTGGTTATATGCCCAGGAGTGGGATTGCTGGATCATATGGTAGTTCTATTTTTACTTTTTTGAGAAACCTCCACACTGTTTTCCACAGTGGCTGCACCACCAAAACTGTATAAGGGTTCCCTTTTCTCCACATCCTTGCTGACATTTGTTGTGTTCTTTTTGCTGATAGCCATTCTGACAGGTGTGAGGTGATATCTCATTGTGGTTTTGATTTGAATTTCCCTGATTAGCAATGTTGAGCATCTTTTCGTGTGCCTGTTAGCCATGTGCAAGTCCTCTTTGGAAAAATGGCTATTCATGTCTTCTGCCCATTTTTTAATTGAATTGTTTTTCTGATGTTGATGTGTAGAGGGTGTTCATATGTTTTGGATATTAACCCCTTAGCAGTCATATCATTTGCAAATATTTTCTCCCATTCAGTAGGGTGTCTTTTCATTTTGTCGGTGGTTTCCTTTGCTGTGCAAAAGCTTTTAAGTTTAATTAGGTCCCATTTGTTTTTGTTTTTGTGGTACGCGGGCCTCTCACTGTTGTGGCCTCTCCCGTTGCGGAGCACAGGCTCCGGATGCGCAGGCTCAGAGGCCATGGCTCATGGGCCCAGCCGCTCCGCGGCATGTGGCATCTTCCCGGACCAGGGCACGAACCCACGTCCCCTGCCTCGGCAGGCGGACTCTCAACCACTGCGCCACCAGGGAAGCCCCCATTTGTTTATTTTTCCTTTTATTTCTTTTGCTTTAGGAGATGGATCCAAAAAGTTTTGCAATGATTTAAGTCAAATTTTGCCATTTACAACAACAACATGGACGGACTTGGAGGATCCCATGCTAAGTGAAGTAAGTCAGACAGACAAATACTGTACGGTATCACTTACATGTGAAATCCAAAAAATACAACAAACTAGTGAATATAACAAAAAAAGAAACAAACTCACAGATACAGAGAACCAACTAGTGGTTACCAGTGGAGAGAGGGAAGTGGGGAGGGGCAAGATAAGGGTAGTGGATTAAGTGGTACAAACTATTATGTATAAGCTACAAGGATATATTATACAACACAGGGAATATAGCCAGTATTTTATTATAACTATAAATGGACTATAAGCTTTAAAATTGTGAATCACTACATTGTACACCTGTAACTTACATTATATTGTACATGAACTATACTTCAGTAAAAAAAAAAAATTAAAAAGATGGCAAGTTGAACACTGTCCTTTTAAATACAGTGGAGACAGGGCTTCCCTGGTGGCGCAGTGGTTGAGAGTCCGCCTGCCGATGCAGGGGACACGGGTTCGTGCCCTGGTCCGGGAAGATCCCACATGCCGTGGAGCGTCTGGGCCCGTGAGCCATGGCCGCTGAGCCTGCACGTCCGGAGCCTGTGCTCCGCAGCGGGAGAGGCCACAACAGTGAGAGGCCCGCGTACCGCAAAATAAAAAAAAAATATATATATATATATATATTGCAGACTACCTGACCTCTCAAGAAAACACTCGTATGTATCCGGACTCCTGTTAAGAGTTAAGATTCAGGCACAGGCTGAATGTAATCTCATCAATATCAGGTGACTGCCAAAGAGCAAAATGCTAGAAGCATAAGACCAGGTTTTGATTAATTCAACTATGTATTATATACCTACTGTGGACTAAATACCACAAAAGAAACTGCAGTTACAAAGTTGAACAAAACCTAATCTTTACTCTTAAAAAGTTTAACCTATCAGGAGAAAAATGTAGGAAGTGCCACATGTAACAAATACTAAAAAGGACAGTCTGAGACAGAGGACTGGGAAAGATGAGGGAGCAGTGAAACTCACTGGGGTAAATCAAACTGAGTGTTAATGGCTTCAGAAATGATTAGCAGACAAAGGAAGCCAGAAAGGCACAATGGCTCTGCTTAATTTTATAAATTATTACCAAATCAAGTCTAAAAATTAAATGACAAATAATACATCCAGATAATAAGATAAGCAAATGGGAGTCAAAAGGAAAGAGGAATAAGACATTGATTAGGTTATTACTAACAGTTTTTGGAGAGGTAATGCCTCTCACTGTAAAGATCTTTCCCACCAACTTCTCTCTTAAGTTGCTTCTGGTAGACTTAAATTATCTTTTAACTTCCTATTTCTGTTGTTATAGCCACATTTATTTCTGTCTGCAAGTGATCATGCCTTCCTCCCGCCAGCTGGTTTTCTAATTTTTCAGCTTCTAGAAACTTTTAAACAGAAGAAAATCTGATAAAAATAACTTGATATCATGTGATGTGTTGACATATTAAAGGAATCCTGTTGTTGCTTAACCAAGATCATACTTCTATTCTTAAATGTTTCTCCAATAGGAAACAAAGTTTATGTGTAATGTTTGAACATCTCTGAATGGTTTACACTTAGAATAAAGTTTCACAGGCTATTTTTAGAAATGTAATACAATTATTTGTCTTTTCATTTAGAGTGATATTATCCTATAAATAAGAAAGCCATTTAAGAAATTCTGATCCCAAAATGTGTTTTACCACAAAATTTCAAGTAGTTTAAAAAAAGGAAAGCAATTAAAAGAGTTGTAAAAAGGAAGAAAAATAAAAGATGGGAAAACATATACTGAATCTAAATTTCCCTTAGAAAACATTTTTCCAAGTGAAACGTAATTATTCTATTGCTGAATGACCATTATAAAAAATCACATGGATCACCATATGATACTTAAATTTAAAAACAGGAAAGCAGTCCTTTAAGACAAAAATTAGACAGTAGTTTCACACTGAAAGTTAAGCAAAAGGTTTTGGAAATTTTTAGAATGGTTCACTTAAAAAGAAAAACAAATTCAGCAATTCTGAATTACTTATATAATTACAGGCTGGTTTTATCTGTGAAAACCAAATACAACATTAAGTATTAGCATGTAACCAACAATTATATGGAGTACTATACCAAAGGAAGATGCCTTTCTTGATGACAAAAATGACAGAGAGATGTAAACTAAAATTATACAGCATTGAAAGGGAAACCCACCACTCTTCCCTCTGATTTAAATCAACTGTCAAGAAAACTGCAAGGAGTCAGAGAATAAAACAAATGAACCGTCATAACAAAGAAGACACAAGAATCTTCTGAAACACAATACAAGAATAAAATCCTACCCCTCTTCAAAAGTTTAGAACACTGTTAGTAAAAGGCCCGTTTTCACAGGCAGTGATGTGCCAGTAAATTAATCTGAAAATAACGGTTACTGTGATGGCTTTAAAACATGTCTGCAAATTCTTTGACACCCCTCAATTCAAATGATGGGTCAGACTTGATGCCTCACTTCTAATGAAAAAAACGGGCAGAAGTGATACTGTGTGACGGTCAGCTAATGCCTAGCAATGCTTATACGCTCTCTTAGGGCACTGGCACTCAGAAGCCAGCCACTATGTTGTGAGGAAGCCCAGGCCACGTGCAGGGGCCATACACGGGTGTTTCAGTCAACAGCCCCTGCTAGACCCCCAGCTGATACCAGCATCAACTTGCTAGTCACATGAGGAAATCATAAGCCTTCAGATGATTCCAGCACCTGGCCCTGAAGTCCTCTAGCTTAGGCCACAGACACCATGAAGCAGAGATAAGCCACCCCTGCTCTGCACTCTCTGAATTCCTGACCCATAGAAACAGAGACAATAAAATTGCAGCAATAGATAACTGAATAACAATTACCTAGAACGCACACACATCAAACATGGATTTTTTTTTTGAAACTGAAAAAATAACTTTTATACAAAACAATTATAGGATATATGCTCCACTTAGTAAGTTTAGTAGGTTTTATTTAAGTAATACAATTAAACTTCATTAATAAGAAGCTCTCTTAATTTGAAATCTGAGACAATTAGACTAAAGTTTAGAGTCTTAAGCTGGATGTCATCATTAAAGTGCTCTGGAAAGGAGAATTTAGGGAATCCATGCAAGAATACGAGGAGAATATGGAAGCTAACTAAGAGGTCAGATTGTTTTGAAGTACTCTAACAGTGGAACACTCCCCACAAAGAAGGCACTCGATGGTTATCAAGTGTCAAATGAACATTAGAAGCCCTGAGTTCTTCCTTAATCACTTTATACATGTTAATTAGTTTAAAAGTATTCTATTTGGCAAATTGGTCAGTTTAGTTGAAGCAAATGATTTGTGCATACATATATTTTATCTTTTCCTAATAAAAGGTGAGCTCCCGGGGCTTCCCTGGTGGTGCAGTGGTTGAGAGTCCGCCTGCCGATGCAGGGGACACGGGATCGTGCCCCGGTCCGGGAAGATCCCACATGCCGCGAAGCGGCTAGGCCCGTGAGCCATGGTCGCTGGGCCTGCACGTCTGGAGCCTGTGCTCCACAAAGGGAGAGGCCACAACAGTGAGAGGCCCGTGTACCGCAAAAAAAAAAAAAAAAAAAAAAAGGTGAGCTCCCTGAGGGCATTCCTGATCATGTTCATCTCTGTACCCCAATGGACATAACACAATGTTGTAGGTCCAACACCATACTTGACAAATATTTGTGCAAATGCTCAAAGTGCACAGATGTACCTGAAGCTAACTCAACTTTATAATTCACTTTTAACTAGTTTTTTCTGCCCTTTCCCACCATTAGTCCAAACTAATGTTTTATTATACTTCCAAGAGCACACTTTGTACCCCTTTATTATCATTTACTGTGTATTCACAGTAAAGATAAAGTACAAAGGTCTGCCATGCACAGACAGTGATCTGAGGTGTTCGAGCCCACCCTCCTCCAGGACCATGCCCATCGTGCTCAGTGCACACTGTGAGGCTCTGTCCTCGCCGAGGGGATGGCAGCCCACTCGCTTCCTTCTGCGGCTCAGGACAGAGAAAACCTAATCCTTAAGATGTCCATTCTGTCACAGGCATTATTTTTAAAAGATTACAAAGACAGGCCATTCTGATTAGGATAAAAAAATAAAGACATGTAATTTTTAGTTTATTTCTCCAGTTCAGTCAGAACTGACACCAAACATCTTTGACAGCACTCCATTACCTGTGCTCAGTCGTTGCTCAGCACATTACCTGTGCTTTCACTGAATCAAAATTTTGGAATAATGATTTATAAGGTCATACCTATCTTTGAAATTAATCAGCTTACTGAGCAATTAAATACACATCCATACACATTCACATTTAACTACAGCTATGATATTCTTAATTTCTCCACTTTCGATCTCAACACATAACTTGTAATAACAAGATACAGTTCTAGTACTGACCTTCTAATTTGTTGTATGGCCCTAGACAAGCCATTTTACATCTCTGCCTCCACCACGTCTAACAGAGATAATGATACCTTTTTTAACCTATTTTATAGGTAAGTAGGCATAAGATTTATGTGAAAACATTTTGCTAATGTTGCTAATCAAACACAGGTAAAATATATAAGGTTTTATCATATTAACTACTTTCTAATATTTGATTTGTTTTTATAATTTAATCAAAATAAAGATGACATTCTTTCAGAACTACAAAATTCAGCAGTTACACAAGGTGAATTAAAGTAATAAATCTAGTCATAATAATAAATGCATTCATCCATGTTCTCATTTAATTACATTAAGAAATAATAATTATAAAAATAGGTAAAATGTTGTGAAAATATTCCTATTTATTCTCGCTTAGAGGAGTTCATGCCCATATCAATGGACTCTCTGGCATCAGACACAGCATCAGGTACTCGAACAGTCATATTGTCCATAGCCTTTGTCAAACAGATTTGGCAGCCCAACCGCGATCTGTATAAAAAAGGGGGGAGGTATGATTTAGTATTAAGTATATATTATTCACAAAGCAATGCAGTTACCAGGACCTTTTCTTACCCAAAGCATAGGGATTTATTTACCTTTTAAATTTCCATTAAGTAGAAAAAGATACATCCAACCCTTTCAACTAGAGGATAACAGAATGTAAATATGAAAAACAAAAAGTGTGATACGCCAAAGCTTCATTTTAATGTTTCTACTAATTGTTTCACTGGAACTACTGCTTTTTTGGTGACAGGACTGACAAGCAATGAAATGATGAGAAGGCACAACAGTGGAGGAGAGAACTGAGGTTTTAGCAATGCCAAGAGAATGACTAATCAATTCCCAGATAATTAAAACCATACAGTCTATGAAAGAAAGCTACACTTTTTAAAGCCTTTAAAACAAGAAATTTGGAATAAACACATAGATGTAAGTCATCAATTATCAGATGCATATTTTTCCCACAATTTTAACATCTCTGAAACCAAATGCATCTTAAAATCAATGCCATCTTACAATCACAGCTATACTGTGAGGTGGCAGTCACATCAGAGGTGTCTCTTCAAATTGAGTTATGGGAAGTATGTTAATATTATGTGTTGAATTTCATTACCATTCAAAATAAGTCCAAAAAGATTACAAAACAAAAATTAACAATACAGAGACCCAGCATAAATTGATATTAGGAAAGTAAATATTTGTCATTAGAAGAATAACTGTAATTCCATTTTCTTATATTTTTTTCAGTATTGTGACCAATTTTATTTATATTTTCCTTTTAAAACAGTGATGTACAAATCTGTCTAAATAGCTCTAAATCTAAGTATAAATAGCTCTTTCAATATGCATAAAACGTTAAGTGATAAGATCATTTTACACCATATTTTAATCAGCAGAGCTTTTTCCTTCTTAATGGCACATAAAAATAAATACTATATTAGTCTTATAATCAAACTGCCTTCAATTTGATGGAATGTGGTATGTAGGTCTTGGTTTTGTCAACATATTCGTCAAGCACCTGCTGAGCATCAAAAGGCACAGAACTAAATGTCAGTGGGTTTGTAAAAGAACAGCAACTCACTTCAATCCTTACTGAACACCTCTTACATGCTGGGTGCCAGGGATGCAGGGGTTAGAGCCAAACAGACCAGTGGTACAGAATCCAGCACTGAACATGATGTGTTCACAAGCAACTTTCTTAACCATGCCAAATATTAGTTTCCCAACTTCATCCTAAACATGGATAATAAGTGGGCTCCTCACAGGACTGCCATGAGGATTAGTTGCTAATATCAGTATTAAGGCATGATTTCAATCAAATAGAAGAGCTGAGACACATTTGCAGATAATTAACATGTGAGACTGTGACAAATGCCACAGAGAGAGAAAGCTGAAAGGGCTGAGGAGAAAGCACTGACTTCTGACGGGGAAGATGGTGTTTCTAATGGGCTTTGAAGGCTGGCTAGAACTTAAGAGGAGAAAGGCATTTGAGTCAAAGCTAATAGGGATTCAAGGCATGTTTGAGGCAATATGGGTTTTTGGCCTGGCTGCTGTGCAGGCCAGACGAGGACAGGGGAGTGATGGGCTAGAAAGGTGGCCAAGCCATGGACAGCTCTGAACACCAGTGAAGGGGTTCAGGTTCTTACTGGTGAGCAATGAGGGACCACTGGGAGGTTTCTGAGTAAGGAGTAAGTACTACTGCCATGGGAAATATTTACTGCAGATAGAAAAAAATCCCCTTTTACCAATAATTCCTATTTGTTGAATAGAAACAGCCCTGACAATACTCAATTATGCATTAAGCTCTGTCTGCAAGAGAAAAAATAAGGCAAGCCAATTTAGACAAATTCATTAGGACTGTGGTGAGCCCTAGAGAGACTGTTGGTTACTCTTGGTATCCATACAAAGATGAGTAGGGTAATGCTAGCCTTCAAGGAACTTTTAGTAAGGGGAACAGGACAGAAAGAGCTACCAGTGATACAGAGCAGAATAAAGTAAGTGTAGTAACAGAAGAACAAGAACTGTGTGGGGGAACACAGGGAGGGGTGGCACCGAAAGCCCTTGCTGGTTCTATAACCCTAGAAGATAAGGCAGTGGCACCGTGGCTGTTCTCACTCCCCTACTTCCTCCTGGAAGGTCTCTGGCTCTAGGGTCTACCAGTGTAGAAAGTGTCTTACACTTCTACAGAAGGAGACGGACAGCAAGTCTTTCTTGATTTCACTATTAATCCTACAAAATCTCACACCTGTGCAAACCTTGAAGCCATTTTCTCCATATACACCCGACAGTGGAAATATACTAGGTGTTACGTTAACTTTACTTCTAAAGTTTGGTTTTCAATGCAGAGAAGAAGCTTCAAATAGTAAAAAACCAAGGGTTTTGGGGTCTAACGTAACTGATTCAAACCAGGACTCTGTCATTCTCTAGCTGTGTGGCCTTGAGCAAATCCACAAGAACTAAGCTTCGTTCTATAAAATGGTGATAATACTGCCTAACTCTGAAGGTTAGAAATAATCTTTGTTAAGTTTGTAGGCATTATAGTAAGTTTCCGGCATTTGAATTAATATTATTATAGTCAGAATGCCAACAACAACCATTTAATGAATGCTTTCTTCACCAGACACTGTTCAAGGAGCTTCACGTACATTTATTAGTTGACACGACACAACAACCCTATGAGGTAGGTACTATTATCCTCATTTTACAAATATGGAAACTGAGGTCTCTGTGTAGATTATCCATGGAAACTGGTAGCAGGGAGCAATGACAACCATCAAAAATAGATTCACAGATAATTCCTGAATCTCTCTACCAACCACTAATTCCAAAAACAGTTGGTGGTGCCTTTTGTGAATCAGGCACTGGAGACACAATGATGAAATAAGACATGGCCCCTGCTCTAATGGGGAAAAGGAGACATGTAACCAGTAAAATAAGTGCCATATGCACCCGTGTATCAACAAGCCATCATTAATCAAGGTTAAGTACACCCTAAAGTAAACATTAAAATGATGCTGTTTTATCTTAAAAATTATAGACATTTACATAGCACTTAATTTTAAAAATAAACCTATGGGACTGCCCTGGTGGTCAAGTGGTTAAGACTCCATGCTCCCAATGCAGAGGGCCCGGGTTTGATCCCTGGTCAGGGAACTAGATCCCACATGGATGCCACAACTAAGAATTTGCAAGCCACAACTAAAGATCCCACATGCTGCAACTAAAGATCCCACATGCTACAATGAAGATCCCGTATATGGCAATGAAGATCCCACGTGCCTCAACTAAGACCTGGTGCAGCCAAATAAGTAAGTAAGTAAGTAAATAAATAAAATAAACCTAAGAACTAAAGACTGAGTTTCCTTGTTTCTTTGTTTGGAAGTATATGGAACCCTAGAAATAGAAGTTTACACGCAGTTACTATCTTTGAACAAAATTATTTTCATTCCAAATATGTCAGTGTTTTCTAAATCCTACCTGTGAAAAGCATTATACTCTTTCCCCACAAAGCATTTCTACTAAAATTCTGTGTACTTAAGAATATCAGCTATAAAATGCCATAAAAGCTATTTCCTGCTTTCCATTATCTTGTTCTAAAACTTCTGAATATTATCAAAGTTCTTGGCTAGTTTACATTTACAATAGGTCTCTTGTATCTTCTCACACTCATGTATCTTTCCTAAATGTAGCTCTCCATTTCCTCTCATTTTTTTTTCTTTTCATTCAGAATATTATCTGTTACATGCGCCTACAAATTTCACCTGAATAAAAGGGCAAGCAGTTAGCTATGATTTACCCCTCACATTGAAAGAAACAATTTTCAGAACCAAATTAACACAACATAGAGTGTATTCTGTGTGTTATCCTTTAGGGAAAAAAAAGGAGGTGTTGATAGAGAATGTGGCACCTGAAGATGTGAGGGGAGACAGGCAGATGGCAGCCACAATAAATACCAATGACCTAAAAGCTTTCTGAGGTCATTAGATAAGAGGGTTTATCTTAAGGATCTAATAAAATTGTGGTTACATGATACACATGAAATAAAGCTATTATTATTACTATTATTTCTTATTTTTTTTAAACTATTTTTCATTAGGGCCACCAAATTACAGTTAAACACCAAAGCCAACCTTAATTAAATAAACTCTTGTTATCGCGTCCCTTGAAACAGTAAATTAACTACCTATCTTCCCTAACTCAAACCAAAAGACTAGATAATTAAAAAAAAATAAGGTATCACTTGATATCTCTTGCTACTATAAATCTTACCACTTTTAAGAGTAATTCTACTTATTAATAACAAGAATAAGCTCTGATTTACTTTAATGTACAGTTAGAAACAGAAGTATTCATTTTAACATAATTACTATTATATATTAAGTTCTTTTAAAAATTGTATTCTCTCAAGTAGGTAAAATTTTCCATTATAATTTCTTTCAATTATCAAATCTGTCCTTCAAGAATACCATAAAAAGCATTAAATTTAATCCCAACTCATTAAATTGTGATAAATATTAATTCCTGGAATAAAAATAGATGAAAGAAGATTTATTAGGATCTAGAACTTATGCTTCTAATACTTCCAATTTTTTTTTTTTACTTTTGTTAAAAGTTTCATAAGGGTTAAACTGTAGAATACATAAGAGAAATGTCACATATTTGATATTCAAAGTCTGTGACTGTTATCTGTCTACACTGGGAGACCCTATTACATGCATGCATATTACATGTTGCTGGTCAGAGACAGACATGAACTAATAAAACTTTTATCCTCCTATATTATTATTACAACAGAAGTGGTCCAAAAATCTTACCTATCTGTTAGTCCATATGCCAGATCAAGCATGTCATTCTCCTCATCACTGATTGCTTCTAATTTCTCAAATATGTGCTGTTCAAAGATGAGGTGACAGGTGGAGCAAGCCAAGGTTCCCTCACATGCACCTACAAAAGCAACAAACATTGAATATGCTCCCCTCTACATTCAACACAATTCAAAATTGACTTGAATTAATTAAATTAAATAATTTCTAAATTTAAAAATCAGCATTAGCATACATCAATGATAGGACTTTATTTCTGAATAAGAATTAGGGACAACCCCCCCATACCCAACACACACACACACACACACACACACACACACACACACACACACACACA
>NW_021703784.1:21523590-21568831 GCF_005190385.1 Monodon monoceros
ACACACACACACACACACACACACACACACACACACACACACACACAGAGTTTGAAATCACTTTCAAATATTATTTTTAAAAGGTATGAACTAGATGCTGTGAGGGGAAACATAAAAATACAAATCCTAATACCAAAGAGCTTACAAGTTAATAAACTCAGATATGCATACATACAAAAATGTATGCATTTTAAACTTACATGGTAATGATTTATATAACAGCTATGCAAGGTACTTACCGTTTCCTGGAGAGCACAACACAATTTATAATGCCTCACAGTATATAGGAGGAACCAGAAAGTAACCAAACTGACATCTAAAGTTAAATATTTTTCCCTCTCAATCTCTCCTTATAATCAGGACAGAATCAAATAAGTCACTTTAAGAGTCACATTGGTGACTCTTAAATGCAGGGGACACGGGTTCGACCCCTGGTGCGGGAAGATCCCACATGCTGTGGAGCAACTAAGTCTGTGTGCCACAACTACTAAGCCTGAGCTCTAGAGCCCGCGAGCCACAACTACTGAGCCCATGTGCCACAACTACTGAAGCCCGCGCACCTAGAGCCACTGCTCTGCAACAAGAGAAGCCACCGCAATGAGAAGCCCGCACACCGCAATGAAGAGTAGCCCCAGCTCGATGCAACTAGAGAAAGCCCACGTGCAGCAACTAAGACCCAACGCAGCCAAAAATTAATTAATTTTAAAAGAGTTCTTTGTACATTAAAAAAAGAGAGTCACACTGGTTTAAAATAGAGAAGAATATTTCTCCCGTTCCATGTTTTTAAAAGTCACTAACTTAACAGTTATTTGTTGAGTGCATATTAACATGCCAAGGACTGTGAAAAGGGAACTGAAAAGTCATCTAGTCCAACTAAACTATGAATCTGCTCTGCAAAATCCTTTTCCCAGGGGTTACCCAGCTTTTGCTTGAAAACTTCCTGACAAAGAAATCCTCACTGCTTAAGCCAGCCAATTTCACACTCGGCTTCTACTGAGCTAAAAGTCTGTCACTCTGTAACTTTCCACCTACTGCTCCAATTCTATCCCATGAAGTCAAATCTGTTTTTTCTCTCTGGCTCTACCGAGGTATAACTGACAAATAAAATTGTAAGATATTTAAAGCATACATCGTGATGATTTGATATACGTATACACTGTGAAAGGACTCCTCTCATTTAGTTAACACATCTGTAACCTCATATATGTACTTATTTATTTTTAGTGAGAACATGTAAGTTCTACTCTCTCAGCAATACAGTGTTATCACTGCAGTCACCATGATTTACATTAGATCCTCAGTCTTTAATCATCTCAGAGCTGAAATTTTGTACCCTTTTACCTATTCAACTCCCTATTTCCCAACCTCCCCCAAGCCTCTGGAAACCACTTTTCTATTCTCTGTTTCTATGAGTTTAGTTAGTAAATCCTTCTAAACAACAGCTGTTCATATATTTGAGAATGTTCTTTCCTCTCCAGGCTGAGCGTAACCAGGCCCTCCAAATTTTTCTTACGTAATGACATAGTTCTCAATCCCTTCCCTCAGTCTGGTTGGGCTTTTCTTAAAATACAGCATCCAGAAGAGGACCTGACAAAACAGAATCATCCAGAATCATGTTCTCATTAAATTCTACCTAAAAAAGTTATTCTGGTTTGTTTCTGAATAATATTTTTTAAAGCCACTATACAACTGTAAAGATTACAGAGTCCTAGGAGTAACTTCAGTTTGATTTAGATTCTTTTGGCCAATAAACACTATATAAAATATTAATAGAACTGCTATCAATAATTAGTGAACTTCTTAATTTTCCTCAGAACGAATTTATCATTTTAAAAAGAGTTGTTCTTTCATAAGTTAAACATTTGTTATTCATATTTTATTTTTTAAAACATCAAGAAAGAAGAGACAGGCTTCCTTAAACATTCATTTTTATTAAATCTCATTCAAAGCACTAACAAGATAAAGCACAGAGACACCATATAGTGATGTACAGGAGCCATAAGCATGGACTGTAGAGCCAGATTCCCTGGCTTCAATCCCAGCTCCACATTTTACTAATGGCATCACCTTGGGCCACTACACCCTCCTGCCTTAATTTCCTCAATAGTAACTGTACCAACCTCATATAATAGTTGCAAGAATTACATATAAGTGTGTACTTAACATATGTACTTGCAACCACAACTGACTGGTAGAGAATAAGAACTATTCAAGTATTGGTAATTATTATGATTTGGAAGTTATAAGAAAACTTAAGAGTCATTCAACTTTTTTAAACGTAAGAGTAAGAATTAAACCCAAGAAGTTAAATGAATCAACTATGAATTCCTGCCACTCAATAATCTAATTCACCTTATGTGAATATTAAATATATAAACATATATATACATATATTCAGTACATTTATGTAATACACAAATATATACCCACACCAATTGGTTATTTGAACAAGCACTTTCCTTTTCTACTTTTGTATAAATATGAGGCATTTCACAGAAAAAGGTAAATGGATATATTTTACTTAAAAAGAAGTAAGCTTCCTCTGCTTAAAAAAATACAGATAGGTAGGTAGGTAGGAAGAAAGAGAGGGAAGGAGGGAGGAAGGGAGAGAGAGGAAGGAAGGGAGGGAGAGGGAGGGAGGAAACCCCTGCAGTAAAAGGAGAACTGGTGTAGTACAACCCTGAGGCCATCTGGGCTCTAGATGAATCTGCCATACCGTCTGCTATGTCCTGGGCAAGCCTCTCAAGGGCCTCGGTTTCCTTCTCATCTGTACCATGAGAGACTGAAGCAGATGATATCTAAGGGCCTGTTCTCGCTAACATTTTATGACTCCACAAAGAAGAATTACAGTTCTTAATGGATTTGTTCCCTAGTATTCAATAAATATATACTAACTTTGTTTTCTGTTTTTATCTCATCAATACCCAATCCAGACAAACTCAAAACTAAAATGGCAAATCGCCCTGAAGATACTATGGGACAAAATTCAGGAAATCCAGCATCTTTTGTCTTAAAAAGTACGTAAAACCTCCTTATAAAATATACCAAGCAACTCTCCTAATTTAAAAAGCTTATAACTCCCTTCATATTTTTATTATTAAAAAAAGACAAATCCTGAGAACTGCAAGCCATGTGTAACAGAATATGCAAGAAAAACAAAACTCACAGTCCAGGGTGGGATGCGGTGCTAGGGGCTATAGAGGCAGACAGGGGACCAAGCATGGAGGTCTCTCATGCTCTCCTAAGGAGCTTGAGCTGTCCTATAAGCGCACTCCCTGTTTCCTGACACGGTGGGTAAACTAGCATGCTCGTAGTGGGTGGGTTGACAGAGATGTTTCTGGCCAGGGGTTATGAGCACCTGTCACTTCACTGCCCCTCTCCTGGATCCAGACCCTGGAGGACAGTGGTTGCTGTTGAAGTTACGGGAAGATTCTAAAGGATTCTGAGTAGGAAAGTGACATGGTATGTTTATTTTGGATGGATCTTGCTGGTACCTGTGTGTAAAGGATGGATTTGACATGAACAAGACAGAAGCAAAAGTCATGAGATTTCACCAAGGAGGAGGGGGAAAAAGAGGAAAAGAAAGATAAGAAACTGAGTCAAGGAGAGGCCCGCCCCCTCCAAGAAAAGGAGTCAAAATACAAATGTGTCAAATGCTAGAGAGAGAACCAGAAAGTGTGACATGAGAAAAGCCCAGGGAAGAAGCGAGTGCATACAATATGGTCTCAATCATCTCGGAATGCAGAGTAAAGTTCACATGCTAATAAATCCCTCCAGAAAATTTAGGACATTCCTTTTTTTGCCACCTGGTCAGTCAAAATGAAGAGTTACCATCCGTGTTCCAGCTCTTCACTTTCTTCCCTAGGAAACGTCAATTCTTTTAACCTTCTCTTAAAGGCTTTATTTTCATTCTCTAATAGTTTTCGTTGCTCCTTTCAGGAACCTTGCCAATTATTTCCACATCTTGCTTAAGTTGCCAATTTCAGAGCTGAAGAGAGTATTCTAGTAAGAATTTGACAAATGTTGAATATATACAGAAGATTAACTTTTGGTTCCTACACTCAAGTTCCTATTATAGATTCTAGTCCCATATTTATTCTTTAGATAAACGCACCATGCTCAGGATTCCTTATTTTACAGTTCCTTTCAAACTTTTTCTATCACAAGTTGTCAACAGGTATGCTTTTCTTATTCTTTGTACTAGGAAGAAACTCAAATATAATAGAAACTTTAAAACTCAGAATGAATCAACTCAGCATGCATAAGATGGCTACCACTGAACCACAGACACATATGGTCATATAGTGGTACAAGTATCACTACAGAAAAAAATATGGAGCAAAGATTTACAAACCCTGTGGATAGTACTTATAAGAAGAAATAGTCAATCCTGCAAAACTCCAAAATAATAAGACAATCTGAGCAGTTTTTTGGAGGGTTTTTTTTTCTTAGATTTAAACTATATGTTCTATAAAAAAGAAAAAAAAATTAGAGAACAGTGAAGACATGTCTCTGAAAAGGTATTAGGGGGAAGAAAAGATTTTAAAAGTGAGCCTAAAACTGTGAGAAGAAAACTTTAAGAAAAAGTTACTCCGTTTTTGTTTTTTTTTCATCTCATGATTTCATGATGGGTATTTCTGCCAATTTATTTGTTTCCTGGTCTGGTAATTAGAGGGAGCTCCCCAATTAATAAGCATCTGACTTTTGCCTTTTTGGTATACAGGTCTATGAATCTTAACACATGTATAAGTCTGTGTACCCACTACCATAACCAGGATACAAAATAGGTTCGTCATCCAAAAGAAACTCCCCTGTGTTGCTGTGCCTTTGGAGTCACAGCCTGCATTTCTATACAGTAACAACGAACCACAAAGACAAATTAAGAAAAACAATTCCATTTACAATGGCATCAAAAAGAATAAAATACCTAGGGGTAAATGTACCTAAGGAGGTAAAAGATCTGTACTCAGAAAACTATAAGACACTGATCAAATAAAGTAAAGACAACACAAACAGATGGAAACATACACTGTGTTCATGGGTTCGAAGAATTAATATTGTTAAAATGACCATACTACCCAAGGCAATCTACAGATTCAATGCAATCCCTATCAAATTACCAGTGGCATTTTTCACAAAACTAGAACAAATTTTTTTTTAATTTGTATGGAAACACAAAAGATCCCAAACAGCCAAAATAACTTGAGAAAGAAGAACAGAACTGGACGTATCAATCTCCCTGACTCAGACTATACTACAAAGCTATAGTAACCAACACAGTATGGTACTGGCATAAAAACAGACACATAGATTAATGGAACAGAATAGAGAGCCCAGAAACAAACCCACACACCTATGGTCAATTAATCTATGACAAAGAAGAATATACAACAGAGAAAAGACAGTTTCTTCAGTAAATGGTGCTGGGAAAACTGGATACTACATGTAAAAGAATGAAATTAGAACATTCTCTAACACATATACAAAAATAAACTCAAAATGGATTAAAGACCTAACTGTAAGACCTGAAACCATAAAACTCCCAGAAGAAAACAGAACACTCTTTGTCACCACAGCAATACTTTTTAAATCTGTCTCATAAAGCAAAGGAAATAAAAGCAAAAATAAACAAATGGAACCTAATTAAACTTAAAAGCTTTTGCATATAGCAAAGAAAACCACTGACAAAATGAAAAGACAATCTACTGAATGGGAGAAAATATCTGCAAATGATACGACCAATAAGGGATTAATCTCCAAAATATATAAGCAGCTTATACAAATCAACATCAAAAAAACCAAACATCCCAATTTAAAAATGGGCAGATCTGAAGAGTATAGCCACAATGTAATACAGTATGGAGGTTCCTCAAAAAACTAAAAATAGAACTACCATATGACCTAGCAATCCGATTTCTAGGCATAAATTTAAAGGAAATGAAATAACTACATCAAAGAAATATCTGCACTCCCATGTTCACTGCAGCATTATTCACAATAGCCAAGATATGGAGACAACCCAAGTGTATGTCCATGGATGAATGAATAAGATGTGGGGTGTGTGTGTGTGTGTGTGTGTGTGTGTGTGTGTACAGATACACACACAATGGAATGCTATTCAGCAATAAAATAGAAGAAAATCCTGCCATTTGTGAAACATAAATAGACCTTGAGGGGATTATGCTAAGTGAAATAAATAAGACAGAGATAGACAAACAGTGTATGACATCACTTATATGTGGAATCTAAAGAAGTCAAACTCGTAGAAACAGAGAGTAGTGGTGGGGGCTAAAGGAGATGGGGAGGATGGTCAAAGGGTGTAAACTTTCAGCTATAAGATGAATACGGTCTGAGGATCTACTGTAAAACATGATGACTACAGATATAATACTGTATTATACACTTGAAATTTGCTGAGAGTAATCTTAAATGTTTTAACCACACACACACAAAAAAGGAATGATGTGAAGTTAACCCTATTGTAATCATTTTGCAACTGAGATGTGTATCAAACCATCACGTTGTACACCTTAAACTTACACAACGTTAGTTGTCAATTATATCTCAATAAAGCTAGAAAATAAATAAAACAAAACCGTGGTAATGGCTGCACAACTCTCTGAATATACTAAAAAACAACGTATACTTTCAATGAGTTAACTGTATGGTATGTGAATTACATCTCGGTAAAGCTCTTCCAAAAAAAAGAACTAGATATATTTTTAATGGGTCTACCACTGAACTCTTAATTCTATTTCACTCATCTACATGTCTATGTTTTTGCTAATATTACACTGTCTTGATTACTGTAGCATCAAGTTTTAAGATCTGTACTATACATATGTCTTCCAGCTTTATCTTTCTCTTCTAAAATTGTCTGGCTATTCTAGTTCATTTGTTTTTCTGTAAAAAGTTTAGAATCAGCTTGTCTGTATCTAGAAAAAATCCTGCTGAGATTTTAATGGGAAATGTATTAAATCTATATATCAATAAAAACTGACATCTTTACTATGTTGTCTTCCAATCCATGAATACAGTATGTCTCTCTACCACTTAGGTCTTTGCTCGCTTTCATCAGAGTTATATAACTTTCAGGATACTGATGCTATACATATTTTATTAGATTTAAACCTAAAAATTTCATTTTGAGGAGCTATTGTAAATGTCCTTTTTTTTGTAAATGTTCTTTTAAAAATTTTTTTGGTTTCCAACTGTTCATCGCTGGTACACAGAAATACAATTGATTTTTGTGTGTTGACCTTGTATCCTAGGACCTTGCTAAGCTCACTTAGTTCTAAGACTTTTTTAATAGATCCCTTGTGATTTTCTATGTAAATAATCATCTAAAAACAAGACAGTTTTCTTTTCAACCTGTATGCCTTTTAATTTTTTTATTTTTTCATTATTTTATTTTTATTTTATTTTACTTATTTTTTAAAATTTTATTTATTTTTGGCTGCATTGGGTTTTCATTGCTGCGCGCGGGCTTTCTCTAGTTGCGGTGAGCAGGGGCTACTCTTCACTGAGGCACGCAGGCTTCTCATTGTGGTGGCTTCTCTTGTTGTGGAGCACAGGCTCTAGGTGTGCGGGCTTCAGAAGTTGTAGCACACGGGCTCAGCAGCTGTGGCACACAGGCCCTAAAGCGCACGGGCTTCAGCAGTTGCGGTGGGCTCAGTAGTTGTGGCACGCAGGCTCTAGGGCACGCGGGCTTCAGCAGTTGCGGCACACGGGCTCACTAGTTGTGGCTCGCAGGCTCTAGAGTGCAGGCTCAGTAGTTGTGGCGCACGGGCTTAGCTGCTCCACAGCATGTGGGATCTTCCTGGACCAGGGATCGAACCTGTGTCCCCTGCATTGGCGGGCGGATACTTAACCACTGTGCCACCAGGGAAGTCCTCTTTTTTCTTTTTTTGCTTCATTACACAAAGACTTCCAGCATGATGTTAGTAGGGTGGTGAGAACAGACATCCTTGCCTTGTTCCTAATCTTAGGAGAAAGACATTTCATTCTTCAGCATTAAGCATGACGTTAGCTGTAGGCTTTTCATAGATATCCTTTATCAGCATCTGATTTTGCACCACAGCTGCCCACTTGCTTTCAGTTAAAACACGGGAGCTGCCACCAATTCTATATCCCATTTGAACAGAATGCACATCGTTATTGAACGTCCCTGCTGCTCCCAACTCCACTAGAGCCACAACCCAAAGGCTATAGGCAAGAACAAAGTGGATGAGATTCCTGTTGGGCCTCATCTTCTAACTCCTTTTCAGCATCACAGAATTCCCAGGCTCCTATCTAACATGAAATTATCTGCATTGAAAATCAGCAGTATATATATTCCCAATGCCAGACTGCAAAGTGGAGTCCCCATAGTGTATGTGGGGTGTGTGCATTGTGTGTGTGCAGTAGGTGGGCCCAAGGAGTTAAGGAGTTCTTGATCTGGTATTAAAAGTTAGAAGTTGCAATGCATTTTCTCATAGAAGCCAGGCTATAAATGGTGATTAAGTTAGTTGTGAAGAAACAGGTTCTGTGGGTTAGCCCGAAAAATTTAGCCACCACGTATAACAGTATTTCCATCGGAAAACAAATTCCAAATGCCAACTAGTTGACCTGAAAATGGATTTGGTAAACAAAACCTATCCCTAAAATGGGAAGTGTTTGTTGTTTTTTATGCTTATCACATACACAGGGAACAACTATACAAAACACACAGTGGGAGGCAACCTATCAAAGGAAAAAGGATACAAAAGCAACAACTATAGAACCTTCAATCTAAAACTGATAGCTGATCAAAATATGGGTACACCGATATAATAATACATGTGGAGAGTTGGGGATTGAAAGTGCAAAAGTTATGTGACTTATGCTTATATACAGCCCCAAAGCAGCACTGACAGCTGTCAGCTTTTAGTGTCTTTATAAGTGGTTGGTTACCTAAGAGTAAATTAATAGGGGAAATGTGTACATATGTGTGTATATACATATGTAAATATAGAGATACATACACATATATTAAACATAAAGTGATCACATTTTATGAGGAATACATTCTCAAAGATTTTGAAATTGTTGAAGTCTCATAATTCGAATTATATTCTCAATGAAACAAAATGTAAAGTAAGGAGTGGGTTCTTATAGTTCGTAAATCTATAATCCTCATATCATATTTTTGCTGCAAAATATACTTAGAACAAACATTTGAAGTGAAACTTTTTCCATTACTATGTCCACATTTCAAATAATCAAAGATACTCCATGGCTTACAACAGATGATAATCTGAACTGACTTAGGGACACATTACAGCCGTATTAGCCCCTGATGCCAGCATTTTATCCATCATCCTTGCTTAGTTACACAACAACTGTCATGAACTTAAAGGTATGTACAGTTTAGTGCTGCTTTAATATTGCTGGCATTCTGGCTAATGATTCAGTTCTGTCTCCTAAATTAACAGTAATACAAATCATGATAGGTTTTTGGCTTTCTTCATTGCATTCTGTCACATTTAACTTCTGTCCCAAAATAACTCGCTTTCGGATGCATTTTTCGGCATTAACACTTAATGAATGCTTGGCTGAAACTGTCATAGGCTTTAAAATGATATTAAATTATAACCACAGTTTAAAATATCAGCACTACAGTCAACAAAAATCACACGGACATCAGATGTCTGGAAACAGCACAGTTCACATGATACTGACAAAGGCTGACAGGTATTTGTTTACAATTGTAAAAGGCATGGAAGCAAATATAAAATTTATAATTCGCACAGCCTGCCAGCTTGAAATTATGGGATTCTTGACAAAAGGTTTGGTTTTCACAGTATTTCTGATTTTACTAGAGTAAGAACCTTAATATTGTTAACCTGTACAATTTCAAATTTGCATAATTTAAAAATTACATTAAGAATAAGTAAGGCATGGGGCTTCCCTGATGGCGTAGTGGTTGAGAGTCCGCCTGCCGATGGTCCAGGAAGATCCCACATGCCGCGGAGCGGCTAGGCCCATGAGCCATGACTGCTGAGCCTGTGCATCCAGAGCCTGTGCTCCACAATGGGAGAGGCCACAACAGTGAGAGGCCCATGTACCGCAAAAAAAAAAAAGAATAAGACATGGTTACTGGCTAATTTCAAGGTTGATGATGAATAAAACTCTGAACTGAGGTGTTTGTTTTTTTAAAAAGACCGATACTAAGGTTTTGCACAAAAGCTTAGAAATTCCTGCCATAAAACTATTCCCAGAGAAAATTAGCTATCAGCAGACTATTGCTCCTTTCATGTAATTTGAGAGTTTTCCACCAGGAAAAGATTGTTTCATGTGTGTGTAACCATACTAAGATAATTTGGAGATCTGTAATGATGCTGACAAGACAGACTGCCTAACCCCTTTCCCAAACAAAACTCCAAGGGATAGCTATGTGGAAATATTATATATTAAAAATATGAAACTATATAAAAATATAAAACCTAATTTTCTAGAGTAAACCTTGATCCACCAGAGCTGGAAATACAGTATGTTAATAAGGAGTCAATAAACATAATACAAATAGAGATTTATATGATCATTATCAGGGTCACCCAATTTGAATAATTTCCCTCCAAACAGACACATGAAAGAAATACATAATATTTAAGAAAAAAACAAAGTCTGAGATAATAAACTAGGTAAATTTGATCAGAGAGGTGTAACTGCCCCCTAGTGACAGAATACTATAATACACTCTGAAAACCTAAAGATCATCTAAAAAATCTACATTAACTTAAAAGCTGGAAAGGAATGTTCATAAATTTATTGCTTCCAAAATTTACAATTGTCCCTTTTTACTCACTTGTCCATTCACTACTTCACTTCATATATAAATAAAACAAGATGATTTTATACTTCATCACAGTCTCTTAGGAGAAAAATGCACAAGTAAACAAATATACAATTAACAGGTTGTGATAAATGCCATGAAAAAAATGAACAGGATGCTGCGATGGAGAATAACAGGTTCAGGGTAATGAAAGAACATTTTGGACTGGGTGGTTGGGCAAAGACCCACTAAGGAAGTATTACAATATAAGATAAACTGAGACCAGATGGATAAAAAGCAAACACATACAGGATATTCAGGGTGGAGTGAGAGGGAAGTGTCCCAGGCAGAAGAAAATGCAAAGTGTGTACAAAGTCTCCAAGCTAGAAATTCTGGGTGAGTTCAGCTCTTGATAAAAGGCCAGTGTGGCCAAACTGAGAGAAAGAACAATGAGAAATGGGGAAGAGGAAGAAAGGCAGATGGGGCCATTAATGCAAAACCTTTTAGGCTAGGGTAAGGAATGTGGATTTTAACCTAAATGAAAAGTTATTCATGGATTTAAATCAAGGAACCTGTCTGATGTGCATTATGATGAATCACCCTAGCTGCTGGGCTCAAGAGCAGAAGCAGAGTAGTGCAGTTCCTGGAACACAGTAACTAGCCAGCCCCAAGTAGTGACTGCAGGGATGGTGAACACAGGACACATTGGAGACATACATGGAGCACATCTGACAGGAGCTGCTGATGGACTGAAGGTAGAGGATAGGGAAGAAGGAAGAATAAAAGACGTTCTCCAGTTTCAGGCTGGAGCACCTGAGTGATGCTCGCTACTGGCAGAAAAGATTCTCAGAAAGATAAGTTTCAGTGGGGGGGAAAGAATCAAAATCTGTTTAAATATGTTGACTTGTTTAAATGTCTGTGCAATTTCCAAGAAAAGACATAAAGTAGGAAGTTGACTCTATAAGTCCAGGGCTCAGAGGAATGGTGTGAGCTAACAATGTAAACTTAAGAGTCTATGAGCATCTGCACACCAGTCAGAATGGTCATCATCAAAAATACTACAAACAATAAATGCTGGAGAGGGTGTGGAGAAAAGGGAACCCTCTTGCACTGTTGGTGGGAATGTAAATTGATAAAGCCACTACAGAGAACAGTATGGACGTTCCTTAAAAAACTGAAAAGAGAACTACCATACGACCAAGCAATCCCACTACTGGGCATATACCCTGAGAAAACCATAATTCAAAAAGAGTCATGTACCAAAATGTTCGTTGCAGCTCTATTTACAATAGCCAGGATATGGAAGCTACCTAAGTGTCCATCAACAGATGAATGAATAAAGATGTGGCACATATATAGAATGGAATATTACTCAGCCATAAAAAGAAACGAAACTGAAGTATTCGTAGTGAGGTGGATGGACCCAGAGACTGTCGTACAGAGTGAAGTAAGTCAGAAAGAGAAAAACAAATACCGTATGCTAACATATATATGGAATCTAAAAAAAAAAAAAAAAAAGGGTCATGAAGAACCTAGGGGTAAGATGGAAATAAAGACACAGACCTACTAGAGAATGGACTTGAGGATATGGGGAGGGGGAAGGGTAAGATGGGACAAAGTGAGAGAGAGGCATGGACATATATACACTACCAAACGTAACATAGATAGCTAGTGGGAAGCAGCTGCATAGCACAGGGAGATCAGCCCGGTGGTTTGTGACCACCTAGAGGGGTGGGATAGGGAGGGTGGGAGGGAGGGAGGGAGATGCAAGAGGGAAGAGATATGGGGACATATGTATATGTATAACTGATTCACTTTGTTATAAAGCAGAAACTAACACACCATTGTAAGGCAATTATATGCCAAAACAGATGTTAAATAAAGTAAATTTTATACAAAAAAAAAAAAAGAGTCTATGAGCATCTGGATGGGATTTAAGGTCACAGAAGGGATAAGATCATCCAGGGAGAAACTGTACAGACACTCTGTACTTGGCCACCCTCGTCTGCATATGGTGTTCACCTATGAGCATGACTATAACAAAGGCAATATGTAAAGGGTGTCCAGCATTCAACTTTAGAAATGAATTAAATAGTTGCCCCTATAATGTTGTTATCAAAACCTCTTCTTTATAAACATAATATTTCAGACTTCTTGACTGCATTTCTGTCATCTTTGTTCTAGAAAGTGGCTATCTTTTGTGAACCTAGTTTAGCTTATCTCAAATGTGTATGTACATGCCAAAATTTCTAGACACATTAGGATCCTTGATCTTTAAAGTTTCTCTTCTAAGTCTGTATAAATGAATGCAGAAATCTTATCAAACTACTGAAGACTGTATTGGCATTAAATTTTCTGTATTTCTGGGGCATCACGGAAAAAAGATTCTGTTAGTGGTTATCTCTGTGTGATAAGACTATAGGGACAAGCAAGAAGAACTACAATCCTGCAGCCTGTGGAACAAAAACCACATTCACAGAAAGATAGACAACATGAAAAGGCAGACAGCTATGTACCAGATGAAGGAAGAAGATAAAACCCCAGAAAAACAACTAACTGAAGTGGATAGGCAACCTTCCAGAAAAAGAATTCAGAATAATGAGAGTGAAGATGATCCAGGAACTCGGAAAAAGAATGGAGGCAAAGATCAAGAAGATGCAAGAAGTGTTAAACAAAGACCTAGAAGAATAAAAGAACAAACAAACAGAGATGAACAATACAATAAATGAAATGAAAACTACACTAGAAGGAATCAATAGCAGAATAACTGAGGCAGAAGAACAGATAAGTGACCTGGAAGACAGAATGGTGGAATTCACTGCTGTGGAACAGAATAAAGAAAAAAGAATGAAAAGAAATGAAGACAGCCTAAGAGACCACTGGGACAACATGAAATGCAACAACGTTCGCATTATAGGGGTCCCAGAAGGAGAAGAAAGAGAGAAAGGACATAAGAATATATTTGAAGAGATTATAATTGAAAACTTCCCTAACATGGGAAGGGAAATAGCCACCCAACTCCAGGAAAGGCAGAGAGTCCCATACAGGATAAATGCAAGGAGAAACATGCCGAGACACACAATAATCCAATTGGCAAAAATTAAAGACAAAGAAAAATTATTGAAAGCAGCAAGGGAAAAATGACAAACAACATACAAGGGAACTCCCATAAGGTTAACAGATGATGTCTCAGCAGAAACTCTACAAGCCAGAAGGGAGTGGCATGATATACTTAAAGTGATGAAAGGGAAGAACCTACTACCGAGATTAAACGACCTGTCAAGGATCTCATTCAGATTTGATGGAGAAATCAAAAGCTTTACAGACAGGCAAAAGCTAAGAGAATTCAGCACCACCAAACCAGCTCTACAACATATGCTAAAAGAACTTCTCTAAGTGGGAAACACAAGAGAAGGACCTACAAAAACAAACCCAAAACAATTACGAAAATGGTAATAGGAACATACATATCAATAACTACCTTAAACGTGCATTGATTAAATCCTCCAACCAAAAGACACAGGCTCGTTGAATGGATACAAAAACAAGACCCACATATATGCTGTCTACAAGAGACCCACTTCAGACCTAGGGACACATACAGACTGAAAGTGAGGGGATGGAAAATATATTCCATGCAAATGGAAATCAAAAGAAAGCTGGAGCAGTAATACTCATATCAGATAAAATAGACTTTAAAATAAAGAATGCTACAAGAGACAAGGAAGGACACTACATAATGATCAAGGGATCAATCCAAGAAGAAGATGTAACAATTATAAATATATATGCACCCAACATAGGAGCACCTCAATACATAAGGCAACTGCTAACAGCTATAAAAAAGGAAATCGACAGTAACACAGTAATGGGGGGGGCTTTAACACCTCACTTATACCAATGGACAGATCATCCAAACAGAAAATTAATAAGGAAACACAAACTTTAAATGATAAAATAGATCAGATAGATTTAACTGATATTTATGGGACGTTCCATCCAAAAACAGCAGATTACACTTTCTTCTCAAGTGCGCACGAAACATTCTCCAGGATAGATCACATCTTGGGTCACAAATATAGCCTCAGTAAATTTAAGGAAACTGAAATAATATCAAGCATCTTTTCTGACCACAACTCTATAAGATTAGAAATGAATTAAAGGGAAAAAATGTAAAAAACACAAACATATGGAGGCTAAAAAATACGTTACTAAATAACCAAGAGATCACTGAAGAAATCAAAGAAAAATCAAAAAATACCTAGAGAAAAATGACAATGAAAACACGACTATTCAAAACCTATGGGACGCAGAAAAAGCAGTTCTAAGAGGGAAGTTTATAGCAATACAAGCCTACCTCAAGAAACAAGAAAAATCTCAAATAAACAATCTACCCTTACACCTAAAGGAACTAGAGAAAGAAGAACAAACAAAACCCAAAGATAGCAGAAGGAAAGAAATCATAAAGATCACAGCAGAAATAAATGAAATAGAAACAAAGAAAACAATAGCAAAGATCAATTAACCTAAAAGCTGATTCTTTGAGAAGATAAACAAAATTTGATAAACCATTAGGCAGACTCATCAAGAAAAAGAGGGAGAGGACTCAAATCAATAAAATTAGAAATGAAAAAGGAGAAGTTACAACACACACCACAGAAATACAAAGAATCCTAAGAGACTACTACAAGCAACTCTATGCCAATAAAATGGACAACCTGGAAGAAATGGACAAATTCTTAGAAAGGTATATCCTTCCATGACTGAACCAGGAAGAAATAGAAAATATGAATAGACCAATCACAAGGAATGAAATTGAAACTGTGATTAAAAATCTTCCAAGAAACAAAAGCCCAGAGCCAGATGGCTTCACAGGTGATTTCTATCAAACATTTAGAGAAGAGCTAACACCCATCCTTCTCAAACTCTTCCAAAAAATTGCAGAGGAAGGAACACTCCCAAACTCATTCTATGAGGCCACCATCCCCCTGATCCCAAAACCAGACAAAGATACTACAAAAAAAGAAAATTACAGACCAATATCACTGATGAATATAGATGCAAAAATCCTCAAAATAGTAGCAAACCGATTCCAACAACACATCAAAAGGATCATACACCATGATCAAAAGGGATTTATCCCAGGGATGCAAGGATTCTTTAATATATGCAAATCAATCAATGTGATACACCATATTAACAAATTTAAGAAGAAAAACCATATGATCATCTCAATAGATGCAGAAAAAGCTTTTGACAAAATTCAACACCCATTATGATAAAAACTCTCCAGAAAGTGGGCATAGAGGGAACCTACCTCAAAATAATAAAGGCCATATATGACAAACCCACAGCAAACATCATTCTCAGTGGTGAAAAACTGAAAGCATTTCCTCTAAGATCAGGGACAAGACAAGGATACCCACTCTCACCACTATTATTCAACTTAATTTTGGAAGTCCTAGCCATGGCAATCAGAGAAGAAAAAGAAATAAAAGGAATACAAATTGGAAAAGAAGAAGTAAAACTGTCACTGTTGGCAGATGACATGATACTATACATAGAGAATCTTAAAGATGCCACCAGAAAACTACTAGAGCTAATCAATGAATTTGGTAAAGTTGCAGGATACAAAATTAATGCACAGAAATCTCTTGCATTTCTATACACTAATGATGAAAAATCTGAAAGAGAAATTAAGGAGACACTCCCATTTACCACTGCAACAAAAAGAATAAAATACCTAGGAATAAACCTACCTAGGGAGACAAAAGACCTGTATACAGAAAACTATAAGACACTGATGAAAGAAATTAAAGATGATACAAACAGATGGAGAGATATACCATATTCTTGGATTGGAAGAATCAGTACTGTGAAAATGACTACACTACCCAAAGCAATCTACAGATTCAATGCAATCCCTATCAAATTACCAATGGTATTTTTTACAGAAATAGAACAAAAAACCTTAAAATCTGTATGGAGACACAAAAGACCCAAGTAGCCAAAGCAGTCTTGAGGGAAAAAATCGGAGCTGGAGGAATCAGACTCCCTGACTTCAGACTATACTACAAAGCTACAGTAATCAAGACAATATGGTACTGGCAGGAAAACAGAAATACAGATCAATGGAACAGGATGGAAAGCCCAGAGACAAACCCACGCACATATGGTCACCTTATCTTTGATAAAGGAGGCACGAATGTACAGTGGAGAAAGGACAGCCTCTTCAATAAGTGGTGCTGGGAAAACTGGACAGGTACATTTAAAGTATGAGATTAGATCACTCCCTAACACCATACACAAAAATAAGCTCAAAATGGATTAAAGACCTAAATGTAAGGCCAGAAACTATCAAACTCTTAGAGGAAAACATAGGAAGAACACTCTTTGACATAAATCACAGCAAGATCTTTTTTCCTAGAGTAATGGAAATAAAAACAAAAATAAACAAAAATGGACCTAATGAAACTTAAAAGTTTTGCAAAGCAAAGGAAACTACGAACAAGAGGAAAAGACAACCCTCAGAATGAGCGAAAGTGTTTGCAAATGTTTCAACGGACAAAGGATTCATCTCCAAAATATATAAACAGCTCATGCAGCTCAATATTAAAAAAACAAACAACCCAATCAAAAAATGGGCAGAAGACCTAAACAGACATTTCTCCAAAGAAGGCATACAGATCGCCAAGAAGCACATGAATAGCTGCTCAACATCACAAATTATTAGAGAAATGCAAATCAAAACTACAAAACTCACACCAGTTAGAATGGGCATCATCAGAAAATCTACAAACAACAAATGCTGGAGAGGGTGTGGAGAAAAGGGAACCCTCTTGCACTGTTGGTGGGAATGTAAATTGATACAGCCACTATGGAGAACAGTATGGAGGTTCCTTAAAAAACTAAAAATAGAATTACCATATGACCCAGCAATCCCACTACTGGGCATATACACAGAGAAAACCATAATTCAAAAAGACACATGCACCCCAATGTTCACTGCAGCACTATTTACAGTAGCCAGGTCATGGAAGCAACCTAAATGCCCATCAACTGACAAATGGATAAAGAAGGAGTGGTACATATATACAATGGAATATTACTCAGCCATAAAAAGGAAGGAAATTGGGTCATTTGTAGAGACGTGGATGAATCTAGACACTGTCACACAGAGTGAAGTCAGAAAGAGAAAAATATTGTATATTAACGCCTATATTTGTAACCTAGAAAAATGGTACAGATGAACCGGTTTGCAGGGCAGAAATTGAGACACAGATGTAGAGAACAAACGTATGGACACCAAAGGGGGAAAGCGGCGGGGGATGGGTGTGGTGGTGTGATGAATTGGGAGACTGGGATTGACATATATACACTATTATGTATAAAATGGATAACTAATAAGAACCTGCTGTATAAAAAGATAAATAAAATAAAATTCTAAAATTCAAGAAAAAAAAATCTCCCCCCCCCCAAAAGAAAAGTAAAAATTATAGGAAGTTCTGATTTTTTTAATGTACTTCTTAAATTTGTTATAATGAACAATGAGCCTGTAGTAATAACTATGTTAACAAAATTAGCTAACATCTATTTAGCCTTGCTTAGATAAACTCACTGGATCTTTACAGGAAACTTACGAGGTAGATACTAACATTATTCCCATTTTACCCTAAAGGAGAGGAGGTATGAAGGGGTTAGAGACCTAACCCAAGGTCACAAAGCTGGCAGAGTGACAGAGCTGGGGAACAAATCAAGGCCGGAAGACTCCATTCTTAATCATTCTAACCAATGGCTTCCAAAAAGAATGTTTTAATTTTGAGTTCTATTTTACATCACAACCTAGTATACATATACTTTGTAAAATAGCTAAACAAGCATTTCATGGAATAATACAAAAGATGGTGTGTTTTTACATGTTCTTTTTAATTACTTTAAATTCTAGTTGAAAGCTATTGATTATATGACCCACAAATGGTTGCAACCTGCAGTTTGAAAAACAGTGTACTACAATATATACCTTTTAAAAATTAAAGAAAAATACTTTTTAAAAATTTTAAAGATACGTTCAAGTATTAAGGTCAAAATACTTATACTTTTATTTCAAAGTAATGGAAAGCAACTTATGAAAACTATCTACTAAAAATAAAGTAATGTAAAATACTTTATGTAGCTACTGAATGTAGCTTCATGTAAAAAAGAAGTTAAAAGCCTTTCAAATAAATGTTTAAAATTAATTTTCTTTTTTTTTTTTGCACATTTAAAGAGGCTTTCCTAACGGCTGAAAATAATACCTCATCTGAAAAACAGGCAAACAGTTTGAGCAAACAATTTATAAAACAAGCTTTACTAAGTAATTCCATCCCCAGGAATTTAATGCAAGAAAATTATAGAACATAAACACAGAAAGGTATTTCTGGGGATGTTCACCTTAAGGTTATTTACAATAGTTGAAAATTGGAAGCCACCTAAATGTCCAAAGAAAGAGATGGATTAAATACACCATGGCACTTAAAGTCTCCCCTCTGCCTCCCTCCTATCAACAGGTAATCACTGATATTTGTTTTTAAGACTCCTTTCAGAGATTTTTTTTCTTTTTTAAACACAGCCATATAGTATCCCCTTGTAGGACTATATAGATCAGTCCTCTATTGATGGGCATTTGTTTCTTTCAAATCTTTTGCTGTTACAAACATCTTTGCAGTAAACAGCCTAGTATACATGTCCTTTCCTAAAGCTGAGATGGAATCTGTGGAGAAATTTACAGAAAGAGATTTACCGGTTCACAGCCTCCACATTAGCCTTCCCAGAGCACAAGAGATCAGCTTTCTCAAGGGCAGGAACAAAGTTCACTATTTATTTTACATACCCTTATACAGAGTGGTAACAGGGTCCACATACACAGATGTGCAAAGGCCCAAGAATATCTCCACATACTTTCCTTAAGCTCTCCGAACTTTTATAACAGCTGATTTAACATCTTTGTCTAGTAAGTCTAATACCTGGGCCTCCTTGGAGACAGTCTCTATTGACTGCTTTTTTTTTTTTTTCTGAGTATGGACCATACTTTCCTGTTTCTTTGGGTGTCTTGAATTTTTTTATTGCCAAGTGGACATTCTAAGTAATATAATATGGTAACTCTGGAAGTCAGATCACCACTGTCTCCCCTGGGTTTGTTGTTGTGGCTGGCTTTTTGGTTTCTGTTGTTGCTGCTATTTGTTTCTCTAGTGACTTTCCCAGACTAACTCTGAGGTCTGTATTCCCTGTAGCACGTGACCACCAATGTCTCCACTCAGTGAGCTTAGTGGTCAGCTAGATGACTGGATGGAGGTTTCCTTCAGTGCTCTGAACCAATATGGCTTCTACCCTTCGCTGAGGAGCTCAGTGCGTGATTAGGCGCACCTTCAGCGTTCAAGCAGTCTACATGTCTGTCTTGGCCTTCACCTGCATGGGACCTCAAAGTCAGCCAGAGATGAGAGACTGGGGCCCTGTCGGGTCTTTCCTGGGCACAAACACAGTCCTGCATTTGTGTGTGGCCTTCTAGATCCCTGAAGCATTTCAAAGCCCACTACAGATATCTCGTTTCCCAGATCTTCCTTTTAGATTTTTGGCCAAGCTCTTGTTTGCTCCAAGTGGCATCACAGCCTCAGGCAGCACAGTGTTCAACGACTGCAGGTAATTATTTTAGATGGAAGTCCTAGGGACAGAGACTTCCCACAGAGGAATCTCTGAGGCAGGTCAAATAACAACTCCCTGGAACGGAGCTTTTCTGAGAAGCTGCAAGACAAGTGACAACGTTCTGGAGATGGGACCTTCTGAGGAACTCAAACCAGTTTGCCCCTCCAGTGGCCACAAGGCTGCTGGTTTTTTTTTTTTTTTATAGGCTGCTGGTTTTTAAGGCTACTGTTGAACTGGGGAGAGGAGAAGGTGAATAGGGCAAGTTAAAATGCCACAAATCCTACTGTTCTTACCAACGTAGCCACTATGCTAAGCACTTCACTTCCAATACCCTATTTAATCTTTAACAACCCTATGAGGTTAGAACTATTACAATACTATTTTACAGAAGAGGAAACTGAGGCATACAGACGTAAAGTAGCTTGCTCCAGGTCTCATGGCTAGTAAGTGACAATGTTGGTTTATGAACCACAATTTGTCTAATTCCAGAGTCTATTCTCAATTACTGTGCAATGTACTACTTTTCATTTGTGAGAGAATAATTCAGAGAAACCCAGCTTAGTCAAAAGTGTTGCTGAATATGAACTCATGAGGGAGATCAATTATATATAAATTTTATAGAATATATATATATAAATTATAAATGGGTTCTTTTCCATAAATTAGTTGTTCTTAACCATGGTATGGATCTGAACCACGTGGAGCTTTTTAAAAGGATACCTGTACAACTTCCCTTTCTCCCTTACCATCAAGGATGTAACATTTTTTAAAGTTCTGCAGAATTCTGAAACTCAGTCCTAGCCAAGAACCACTGCATTAGAGTAAAAAATTCCTTAAAACTGGAACTATATCAACTATTTCATCACCTAATTTCTGTAACAAGTGTTCACAAAGGAAAGATGCTTCTTAGAGAAAAAGGCATAAAGGAAAAAGCAGAGGTTTAGGAGTTAGAGAGACTTAGGTTTGAATCTTAGCCTTCTCACTTGCTACCTGTATGACCCAGGGAACATTAATTTCTCTGAACTTTAGTTTCTTCATCTATAAAGTGGAAGTTAAAAAAAAAATCTACCTCTTAGAGTTATTACAATAATAGATAACATATGCTGGGATGTAGTATGCACTCAAATGGTAGTTGTTACAGTTATCCCTGAAACTGACATTAGATTGAGAAATTCAGCAAATATTACTGACTGCCAACTCTGGTTACCTGAATGATAACAGTCTTCCAAAAGCACAAAGTCTAATAAAGGAAAGAGATATTCCCTCTAAAAAGGAAAACTGAGATGAATATTAACATAGAGAAGTATATTTAATGTATCATGGGAAAATGGAGGAGGAGAAATAATTCTGATCTGAAAAGTGTTCTTAAAAGTGCAATGTGGGGCTTCCGCCTGCCGATGCAGGGGACGCGGGTTCGTGCCCCGGTCCGGGAAGATCCCACGTGCCGCAGAGCGGCTGGGCCCGTGAGCCATGGCCGCTGAGCCTGCGCATCCGGAGCCTGTGCTCCGCAACGGGAGAGGCCACAGCAGTGAGAGGCCCGCGTACCGCAAAAAAAAAAAAAAAAAAAAAAAATGCAATGTGAACAGTGCCTTGAAAGAAGAATAGTCAGATATGCTCCCCGGACCTGATTGCAGACCAATGGTTCTCAAACTTAAACATGCAACCAAATCACATGGAGGGCTTGTTAAAACACACATTTCTGGGCCACACCCCAGACTTTCTGAATCAGTAGATCTGGAGTGGGGCCTGAGAATGTGCATTTCCCAAGTGACACTGATGGAACCCTCTTAAAGAACCACCGTTCTAGATAGAGAGAATGCTCGAGCAAAACTGACAAGTGATATACAGGGTATCCCTGAGCTCTAAGATGTCAGCTTCCAGGACATGGGCTTTGTGTGAGTGGTTAAGGAATATGGTCAAAAGCCTAGAAATGAAAATTTTCTAAACAAAACACTTCCTTCTCTAGTAAGAGGTAGATTAAGTACCCTTTCTAGGAAGGTGAGATGACGTTCAAGACTACGTATGGTGATGAATGCTAACTAGACTTACTGTTCAGGTGATCACTTCACAGTGTATACAAATATCAAACCATTATGTTGGTTTGATATCAATTATATCTCAATAAAAATAAAATAATAAAGTAGTAAGTAAAATAAAACTCACTTAAAATAAAAAGAATGCATAAGCTCAATGTAATTAAGAAAACACCAGTCTGGGAATTCCCTGGCAGTCCAGTGGTTAGGACTCGATGCTTTCACTGCCAAGGGCCCAGGTTCAATCTCCGGTTGGGAACTAAGATCCCATAAGCCACGTGGCACAGACATACATAAATAAATAAATAAAATAATTTTTAAAAAATTAAATTAAAAAGAAAAAGAAAGCACCAGTCAAACCCAAATTGAGGAACATTTTACAAAATACTTACCAGTACTTTTCAAAAGTATCAAGGTCATGAAAAACAAGACTGAGGAAATGTCAGACTGAAGGAGACTAAGGAGATATGATAACTAAATGCAATGTGGGATCCTGGATTGAATCCCAAAACAGAGACATTAGTGGAAAAGCTAGCAAAATTCTATAAATCTGTAGTTTTTTAGTTATTGAACCAATGCTAATTTCTGTGTTTTGATTATTGTATTATGGTTATATAAATTGTTAACAGTAGGGGAAGCTGAGTGAAGATTATACAGAAACTCTCTGTACTATTTTTGCAACTTTTCTATAAGTCAAAGATTATTTCAAACTAAAAAGTTTAAAAAAAGACTAAGTTAAAATGATTTAACTACCCACTGATATGACATTTATTATCTCAACCTGGTATCTTTCAATTCCACTTCCTACTCCCAGCTTTGCATTGCACACATAATCAATAAGGTAATGAAGCAACAGACTTTGGGGCATATAGCTAATTAATGTTCAAAGAAGAGAAACACAGTGTCACTTATTCTTTATAGGTGAGAATATAACACTAACACATCCTGAATTTTAATATTTCACTTAGCATACTCTAGTTAAAATTCTTCGAAAAAACAAAGCTGAAACCTATTCAATAGTTTCACTTATAAATTTTAAAGAATGTTCCATACTCACCAAAACCATCAATATCAAGATTATTTTCAACCACAATATCTAGTAGAGTGTCACCAACTTTTCCTTTGCTTGTTAATGTTTCACCGTCACGGTTTATAAAGTGGACTGTTATTTTATCTTCTGAGCTGGAAAAGGAAGCAGTCCTTTATTATTTTTAATAATTTCAAAAGATACTTTAAAATAATTGTTCTAAGAACCTGTAACGTCAAAAAATAGGTTGTGTGTGTGCCTGTGTGCATGCAAATATCCTCCTTTACGGTATTTTCTTTTCTTTCCCAAGTTCATTTGGGAAGGAGACACCACAAATCACAGGCATATCTATCTGCCCACCTACCAGGAGGGAAGCTCTGCCACCTTAAAGGAAATAGCAAGTACATCACTATCAAGGCCACCTGTAGTATGTGTCTCCCCAGTGGTCACTCTCAGGTCACAGTTACATGAAATGCTTAGCAATCATTATCACTCGTGAAGTTTGCTTTGCTCTCACATAGCTCTCTGAAAAACAATGTTTCTATGAATGTGTCCCTAAAAGACTAGGTGACGGTTGTGGAGAGCTTTAAAAACAAATCATTCTGCTATTGATAAGGCAATTGTTATGCAAGTGTCTGATAAGTACGGTCACTGAGAGCCAGCAGTTTGATAGTTTTCTGAGTATTTGAACATCTCATTTTGGTCCATATAGTGTACTCGAAAAACAAAGGGACTAGAAAAAGGGTTTTCTTTGCTTGAATATGTCAGAAAATAAATATAATATCTCCTTACATGTTTCATTACTATAGGATAGCTATCAGCTAGTTATCAGTTAGCTAACTAACTTAAATTTCTTACCCTTCTCACAAACATCAGTCCAAACTTTGGGAAAAGAAATCATATTATTATTGGGCTTCCCTGGTGGCGCAGTGGTTGAGAGTCCGTCTGCCGATGCAGGGGACACGGGTTCGTGCCCGGGTCTGGGAAGATCCCACATGCCGCGGAGTGGCTGGGCCCTTGAGCCATGGCCGCTGAGCCTGTGAGTCCGGAGCCTGTGCTCCGCAACGGGAGAGGCCACAACAGTGAGAGGCCCGTGTACCGCCAAAAAAAAAAAAAAGAAATCATATTATCAACTACTTATCCTCCACTACTGGTCATTTAAATTTTTACCTCACAATTGAAAAGATGTACTTCAGCTTAAACGAATTAGTTGTAATTTCCACTACTGCCAATAGATGGTAATAGTCCATCAAAGAAAACGTTGTTTAGTTTAAGTAAAACCTAGAATTACATAATTTCAGAGCTGTAAATATCTTGCAAGTTACCAAGTCCATCATCTCATTTCCCAAACAAGGCAGCTGAGGCCTTATCAGATAATGTCATCCTTGATAACTCAATGCTGAAAAATGAGGATCCTAGTAATTAAAAATTTTGATCAGAAGTGTGTGTCTGTGTGTGTGTGTGTGTGTATGTGAGAAAGAGAGAGAGAATGTCCCTTAAATGGGCATGTGCTCTCTGACTTCTTTTTGTAGCAAAAAATGCTTTAAAGCAAGTATTCCCAAACATTCGTGATTTTCAACTAGGCAACTGCTATTTTTTCGAAGAAAAATGACTAGGAATGAAGATACTCTGGAGGCAGGGAGACCACACTGGAGGTCATAAACAAAGCAGGGACGTAGGAGACACTGATTTGAGAGATACTGAGAGATATTCAGGAGGCAGAATTAAAAACTTTTGGAGAGGGAAGAAATAATGTTGACATTTCTAGCTCAGACAATGAGGGAGTACAGTTTAACTTAAGTTTAACTTAGGAGGAGAAGGAGCTTTGGGGAATATTGGAAATGAGTACAACTTTAGACCTGTTTGATTTAATAATAAACAGATGCAAATGTCCAGAAGCCTGATGGAAATATGGGTCTGAGCCCTGCAGAAGCCTAGAGATTTGACATCAAAAAATGCCTGGTAGCCTAAGGTACAAGAAGTGCAGCAGAAAGAATTCCATCATTTATACACACTACTGAAGGCCGGAGGTTTGGGCACTGCTGCTCTTCTGCAGCACTCTAGAGATGAGCTACAGCCAAGGAATTGCAACTCTGACGTCAGACTCCTCTTCTGTAAAATCAGGGTAACGTTTATCTCATAGTTTTGACAACATATGCAAAATTCCTAACATACTGTAGAGCTCAACAAACACTGATTGATAACTTTTATTTAAAAGTCCTTTTGTTGTTAAGGAGCCTGAACTGCTGCTACATATTAAAAAAGGTATACAGCCCCAGAAAAAAACTGCAGAGTAATAACAGGTTTATCAACGAACAGGAGAGGAAGCAGAAATGAGAGAGAAAAAGTAATTTTGCAGCTGAGAAAGCATGGAATATAAGATGTAAGAGTCAGAAAACGTAGATTCTAGCCCTGGTTCTGACATACGTATACTCATTAGGTGACCATGGGTAAAATGGCAATAACAGTGACTTCACCCAGCTGCTGAGAGAATTAAAGGAGAGAAAGTTTGTGGAAATATTTTGTTCCTTAAAGCATTATACACACGCACTTTATCCAGGTAACTTTATCCATTCACTATTAACAAGTGGTATTTGTGGGTTTTCTATAGTTTGCTTCTCCAATTCTAAGAACTAGCAAAAAGCTTCTAGCTGTTTCCAAAAAGGATAAGATTTCATGCACTGGGAAGTAATTAGGATCCTTCTAAATCCTCTATCATCAATGAGTTAGCCAGCACCACAAACAACTATTTTCTTCACTTGTTTACCCTTTATGCACCGCCACTTATTCTGCTCAACCACAGCAGATATTTTGACAAAGCTCTCCAGGGGCTGCTGTGGTAAAGCTCTTAACAGACTTCTAATAGGGAGAGGAGTTATGGCTGCTGATGCCCACCCTTTCATTATGTGGGGTAGCCTGGGGTAGTTGGTCCAAGAAAAGGGCCCCGTCTAGGGCTCCCCACTTCCATAGCCACCTTAACTCTTCCAAATGACCCTATGGGCTAAAGAATTATCAACTCTAATGGTGCTCAAAAAACAAACAAAAACTATGTGAGTTCTAGTCCTAGTTTTGCATGCTACTTAATATAAATTTTTATTCTCGTTTATCTACCTCACCTATCTCAGGATTTTCTTAAGAGTCAAGGGAAATAATACATGTGAAAGCCCTTTACAACCTAAATCACTACAAAATATAAAGTACTATATCAGGGTATTTTGGAGTAAAAGGAGTTTTTCGACTCTCAATTACTGAAAGCTTATCTAAATGTTAAACTTCAAAGTCAGAACTACAGCTTCTAGACTGTTCTGTCCAAACTTTGTGCAATAACAGAGATATTCTATAGCTGTGATGTCCCAGACAGTAGCTTCTAGCCATGTGTGTTTATCCAGTACTTGAAATGTGGCCAGTGGAACTGGGAAAATGATTCTTTAATTTTATTTAACTTTAATTATCTTAAACTTAAATGACTACATGTGGTTAGTAGTGACCATATTGGATAGCATAAGTCTTAGATAATAAGAGTCAGAAAACCTAGTTGTAACTCCAAAGTCTGTGATAGGAAGCACAGGGCACCAATGGAAACTGTGCCAATGAGGGGCAAAGCAGGTTTATAAGGGAGCAGACGGATGTGCTTCCCTTTAAGACAACTTGATGTACCGATTCAAACAGTAAGTTTGGGGGATATAATTCCCATTTACAAAAGCAATCATGTTCCTTTAAATACTAGTTACACAAATATGTTCAACATATGTCCCAATTTATACACAAATTTTCAAGAAAGCATACAATGCAGAAAACAAGGCATCCAGGCAGAGGAAGGTCAAAGACAGGAAAGTGTAACGGAAACAGGGACAAATAACCCCTGCTTGCCTTCCCCACTATCTCCCTCACAGTTCATGCAACAAAAATGTATTGAGCACCCACTATATTATGGGATTACAGGAGAAAAGATGAGTAACTCCTCCACCCTATTCTCAGGAACCTCATGAAGAAGAAACTAGAGAGGAATACAAATCCAGCCCTTTCTCCCTGCAGCTCCTTCTTGCTGCTACACAACAGCAAGGGAGTCAAAGAGCTGTTCCGAGACCTGCATTATGTAAGGCGCCAACACAGTGCTATACTCTGAAATTATGAGGAAATTTTCTCTCTATTATATCTAAGGGGATTCTGTCTTTGAGAAACGAATCTGCCCAAGAATATAAGACTGCAACATATTTTGGGCAAATTTTCTCTCACCTCTTTCGACACTTAATACAAAACACAACGCTGTGAGCCTAGGAGGCAGCTGATGCTAACAGGTGGGATCTACTGAGTCCTCGATACTGGCCAGACACAAGACTCCCTGCATTACCTGTATGCTCTCATTTGTTCTTCAAATAATCCTGTGAGGCCGACACGATTATTATCCTCCACTGACGTTAGACAAACTGGACAATAAGTGTCAAAGCCCAGTTTAAAACCCTGCCTTGCCAGTCCAACGCTGGGGCTTTTACCCCGACAGCAACCACAAGAGAGCAAACAGGGAAGCTCGGGGACAGAGCGGGTGTATCCTAAATGGACACGGACTTGGAGACAGAACGTCCTGACCTAGCAGGAGGAAGGCACGATAAGAAACTGCAGGCCAGGACACGAACGGGGCGCATCTTACGAAGGTCACCGCGGTTAAGAGCATAGCAAAGGTTAGATCCTCGCCAAACCGCACGGAGAACCAGCGGCAGCAAAGTGCCCGGTTTTCCTGAGGGCACAGGAGGCACTGGGACAAGGAGATCGGGGGTCCCGGGCCTCCATTCCCCGCCAGGCGTCAGTGGATCTGAAAGGCAACTTGGCAGCGGTAAGTAAAGGAGGCCGTGACCACACCGAGCGACGTGCCGGTGACACGGAGAAGGCGGAGCAAGAGGCGGGCGGGGCCGGGCGTGTGGCCCGCACGCCGTCGCCGGGGGAAGCAGACGGAACCGGAAAGCGGGCGGAAGGAGCGCGGCAGTTCTGCCAGGGACCCAACGCCCACGCGCCCCCTGCGCCTCACCTGCTTCGCGCGCGCGCCGACACGCTCAGCGTCCGCGTCGCCGCAGCTGCGCCGCCGCCCAGGCCCGGCCTGGCGCTCCCGCCCTGCCCTCGGCTTCCCCGGAGACCGCCGGCTCCCGCGCGGGGTCCGGCGAGGAGCAGCCACCGGCCGGCTGTGTCGCCGAGGGCGGCGGAGGCGACACGCAGGAGACGAGCGGCCATAGCCGGTCGGATAACTACGGGAGACGACGCAGGCCGCACTGCAGCCGCCACGAGAGGGAGGCTCCAAGACTGGGGGCGGGCTGACGCTGCGCCTGCCTGACGCCCGGGGTCCCGGCGAGGGCCTGCTCAGTGCACCGCCAAGGCCTCACGCGCCTTCCGGCTGACCTATAAGTCCCGCGGGCCGCGAGGGCGGCCCCGCCTCCCGGGCGTGGTTATAGAGGCGGGGCTACGCGCCTTGTTGTTCTACCTACTGACCAGGTTTTGTATTGATGACCTTGCTGCTTTGTTACCTTCTGGGGTTGCCAAGCAGGAACAATAAATTTTACAAGATAGCTGAACGTCTGACGGAAAGATACAGTAAAACAATCCCCAGTTAACTAAACCACTTTCTTTTGTCCTGCGCTTCCCTCCTCCTCCTGCCCATTAAGAAAAAAAAAAATGGGAGATTGTCATCTTGGAGTTCAAAAACTATGATAAAAGGGAATTCTAGCCATTGTCAACAAGGACAGTGGGAAATTTCAGAAAGCCAATAGGCAGACACCCAGGAGAATAACTATGACTATAAAGTTACAAATGATCACGGTAATGAATAAACGAGGATACCGAAGAAGGCAGATAATGATCCTAGGCTTTGAATGGCAAATAGATGCTCGTTGAGCACCTGAAATCCATGAGCCTGAACAGGAAACTGGTGAACTGAGATTTTTTTAAAGAATTTTAAAAAACCAGGAAGATTAATTTTAAAATACACTTTATCACGGTTAATAGGTTGTGGTGGGAAAAGCATGGGCTTTAAGGTCAGAAATAGCGATGTTCAAATCCAAGGTCTACCACTTCTGAGCTTTGAGACCTTGGATAAATTTTTCTCTTAGAGGGTCAGAATCTCCACAACAGTTTTACATGGATAAGATGTTCCATCCTTCAGGGCCATCCTGAGGGTTAGAAAAACTGACAGGCAGGATGGGATAGTGCGTCACAAAGAGCAGTAACTTTTCCTGGGCCTTCCTGCCTAAGGCTACTCTTCAAAGGCTAAAGTCAGCTGGATATTGCAAATATGCTAAACACAATAAAAGATACGTTAAAGAATATTCAGAACAAGAAAGTACAGGCCTGAGTAAAGTCCCTCGAGACAATGTATGGTGAGTTCTGAACCTGAGGGCAGAGAGTCGGCAGTCATTCGGCTCCTAAATTGCCTCAGTCTTCTGGTAAAGAGAAAGACGTTCGAGTTGAACCGGTCACAGCAAACCCTGCAAGTAATCCGGAAGAGGAGGTTGTAACAGAACAGTTAATCTTTTTTTATAAGGTCAAATCTCCAAAGTCAGATGAATGACTTGTAGGAGGAGAACTGGATAAAAAAAACAAACCAAAAAAACCCGCTGCAGATGATCCCTCTCCTCTCAGCCCTCCTAGTGTAAATCCAGCTTCAGCTCCGTTAGGGCACTTACAGCTCTCTGCTTTGTGGGGTAGTTGCTTGTATACATAGTTCATCTTAGTAGGCCCCGCACTGCCAGGGACAAGGCCTTGAGCTTATCAAGGTTTCAATAAGTATTTGTGAATAAGTGAATACTGTCATGTAACTTCCATTAGTAATCATCAGAATTCATGAATCACGTGCATGAAAATTAAAGATGAATAAAAAAAGGTTTTCCAGATTTTCAAAGGCCAGTAAGGGTAGATTCCAAAAATTACAGATATCAAGATTCGGCAGTATTCCAGAGGGAATTTATAAACATATGGTTTGTGAACACAGATAAAAAGGTGATACGGAATTACGGAGGACAAGCTTTTGCTTGCGTATTTCTCTGTCTTATGAAACTCCCACCCTTCCATCTTTCACTCCTGTCAAAATCCATCTGTATTCTGAAACTCAACTAAAATTCCATCTTTCCCATGTAGTCATGCTTACTCATCACAAAAGATCATCCCTCCCTCTGCTGAATGCCTAAGACCTTTGTTTATTCTTGTAAAATTTATGGTACCCATTGTTTCAAATAGGATAGTGTTCATGAAAGTGCTTTGTAAACTGTAAAGTGTTATAAAATTTAGGTTCCATGTTTATAGAGCACCTACTCTGAGCTTCGCAGTACCTTGTGCTCCATCACAAATACTTTGTGTAGCTCCTTTAGACTGAAGCTCCCAAGAGTAGGAAGGCTGTCTTATTCATCTTCATATCCCCAGCAGCTGGCATAGTTCCTGGCACAAAGCAGCCATTTAATAGTATCTTTGTTAAGAACTGTGTTAGGAACTTTCACAATTTTTTAAAATTAAAGTATATTTGATTTACAAAATTGTCATTGTTTCAGGTATACAGCAAAGTGATTCAGTTATATATATATTTTCAGATTATTTTCCATTATATGTTATTACAAGATATTGAATATAGTTCCTTTTGCTACACAGTAAATCCTTTTTGCTTATCGATTTTATGTATAGTAGTTTGTATCTGTTAATCCCATACTCCTAATTTATCCCTCCCACCCTCCCTTTCCCCTTTGGTAACCATAAGTTTTTTTTCTATGTCTGTGAGTCTGTTTCTGTTTTGTATATAGATTCATTGGTATTACTTTTTAAATTCCACATATAAGTGATATCATGTAATACTTGTCTTTCTCTGTCTGACTTACTTCACTGAGTATAATAATCTCTAGGTCCATCCATGTTGCCACAGATGGCAATATTTCATTCTTTTTTATGACTGAGTAATATTCTATTGTATATATGATAACCACATCTTCTTAAACCAGTTGTCTGTTGATGGGCACTTTGGTTGTTACTGTGTCTTGGCTGTTGTAAATAGTGCTGCTATGAACATTGGGGTACATGTATATTTTTGAATTCAAGTTTTCATCTTTTCTGGATATACACTCAGGAGCGGATTGCTGGGTCATGTGGTAGCTCTATTTTTAGTTTTTTAAGGAACCTCCATACTGTTTTCCATACTGGCTGCACCAATTTACATTCCCACCAACAGTGTAGAAGGGTTCCCTTTTCTCCACACCCTCTCCAGCATTTATTGTTTCTAGATTTTTTGATGATGGCCATTCTGACCGGTGGGAGATGATATCTCATTGTACTTTTGATTTGCATTTCTCTTATGATTAATGATGTTGAGCATTCTTTCATGTGTTTGTTGGCAATCTGTATATCTTCTTTGGAGAAATGTCTATTTAGGTCTTCTGCCCATTTTTGGATTGGGTTGTTTGTTTTCTTGATATTGAGCTGCATGAGCTGCTTGTAAATTTTGGAGATTAATCCTTTGTCAGTTGCTTCATTTGCAAATATTTTCTCCCATTCTTAGGGTTGTCTTTTGGTCTTGTTTATGGTTTCCTTTGCTGTGCAAAAGCTTTTGAGTTTCATTAGGTCCCATTTGTTTATTTTTGTTTTTATTTCCATTTCTCTAGGAGGTGGGTCAAAAAGGATCTTGCTGTGATTTATGTCATAGAGTGTTCTGCCTATGTTTTCCTCTAAGAGTTTGATAGTTTCTGGCCTTACATTTAGGTCTTTAATCCATTTTGAGTTTATTTTTGTGTATGGTGTGACCAAGTGTTCTAATTTCATTGATTTACATGTAGCTGTCCCGCTTTCCCAACACTTATTGAAAAGATTGTCTTTTCTGCATTGTATATTCTTGCTTCCTTTGTCATAGATTAATTGACCAAAGGTGTGTGGGTTTATTTCCAGGTGTCTATTCTCTTCCATTGATCTATATGTCTGTTTTGAGCCAATACCATGATGTTTTGATTACTGTAGCTTTGTAGTATAGTGTGAGGTCTGGAAGGGTTATGCCTCCAGTTTTGTTCTTTTTTCCTCAGGATTGCTTTGACAATTCTGGGACTTTTGTGATTCCATATAAATTTTAGAGTTATTTGTTCTAGAAACTTTCACAATTTTTATCTCATTTCATTAGCACAGCAACTCTAGAGTAGACATGCCTTTAATCAGTAAATATTTATTGACATTAGCAGTGTTTAAATCACTATGCTAGTGCTGGAGACACAGCAGTGAACAAAACAATCCCTGCCATCTTATTTTAAAGATGAACCTACTGAGGTGCACAGTGGTTGTGACTTTCTTAGAATTATACTGCTATTAAATTGTGAATCCAAAATTTAAGTCTAGGTCTTCCTGGTCCCAAGTCCAGAACATAAGCACAAGAAATGACCATTTTATTATTTTTATTATATTTAATTATATATATATATATATATATATATATATACACACATATATTCACTCTAAGAAATTACTCATTCCACTCCCAGGTGATTTATTAATATGGCTGATGATATTGGTGGGTTTTCTAACTTAAATTAAATCACTGATATTTAAATAAATTGCTATCTTTGTTTTAATTGACCTTCCTTCCTGCAATCTTATCTTGCTCTAAAGTATGCTTCATATTGCCAGTAGGCCAATCCTATTAAAATATTGATATGATCAAGTTACTTTTGTCAGCCTTAAAATAAAATAGCCAGTTATTCAACTAGCAAAATGAGTTTATTCAGGAATAGAAGAGGAATTGCAACTCAGGACGTGCAAGCTATGGCATACTACAGGCAAGGTCAGAGAATAGAGAAAAGGGGCTTGCTTTTATAGAGGAGAGGAGGAAGTTGGGAGGGGCTGTTTTGAACAAAAGTTCATTGGAGGCCAATGAGAATTCAGGGTGGTGGCAGCTTTTCATTGGCTGAAGTGTAGTGGTTTCCCATTGGCTGGGCAAGGAGAAAAATCATCTTTTCTCCTGCTGAGGTGTGTAAAGTAAGCTACTTCCTGTTAGGGAGTGAAAGGTATGCTCCTTCCTGATGGAGTCTGCAAAGGGCAATGAATGGTGGTGTGTGAGAGCTCCCCCTTCAGAGCTTCCCAACTCCATTTCAAATAAGGTTTCCTTATTTTCACTTTCTGGATGAAATCCTTGAATGACATTCTATCATCATTATGTGATATTCCATCGCCATTGAAATGACCATTTATTAGTAAAATAAAAGAAACTGCTCAGCTGGACCCACAATGTCCCTCAAGCTCTTTCCACCACCCATTCGTCCTGCCTCATGCCTTTCTCCCCTGCATTATGTTATGTACTCCTCTGCCTGCACCTGGCTAAAGTGTAGCCAGCCTCCAGGACTCAGTTCAGCTCTTGCAAGAACCATTCTCTGACATAACACAACTTTTGTGAACCTTACAACACTATAAATCCCTCTGTCATTGCTTATAATTAAATCATTAAATCCCTCTGTCATTGGTTACAATTAAATCATTATATGCAAATAAGAACTTGAACCAAGTGGCTTGCTCAGTTTTAGGTCCCATTTCTTTGTTAAATTTACTTTTTAGGTACTTCTAAACTTTTAAACATGCCCCTCAAATGTTAATAGTTGGTTGTCTCTTTTTGTGATCTTAGCCACTCCTGATGAACAGTTCACTTGGGCATGCAAAATGCTGGTGTTCTAATTCTACCAATCCTTCTTCATTGATTACCTAGGCCACTTCTGCAAAGACAGACTTGCCCTCATCTTCTATTCAGATATCCTGAAATAGAGCCTGTATAGGAAAAGCGGAATAAATGCTTGATTGCCTCCCTTTATTTATCTGTCATACTTACAGGTTTATTCGTGTTTTCTATTTATTCAAAAGCTGGTTTAGAAAGTTATAAATCTCTAGCAAATGGTGTATTTTACCTAATTTGCAATACTTATTAGCATAAAATTTTCCTATTATTTACTTATCTTTAAAAAAAACCTCTGATATATCTATAGGTATACTGTTTTTTATATTTCACATATTATTTTCTGGGTCATCTCCCTATATTCTTTGAATAATTCTGCCAAAAGTTGATTTTATTAGGCTTTTCAAATAACAATTTTGGCATTGATCTCACCTGTATCTTTGTTTTCTAATTTTATTTATTCATTTATATTTATAATTTCCTTCATTCTAAGTTCCTTAGATTTACTTGTTTGTTCTTTTCCTAACTTCCTGATCTAGATACAATCTCACTAATTTTCAATTTTGTTTTTTAAAGAAGTATTTAAAGTCCTCTATTTAAAATTTCCTAAGTTCTATGTTTGGCTGCATACAGAGTTTGAAACAAAATACTTTCTTTATTGTTTAGTTTAAATATTTTCAAATTTCTACTCTGTTTATCCTTTGATGGTGAGCCATCTGGAAGTGTGTTTTGAAATGTCTAAATGTACAAAGGTTAGAAATCAATGACATTGCACAAGCAAAGATCAGTGAGCCTGAAAACACAGCAATATAAACTCCCAAAATGACATCCAAAGATAAAAAAGACTGGGGGAGAAAAAAAAGAACATGGCAGCATTGGCCTGTGTTACAATATCAAGGGGTCTGACATACTTCTATTTGAAGTCCCAGAAGAAATAGATGAGGCTGAAATAAAGACATTTTTAAGTCAACAACAATTGATAGAGCTATTGCCCTAAGACTCTTACTAAAAGAACTCATAAAGAGGATGTTTGTAGCAGGCAACTTCTGACCTGGCTCCCACTGATCCCCACCTGTTGGGATTCATGCCTAGGTAAAATCCGCTCCTCTTGAGCGTGGGCTGGACTGAGTGATTTGCTTCTAACAAATAAATACAGCAAAAGTGATAGGATGTCACTTCCGGTATTAGGTTATAAAAGACTGTGACTTCTGTCTTGCTGGCTTTCTTCCTCTATTGCCCTTATGCTTATATGACATGTTGAAGAAGCTGCCACGTTGGAGAGGCTCACAGGGCAAAGAACAGAGGGTGGCCTCTGGCAAACAGCCAGCAAGGAACCAAGACCTTAGTCCAATTGCCCACCCTCGAAGAACTGAATCCTGTCAACAAACAATTGAGTGAGGTGGAAACAGATACCTCCTCAGTTGAGCCTTCAGATGACCATATCCCCCATTGACACGTTGATTGCAGCCTGGGAGAGACCCTGAAGCAGAGGTCACAGCAAAGCCGCACCAGATTCTGACATCCAGAAACTGTGAGATAATAGGTGTTTCAATCCATTACATATTAGAGCAATTTGTTATGCAGCAATAGACAACACAATGTTCTTCAAGAATAGAAAAATTGAACCCAAAAGGAAGGACTAAGGGGCAAGGAGAATTGATAAGCAAAAAAATTAGCAACCGTATGGGTAAATCTAAATAACACTTGATTGTAACAGTAACTATGATCTCATCAAAGGATAAAAATAAAAGCAAGATAGAACTATTTCTATTACTGGATGAATATATCACATAAAGCAGGAAAGGAGTAATGAGCCAAAGTGTTATTGGCAGAATCCTTTTTCCCTTTGTTCCTTTTAGGAACAGAGTACCCTGAATCTTAGCTGAGCACATGAGTTACCAGCCAGAGGCCACATTTCTCAACTTCATTGTCAGCTAGTTGTGTCCCTATTACAGTTTTTGCTAGTTGTCTGCAAGTGGAAGTGATGTGTGAAAACAGATAAACTTTTTATAAGGAAGCCTTCTCTATTTTCCTTTTCCACAGGCTAGAAAATGGCAACAACCAGAGTGATCACATGAGATGCAAAAAAAATTGAAATTAAGCATTAAAGATAGCAGAGTGACAGAACCAATCTACCAGCCTGAATACCTGAAGGACCTCAGGTAGTAGAGTTGCCTACCTATGTTGATGTGGCAGCGCCTCCCCCACCCCTACCCCCATCCTGGCCCACTTCTGAAATGTTCCATGAGAGAGAAGTCAACATTTATGCTCTTTAAGGTACTTATTTTAAAGTCTTTTTGTTATTCTTGCAGTTTGGCCTCTATCCTGACAAGTACATCATTTAAGCTCCAAAAGAATGAATAAAAGGAGGGGGAAAACATTTAAAAGGCACGTGTTTTAAAAGAGTAAAATGAAATCTTGAAAATAAATTCCAATATATCAAAAGGATTAAATACACCAATATAAAAGGCAGACTTTCATTTAGGAAGCAAAAATTCTGACTCTACCACATTTAGAAGAGACTCATCAAAATCATGAAAACAAAAAGGTTGAAGACAAAAGAATAGAAAAACAAATACTAGGTAAAAATAATTCAAAGAAAGTTAATTTGCTGTATTGCTGTTTGATTAAATGGACTTTCAGGGGAAAATTGCATTATAAAATATAAATGGGACCACTATCTAATGCTAAACATTTAAATTAACCTGAAATATCTTGTGACTCCAAACATAACATAGCCTATGTATATGTGATGTGTATATATATATATATATACGTATTATTTATAAAACAGAATTTCATGGAAATGGAAAAATATGCAATCATATTGGAGACTCTTTTAACATACCTCTTTCAGTAATAGATCAAACTATCAATAAGAATATAATAAATTTCAGGGGCTTCCCTGGTGGCGCAGTGGTTGAGAGTCCACCTGCCAATGCAGGGGACACAGGTTCGTGCCCTGGTCCGGGAAGATCCCACATGCCGTGGAGCGGCTGCGCCCGTGAGCCATGGCCGCTGGACCTGCACGTCCGGACCCTGTGCTCGGCAACGGGAGAGGCCCGCGTACCGCAAAAAAAAAAAAAGAATATAATAAATTTCAGACATGTAGTAACCTGTACTTAAGTAATCCAATTTTCTGATAAGTTCAGAGAGAGTACTTATAAACTTGACAATGTACTAGGTAATAAAGTGTCAGTAAGTTTCAAAAAAATGATATAGAGAACACAATATAGTTGAAATGTTAGAATGTGTCTTTTACATATTTTTGTTCTACAGTGTAAGTACATCAGAAGATAGAAACTTTCCAAATGGATTTATATGTAAGTTACCCCGGAGATATTTATAAAATTCTGATATTTCAATGTTGGCATATTTTTTTTCAAGACCATATTGCACTGCGAGTCAGTAACAAACATCAGTAGTCTTCATTCACACTATTGCTATTGTAAAAGGTGAACTGCACAATGTTAATTTATTTTCATTAAGTTTTGTCACACAAAATGATCTGAAAGTCCTTCAATTCTACAATTTTAGAAATGTAGGGTATGCCATATTTTAAATTTCTGAAATGTGGGCCAAACTATTTCTTGCCAAAAGAGTTTCCAAAAGATGTAATTTCACCAAGCATGATAAAACCACCCAGTGCGTTTATAAATGTATGTCTGAATGTCTCAACAGAGATGGATTCAACATTGCCCTGAAATACCAGTGATTCGACTTTATTGCCAACACCTCAAAAGTCTTCAGCCTCAGGCCTGGGCTAAGCCATCTCAAATGTTGTAGAACAGCAAACTGGCATATTGTGTACCTAATTCATCTACAGTTCAAGCCAGCGGAATATATAGTTTTGGTACTGTTTACTTATTCATGGCATGTTTCATTTAAACTTTTTTTAGTACAAAACATGTAATAAATGTACCTAAGTTCTATGTCCTTGCAAAAGATTGCTACCTTGGTGTTGCCAACTAAGGAATGTCACTCGCCACCCATTTCTACAAGAATTGAGTCATTAGCCACTGCACGCACTGACTTGCCGCACGCCCTGGAAAGAACTCAGGGTGAAGATCAGTGATGAGGCCCTCTGTGCTCTGGGAAAAGAGGCAGAACAGGCCCTCAGATAGTTAGATACTTTTAGGAGAAAATTTCATGAACCCAGATTCTTGCATCTTCCCATACTTAGAAAAGCACTAAAATCATTAACTGAGAGACCTGTTCCTCATACTAACAGTAACCTTCTACCAAGATGTGTGCTTGATTGCACATACCTCTTCTCCAAAATCACAAATCTACTGACCTCCCCACCCCCAGGCTCTCTGGAGCAGCTCCTCAGAGCTATTTGAGAGGTGTCTCCTGGGCTATAGTCCTCAGTAAGTCCCCAAATAAAACTGAAACTCACAGCTCTCATGTTGTGCAGTTTTTTCAGTAGACAGTTTATTAGTTCTCTTTTGCTGCTGTAACAAATTGACTATCTCACAGTTCTATAGGATGGATCCAAACTGGGACTCACTGGGCTAAAATCAAGGTGTGGACAGGGCCTTGTTCCTTTCTGGATGCTCAAGGAGAGAGTCTGCTTCCTTGCCTTTCCCAGTTTTAGGGGCCTCCTGTGTTCCATTAGCTCACTTCTATTTTTTAGAGCCAACAACAGCTGGTCTGCTGGGTGAGATCTCACATCACTTCTCTCTGACCCTTTTTCCATCATCGTATCTCTCCCTCTGACCACAGCAGGTTCTCTCTTTTAAGGACTCATGATTAGTTTGGGCCCATCTGGATGATACAGGATAATCATTTTCAAGGGTCCTATCCAAAATAACATCTGCAAAAACTCTTTTGACATGTAAGTGAACATTTTCATGGGTTTCAAGTATTAGGGCATGAACATCTGTGTGGGCCATTATTTTGCCTCTCACACTTGAGTTTAAAAATCAAACAAGTTTAGCATTAACGCTAACCATTGCAGGACTCTTTCCATCATCACTCTCACTTTCTGTGTCGATTTTGACCACTGTGCATTAAGTTTTCAAGACTTTCCTAAATATATAAAAGCAATGCATATTATGCCTTCCATGGATACCATGTCCAAAGATTCTACGGTCACATGAAATTTCTTACTAACAAAAAGTAAATATGATAACAGCTAATATTTACTGAATGCTTAACTCTGTGCCAAGCACTCACTTTATATGTTAGACTTTTTAAATCTTCACCAAAAACCCTATGAGGTGGCTATCAGCATTATTACCATTTTATTTTGATGAATAAGATGAGGCATAATTTGTAGTTAAATTAAATGAGGTGTGAAGTGTTACCAAAAGAAATGATACTAGATGACCTTCAGTACAGTAGTTTCTATAACATACAAACATAGCAGAAACACTACATATTTTACATTACATTCTACCCCCCAAAATGGATTTATTCCTTTCCTCCCTTGGAGTCAAGGGGAAAAGTAGAACAGAATCTGCACATTTCTGTTTCTTTGATTCTGAAAGAAATGCTTCTGCTGGGATTGTGTGTGTGTGTGTGTGCGTGTGTGTGTGTGTGAGAGAGAGAGAGAGAGAGAGAGAGGAAGGGGGAAGGAGAGGGAGAGATTGACTCACTAACAAAAGGGATTTCCTCCAGTTCTATTTTTCATCATTTGTGCCATTTTTGCTCTATGATATCTGTTCAAGACATTATATGTGTATTATTTTGCCTTTGGTGTTTATTAATATGCAGTTATTAATTTGGAGTTACTAATATGCAGGCCACACTAGAACCCAACAATAAATAAAATTCAATTAACAGGGCTGCGGGAGAGCTCAAGGCCAGTCTGCAGGAATGCAGCATTTGATCTTTCTGGATTAAGATTGAGTAACTACAGAGCAGTTGCCAAATTTCTGTGAACTTCCTTGACATAAATCTTTGAGTTACTGAAAAATATTTTTGTTTTGTTCCAAAGTCAGTTTTACGTATTAGTCTGCTGCAAAGCTTTAGACTTGGGTCTGCTTTGAAGAATCCCTTTCTACCAAAATTTACCTTGAATTTTGGCCAGCATTTCAACTTCCCAACTCTTTTTTTTTTTTTTTGTGATAAGAACTCTTAGGGTTTACTCTCTTAACTTTCATATATAACATACAGAACTGTTAATTATATTTATCATGTTGTACATTACATCTCTAGTATTTATCTTTTTTTGTGTGTGTGATAAGAACTCTTAGGGTTTACTCTCTTAACTTTCATATATAACATACAGAACTGTTAATTATATTTATCATGTTGTACATTACATCTCTAGTACTTATCTTTTTTTTTATTCAAACAGAAAGTCACAAAAATTATAATCAGCCTCATCAGTTCACTCAGTCCCATGTAATTAATTTTTTTAAATCTTGATCTTTGTTAGCACTTTTATGAATTCATCAGTTTTCCATTAGTGTTGTGACAATGCTTATTCATTCAGTTCAGCAGTATAGTCAGTTACCAGAAACCTGTACTTGTCAGAGTCTTTTCCATGAATTCCCTGAAGATGAAACCCTTTTATAGGAACATTTTTGCAAAAGCATCAGAGTACACCCAGAACTGTCTGTAAATGACAAAAGACTTAAAAATGACCACGGTTAAAGATTTGATGAAAGTTCATAGCAATTGACAAGGAAATTTAGTTATTTCTGAGGTATACATTTTAAAGTAATAACTAGAATTATGACTTATAACATTATACCAGAACATATAAGATTTTTAGAAATTTCATGTAATGTCTGAAACATTTATATTAACATATTTCCATACAAATAACCCAAAGGAAGTTTAGTATTAGTTGTTTGTTTGTTTGTTTGTTTATACTGCAGGTTCTTATTAGTCATCAATTTTATACATATCAGCATATACACGTCAATCCCAATTGCCCAATCACACCACCATCCCCACCCCACCACGGTTCCAACTCTTTTTTAAAAGCTACATCTTCATGCAAATTAAACTCACTCTGCATACCATTTTCCCTGTCAGATTTCTTAAAAATCCAATGTTTGACAGCACGATGTTGGCAAATCTGTGGGGAAGTAGACACTCTGATATATTCCTAGCTGGTGTGTAAAATGGTCTGACTTCTATGCAGGGCAATATGATAATATTTATAAAAGTTACAAACTCATTTACTCTAAAACCCAGGAATTCCACTTCTGGGAATTTGTCCTACAGATACAGCTGTGTATAATATGAAATGATATGTGTACAGTTTTATTCATCTGCAGCATAGTCTGTAATAGCAAATATTAGAAATGCCCTTCAAGTGTCCTTCATTAAGAGATTAGCTAAATAAATGATGGTATTGTCCCACAATTGAATAATACACAACTAAAAAAATTAATAAAGTAAAGGAAGCTCTTTGTGTGTACTGATGTAAGGTAACTTCCAAGGTACATTGTTAAGAGAAAAAGGCAAAGTGTGGAACACTCAATATAATGTAACATTTTTTGTGTAAAAGGGGGAGAAAATAGGAATATTTATACTCATATTGCTTGAACTTGCATAGATAGATAATCACTGGAAGGATGAATCAGAAAGTAAGAAATGGAGGCAGGGGAAAAAGGATAGACAGGGTCAGGGTGGGGAGCAAAACTCCTCAGTGTATGACTTGTGATAGGGTTTTGACTTTTGGACAGTGAAAATGCATTACCTTCTCAAAACAAAACAAAATAAACAAAACTTTCCAAAGGAAAAAAAGATTTGTCATTCCATTGTTCACAAATATTTCTAAGCATGTTATACGTTTTGAAAATCTTGTATATGAACTCAAGGCATTCAGGAGGTGTGAACAAGGGAGGAAAACACAACAAAGTCTCCGAGAAGAAAACTTAGAACCATCAGATGAGAGAAAGCTAGGTCCAGAAAGTCATAAAATGACAAAGTGACATAATTTTCTAGCTAGAAAGAGTTAAATGTTACCTAATCATTTTTACAGATTAATCAAACTGAGGCTGGAAGTGTTAAGCGGTGTTGCCACAACCACTGCTCTGATTTACGGACAATCCCAGGGCCCCTGATTAACAATCTCAGTGCTCATTTCTTTATATCTTGATGCTCTCTATTGATTAATGATACCCCCTCTAATGAGGTGGAAATAACACGTGCCAAGTAACTTAAGCGTTTTAACATACATTAACTAGTTTGATTATCACATTATATTATTATGGTAAGGTAGTATAGTGTAATAGTTAAGATTGTGGGCTCTGGAATCAAACTTTGAATCTCTGCCTCATCGCTTACTCGCTGTGAGATCTTGGACAAATTATTTAACTTCTCAAGCCTCAGCTTCCTCATTTGCAGATTGAGAATATAACAGTACCCACCTGAAAGGGTTGATGTGAAGAGTAAATGGAGTAATGCACATGAAGCGCTAGCTTGGCACCTAACATGTGCTCCCTGAATGTTATTTCTGTTATTGCTTTTATTTTACAGATGAGAAACTGGGATTTGGGGGAATGGTTGAGTATCTTGCCCAAGGACGCATAGTTAAGAAGTGGTGGGTCAAGAACTCAATCTAGCTTTTCTCACTTAAAATTCTCATACTCTTTCCATCCCTATATAATCCTTAGATTCAATGCACTTCGTTTTCCTCTCATTACAGCAGTTTTTCTACTTTGGCTTGCTCAGTCAATATGAGCCTTTGTAGAAAAAAGAAAAGATAACCTGATGTATTTGGATGGGAGCAAAGGAAAAAATCTCTTGTATGCAATCAGATTTTATTTTGTTGTCATCATAGGATCTAACAGATTATAAATAAATGTTAATTATTTTGTGTATGCTAACATTATATTCATTGACATCTAATTGTTGGTTAGAAAAGGTTTTTCTCACATAAAGAAGCTGATTTAATCCAGACAAGATTAAATGTATAATATATATAAATACAAGTATGTAAAAATTTTTTATGTATAAATGATACAATGAATTATATACACATAAATGATATATATTATTTTTATAAAAGTATACATATTATATATAAATGTTTACATGTTTACAATTTCTGCACATGTGCAGAATTCAGTAAAATGTCTTTGTATTATAAAAATGTGAAGAAGTTAACATCCAAGTGTATAACAATGATTCTATATTTGTATGTATTGCAAAATGACCACCACAATAAGTCTAGTTAACATCCATCACCACACATAGTTACAATTTTTTTTGCTTCTGTATATACTATACTCATATATACATTATACGTATATATTTTTATATAATTTATAAACAACTCCAATATCCCATCAGCAAGTAAATAGATAACCGAATCGTGTTATGTCCATCAATAGAATACAAGTCAGCAATAAAAAAAGGAATGATTTGCTGATAAACACAACAACGGAGAAAGAAGAGAAAGAAGCCAAACACAAAAGATTGCATATTGTATGATTCCAGGATATTAAGTCTAGAATGGACGCAAAGTCAATGGTGATAAAAATCTGATCAGTGGTTGCCTGGGTTTGAGGATGAGGAAGTGCTGACAGCAGGAAGTGTGAAGGAACTTTCTGAGGTGATGCAAATATCCGATATGTTCATTGTAGTGGAGATAACTAGTTTGTGTATATTTGTCAAAACTCATAGAAGAGTATACTTAAAATGTAAGCATTTTATTTTATATTATATTGTATATAAAATATGCCTCCATGGAGTTGGTTTAAAAACACATCTCCCTCCATCTACTGTTCTATTTCTCTGTTCCCTTTTACAGAAAAATTCCTTAAAAGAGTTATGTGTATTCTGTGTTCCTTTTCTCTTCTCCCGTTCTCTATTCAAACCATTAAAGTCAGACTTCCACTTCATCACTTCACTGAGATTGCCTGAAACAAGGTAATCAATGACTTCCTCGTGGTAAATATCATGGTCAATTTTCAGCCCTCTCTGATCGACCAGCAGCATTTGTCATGTTAATTACTTTTCCCCTCTACAAATGCTTCCTCCCCTCGTCTTTAAGGACTCATTTTTAAATTTTTAAATTTTTTTTTTTTTTGCCGCGCCACACGGGAGCATACAAGATCTTAGTTCCCTGACCAGGGATTGAACCCGCACCCCCTGCAGTGGAAGCATGGGGTCTTAACCACCGGACCACCAGGGAAGTCCCAAGGACACATTTTTTTAAACTGAAGTATAGTAGTTGATTTACAATGTTGTGTTAGTTTCTGGTGTACAGCAAAGTGATTCAGTTATATATATATGTTTATATTCTTTTTCAGATTCTTTGCCATTATAGGTTATTACAAGGTATTGAATATAGTTCCCTGTGCTATACAGTAGGACCTTGTTGTTATTTATTTTATATATAGTAGTGTGTATCTGTTATCCCAAACTCCTATTTTGTTCCTTCCCCCACCCCCTTTCCCCTTTGGTAACCATACATTTGTTTTCTATGTCTGTGAGTCTGTTTCTGTTTTGTAAATAAGTTCATTTGTATCATTTATTTTTTAGATTCCACATAATATCATATATTTGGCTTACTTCACTTAGTATGATAATCTCTAGGTCCATTCATGTGGAAATAATGCAAATGCATTATTTCATTCTTTTTATGGCTGACTAGTATTCCATTATATATATAAGTGAGTAGTATTCCATTGTATATATATATCACATCTTCTTTATCCATTCTTATGTTGATGGACACTTACGTTGCTTCCATGTCTTGACTGTTGTAAATAGTGCTGCTATGCACAGTGGGGTGTGTCTCGAATTAGAGTTTTCTCCAGATGCATGACCAGGAGTGGGATTGCTGGATCATATGGCAACTCTATTTTTAGCTTTTTAAGGAACCTCCATATTGTTCTCCGTAGTGGCTGCACCAATTTACATTCCCACCAACAGTGTAGGAGGATTCTTTTTTCTCCACACCCTCTCCAGCATTTATTATTTGTAGACTTTTTTTTTTTTTTTTTTTTTTTTTGCGGTATGCGGGCCTCTCACTGTTGTGGCCTCTCCCGTTGCGGAGCACAGGCTCCGGACGCGTAGGCTCAGTGGCCATGGCTCACGGGTCCAGCCGCTCCACGGCATGTGGGATCTTCCCGAAC
>NW_021703784.1:21568931-21594648 GCF_005190385.1 Monodon monoceros
TCTCACTGTTGTGGCCTCTCCCGTTGCGGAGCACAGGCTCCGGACGCGTAGGCTCAGTGGCCATGGCTCACGGGTCCAGCCGCTCCACGGCATGTGGGATCTTCCCGGACCGGGGCACGAACCCGTGTTCCCTGCATTGGCAGGCAGACTCTCAACCACTGCGCCACCAGGGAAGCCCTATTTGTAGACTTTTTGATGATGGCCATTCTGACCAGTGTGAGGTGCTGCCTCATTGAAGTTTTGATTTGCATTTCTCTGATAATTAGTGATGTTGAGCAACTTTTCATGTACCTATTGGCCATCTGTATTTCTCCTTTGGAGAAATGTCTATTTAGGTCTTCCGCCCATTTTTTTGGTTGGGTTGTTTGATTTTTTGATATTGAGCTGTATGAGCTGTTTGTATATTTTGGAAATTAAGCCCTTGTCAGTCACATTGTTTACAAATATTTTGTCCCATTCTGTAGGCTGTCTTTTCATTTTGTTGATGATTTCCTTTGCTGAGCAAAAGCTTTTAAGTCCCATTTGTTTATTTTTGCTTTTATTTCTCTTACCTTGGGAGACTGACCTAAGAAAACATTGCTACAATTTATGTCAGAGAATGTTTTACCTATGTTCTTTTCTAGGAGTTTTATGGAGTCATGTCTTATATTTAGGTCTTTAAACCATTTTGAGTTTATTTTTGTGGAAGGTGTAGGGGAGTGTTCTAACTTCATTGATTTACATGTGGATGTTAAGGACATATTTCTTGGTTCTGCTCCCTCTCAGTCTCCCTTGCTGGTTTGTCCTCATGTCCCCAACCCTAAATGTTGGAGTGCCCCTGAGATCAGTCCTCAAACCTTCTATTTGTCCTTTTTCTGCTGGGTGATCTCATGCAGGCTCCTGACATTAAAAGTATATCTATAAGGAATTCCCTGGTGGTCCAGTGGTTAGGACTTGGTGCTCTCACTGCCAGGGCCCCAGTTCAACCCCTGGTCAGGGAACTAAGATACTGCAAGCTGCGTGAGCTAAGTAAATAAATAAATAAACACACACACACACACACACACACACACACACACACACACACACACAAAGCATAAATGTATACCTCCAGCTCAGGCCTCTAGTCAGGATTCCAAATCTGATTTTCTAACTACTTACTTGACATCTCTACTTGAATGTCTAAAAGGCCTCTCAAATTAACATATGCTAAATCACATTACTGACTTCTGAATCATCTCCATGAGAAAAATTTCCTCTTCCTAGTCTTCTCTGTCTCAACTAATGGAAACTCTGTCCTCTGCTTTTCTCAGGCTAAAAACCTTGTAGCCATCCTTGAGGCCTTACTCCTCATCCAAACAATCCACCAGCAAATCCTGTCAGCTCTATCCTTAGGATGTTTTAAAATTAGCCCACTTCTTATGCTTCAGCTGCTACCACCCTGGTAGCAAGCCACCATCCTTTCTTGCCTGTATTATTGTAATATCCCCCTATTGTATCTCTCCTTATACATTTGCTATCCCTGTAGTTTCTTCTCAACACAGGTTTTATTAAAAATTTAAGTCGGATCATGTCATTCCTCTGCTCAAAATACTCAAATGGATTCCCATTTCATTCAGGGCAGGAGTAAGAGCCTTATAGTGGCTTATAAGACCCCACCTGGTCTGCTCCCTCCTGATCTTATTTCCTACCCCTCACCTGTTCTGTTCCAGCCACTCAGGTCTTCTACCTCAGGGCCTTTCACTTGCTGTTCCTTCTGCCCAAAATGTTTTCCCGCAGATAACTACATACCTCACTCACTCACTTTCTTTAGGTACCTTTTCAAATATTACATTTTTAGTGAGGTCCTTGAAAATCACAGAATAGCAACTGCCCACCACCCCGTACTCCTTATCTCCTCTCCCTTGCTTTACTGTTTTCTACAGCACTTATTTGCTATCTCACATTCTTTATGTTTACTTGCTTATTTACTGTCGGTCTCCATATCCACCCTTCCCCATCTCGTAGAAGATACTCTTCAGGAGGGTAGCAACTTAATTTTTTAAATTTAATTTAATTTTTTAATTGAAGTATAGTTAATTTACAATATCATGTTAGTTTCAGGTGTACTGCACAGTGATAGATATATATATATATATATTCCTTTTCAGATTCATTTCTCTTATAGGTTATTATGAAATATTGAGGATAGTTCCTTGTGCTATACAGCAGGTCCGTTTTGGTTATCTATTATATACGTGGTATGTGTATATGTTAATCCCAGCCTCCTAATTTATCCCTCCCCCCACCCCTCTTTCCCCTTTGGTAACCATAAATTTGTTTTCTATGTCTGTGAGTCTCTTTCTGTTTTGGAAATAAGTTCATTTTGTATCACTTTTTAGATTCCACATATAAGTGGTATCATATGATATTTGTCTTTGTCTGGCTTACTTCACTTAGTGTGATCATCTCTAGGTCCATCCATGTTGCTGCAAATGGCATTATTTCATTCTATTTCATGGCTGAGTAATATTCATATATATACCACATCTTCTTTATCCATTCATCTGCTGATGGACATTTAGTTTGCTTCCATGTCCTGGCTATTGTAAATAGTGCTATGAACATTGAGGTACATGTATCTTTTTGAATTATGGTTTTCTCTGGATATATGCCCAGGAGTGAGATTGCAGGATCATATGGTAGCTCTATTTTTAGTTTTTAAAGGAACCTCCATACTCTTCTCCATAGTTGGTGGGTGTACCAATTTACATTCCCACTAATAGTGTAGAAGTGTTCCTTTTGCTCCCCACCAAGAGGGTAGCAATTTTAATATACTCCCAACGAGTATATTAATACTCTTATTTAAATAAATCAATGTTTTTTCATAGTAGGCAGTCAATAAATATTAGCTGAAAGAATTAATGAACTAAAGATATTTATCCTTGGACTTGAGAGTAGAAGTAAAGTGAAACCACCAGAAATGCAATTCCAAGGTTAGAAATATGTAGATAACATGGTGGACCAGATTTCCCTGAGATAAGGAAGGCAAAGGAACTAGAAAGCTATATAAGCAATGCGTTCACTTAGAACTCAAGACCCAGGTCAGTTCCTGTGATTCTAATAGAGGTAGCAATTATCACAGAAGATCTTCCAGAAAGGGAACCTTTGCATATTGAAAATAGTAACCAAGGATCACTGAAAATGAATGGAAGTTTCCAGCTTCCATAAGCTCCCACTAACCAAAGCAAGTATTTACTCTTATGGAACGCTGGAACTTTCCTCCAAAGAAGAAAATGTGTCCAGGAGGTACGATCAAAAACCATTTAAGGGCTTCCCTGGTGGCGCAGTGGTTGGGAGTCCGCCTGCCGATGCAGGGGATGCGGGTTCGTGCCCCGGTCCGGGAGGATCCCATGTGCCGCGGAGCGGCTGGGCCCGTGAGCCATGGCCGCTGGGCCTGAGCGTCCGGAGCCTGTGCTCCGCAGCGGTTGAGGCCACAGCGGTGAGAGGCCCGCGTACCGCAAAAAAAAAAACACAACAAACCATTTAAACTCCTTCTGTCCAGGAATAGAGCTTCACAGAGTCACATTTAAGTATAATGTTAAGGGAAGATGTAGTAGAGTTCTGCTTAATTTGAAGACTGCAGACAAAGCCATAATGGGGAAATTTAGGCAGCATTGGTCATTTTCGTCCAATAGATGGAGCCAGAGTAGAAAAGACACAATTTTTGGCAGATTTTGAAATCTCACAGAGAGATTAGAATGGGGAATCTACTGTGGATTCCAGCCCCTAAGAGCCCATTAGGCATCCAGCCAGGGCTCTCTCCAGTCAGTTGGTGTGCGGGGAGGGGAAGGAGCCTGAAATGAGCTCAATGAACTCATAGAGTATATAGCAGGGAAAAGCAATGTGCAATGGAAAGAAAACAAATCTGATTTTAATTTGAACACCAAGGGTTTGTTTTTGCAAGTGTGCAAAACTTTGCACTTTAGGAACCGAGATGGGATGGAGGTGGATTTGTGACACTCTTTGGATTAGAAATAAAAAATTAGTACTTATATTAAAATTATAGGGCTAGTCCTTGTATTAAAATTAAAGCCATAGGGATGTGGTTTTATGGTAAACACATGTGTACTAGAAGGAAAGAAAGAAAAAAGTGTAAAAGAAGTCTTGTGATTCCAATTACTGACTGATTAATAACCAGATACATAAAGTTTATTCAAAATTTGAACATTGTGATGCTAATAAAATCTATTGAATTACAAATATTGGATTATAGTTTGTGGATGCACTTAGTACTCTATGACTTTTAAGATGGTCTCCCATAGATCTTCCTGACAGCAAACCTCAGAGGCAGAAATTGATAATTAGTCCAAGATTAACGACGCAATTAGTAAAAAATGACCCTGTCTTATGTACCTGCACTCCTTTGCTGTAAGCTCCTGTCAACCACCAAGAGTCAGCTTCCCCCTTGACTTTTTGAACAGATTTTGTGGGTGTGACTGAATAAGAATACATTTCTGAAGAGAGGGGAGCTGTGCTTTGGGGAGTGAGATGACATGGTGTTGGTGAAGAAAGAGTGGCAGGAAGGGGAGCTGGGGCTAAAAGAGCTTGGAATCATAGGCCTGTCCCTCTCTTATCCAGCTGGTGGGGGGAGGGCAGGGATCATAATGCTCCATCCTCTCTCTTCATCAACCTGTGAGGAGAGTAGGGGAGAGAAGAACCAGGGAAATCTCATAAGATTCCTGGGCTGCATAAGGGCCTCCAGGAATGTAAAGTGAGACCAGTCAATGAGGTTGCATGCTGTTCTTCTGCTACACTCAATGGGGGCAGACAAGGGCATAGGGTTGATACCTGGATTTAACAAGGTTGGGGTGGGCCAAGGGAATAAAGTACCATGAGATGGAAAAGGGAGATTAGGGTATATTCAAGGAGGTGATTATAATGATTGGCTACTGAATTTCAGTTGGATAAGAAGATAAATGAGAAAGGAAAGTCACAGGCACAGTCTGAGCCTATTCTCAGTGTCCAGGGTTATAGAAGGACAAATGCCATAAGAAAGCAAGGAGGAACCTTGCCCTGATGGCATCTGACAGCGAGTAGAACCCAATCTCTAACCAGTGATTCAATTTCCCTGCCTTAAACGACTCTTGGGTCCACTGGTTCATTCTCATCCCTCAGGCTATGGTGAAGCCTTCTGTGACTTCCTCAGCTAACACAGGTCCTCTCTGCTGTTCCAGTCACACACCAGTAATTATTTCATTTATTTGTTTGCGTGTTTACTATCTGCCTCTTCTGTTAGAATATAAGCTCCATGAGGTCAGGGACCTCATCTGTTCCATTTCCCACAGCATCCTTAGCACCCAGCAGACAGTCCAGCACACAGGAAACCTTCTATAAATATTTGTTGAATGAATTAACTGATATTCTGGACTGGTTCAAGTGCCAAGCACTATACTAAGGCTTTTACATACATTTTCTCCTTTATCTCTCATGAGATAAACATTCACTATGAAAAAGCTAAAGCTTTAATAGGTTCACAATTTGACCAAGGGCACATAACAAAGCTGAGAATTATAACTAAGTCTTTCTGATTCTAAAACCTCTGCTCTCACCTTAGTAACTTTCATAAATAAATAAATAGTTTGTAAACTAAGCAATAGTGCATTATGCCAAGGTTTTCACAAAAAGCCAAGGAAAAAAATAGGAGATGCAAGAAAAGTGGCTGTGGCCCTAACTTTTATTACTGCTCTGACATTTGCTCATGTGCTAGGCACCCCATACATTCCATACATTTCAAAATCAAATGTGCTTTCTGATATTGGGTTCAAATTTCAAAGGAGAAGATCCAAGATCTTCTTTAAGGGCCACTATCCCTTCTCACCATACCTCCGTCTTCTTCTTTCTTTGTCTGTAGCTCATGCCTCCTTTCAACTCACCACATCCCTTCTTCACTCTCTGGGCACACTCTAAACAGAGATACAGAATTAGACTGAGTTGCTGTACTATTACAAGAAGAAAGATCGGGTGTAGGACATGTAAAAAATAGTCAAACTTAGACAAAGAGGGGTACTGAGAAGGTATGAAAAGTAAAAAAACAAAAAAATTAGAGTGCCCCCAAATCTGTATCACCTATAGAGAAAGATCTGGGATCCCAGAAATATGTGTGTATGTGTGAGTGAGAGAGAGAGGAACCTTGCCCTGATGGGGAGGGCAACCTCCTTATTTCTTTTATATAACCCATATATAAAAGAAATAGTGTGAAATTGAGAAGCAACTTGTTGCATTAGTACTTGGAACAAAAATGTGATATGAATCTGTTATTCTTTTAATAATATGAATGTCACAATTAAGACTAAAACTAACAAATAGAAATAAAAGACCCAGCTTAAAATCTCAAGTTTTCAGAAATAATATTCTATTTGCATCTCCTGGCACTGCTGCAAAATGAGACTCATACATACAAAGTCCAGAAAGGAACTAAATTACAGTGCTTTAAAAGAAAACAATTATTCCTGGCATACTCTAAACTTTCCTTAAATAAGTTAAAAGAAGGCAGAGTTACAAAAATCCTTATTCATAGCCTACACAAAAACCCCTATGGAGGCAATTGGCTATTTGCCCTAGGATGTGTCAGAAATGGGATGAAAATGTGAACATTTTGCACTTGTTCAGGTTCAGGTTGGGGAGCAGCCAAGCCTGTGGTTCCTGGAAGTCTGACTAGGGACCTGGTTTGCTTTGTCTTCTTACCACCCACTACATGTTTTGCAGGGACAGGCTTGCAGGCCTCAAAGGGTATTGTTACTGTTCCTTGTGAGGCTAGGAAGCCAGAAGGAAGCTAAGGGTATCATTTCCTACCCCACACCATTCTCCCACTGTTGTTTGTCTATAGGAGTAATGCTAATGCCTATAATACTGTATCCTGCTGCCTGAGGCTGGGGTGTTCCCATCAGATGAGTGATACAGGAGATGGGGCTTTCTGTTCTCCATGCACAGATGGGCATGTCACTCACAGTCTCCACAATCCAAAGGAGAAAGGTAATTTCTCCAAAACTATATCTTTTTTTTTTTTACTTTTTAAAAAATACTTTTGTTTTTAATACAGAAAAATAAATGTGAATGTTTTATTTTTTTTCTCTTAAGAGCTACTCACCTTTGTTTCCTCTCTAAGGGGGAAAGAAAAAATATTTAATAATTAGTGTTTGGGATAACAGGGAAGCTCCATTCTGAAACAAATTCCAACTGGATCAAAGATGTAAATGTATAAAAGAAAATCTAAAGGTACTGAAAGAAAGCATAGAAAGGATCTGCATTACATACAGTGGACTGACCATATGCTTTTATCTTTTCTCCCTGTAGTAGGATAAATAACGACTCCCAAAGATATGTCCATGTCCTAATCCCCAGAACCTATGAATGTTACTTTAAATGACAAAGACGTTACGATATGATTAAGCTAAAGCCCTTGAAATAGGGAGATTATCCTGGATTATCTGAGTGGGCCCTAAATGCAACAACAAGCATCTTTATAGGAGAGAGAAGAGACAGGTGTGACACACACACAATAGAGAAGGCAATGTGATCCCAGTGGCAGAGATTGAGGTGATGCAGCCAACAAGCCAAGGAATGCTAGCAGCCACCAAAAGCTGGAAGGGCTAGGAACAGATTTTCCCCTGGAAGCTCCAGGAAGAATGTGGCCCTGCCAACACCTTGATTTCAGTCCGGTGAAACTGATTTCAAATTTCTGGCCTCCAGAAATGTGAGAGAATAAATTTCTGTTGTTTTAAGTCACCAGTTTAGTGGTAATTTGCGTAGCATCCCTAGAAAACGAATATACTTCTGGATCCACCCAAACTCCACCAAAATAACAGTTAAGGGAGGGAAAATGATACAACTCATAAAGATAAAGAGAGCAGCAGAAAAGAATTTCCATAAATTTTTGGAAGATGGAAAAATGAATGAGAGGCAACTTACTCATCAGAGTAGAGAAAACTGCAACCCTAAGAGCCAGGAGAAAGAGCTGTGAACAAGCCGGGAGTCATTTCTCCCAGAGCTGTCAGCTCAGGGTCACCAAGCACCCTACAGGGGCGGGAGCAGGGAGTGGGGCTGAAACTGGAGGAGACTGGCAGTAAGAATGCGACTTTGGGTCGCTTGCCCCATCCCCTGCTTGATACTGGTCAGCCAAGAGTGAGGTGCATCCCTGTTTCTGGCCTCCCCAACCTCAGTCCATTCCCCTAATCTCACCACCACTGACATTCCTTCTGTTGGAGGGAACTGGTCTCAAGGTTCTTCCTAGAAAGAAGCAGGGGGGCTGGGAGATGCCACACAGGGCCGCCTGGTCTTCCCGCCACCCCTCTCTGCCGAGAAGGAAGGCATGCTTTTTGATGGCCCAATAGCAACGTCTGCCACATTATCCTAACATTTCAGAACACTGGGAATAAAGAGAAGATCCTGAAAGCTTCCCGAATGAAAAAAACCTAGTCACTTCATGTACAAAAGATCAGCAATCTGACTGGCATAAGACTTTAAAACAGCAATACAAGATACTAGAAGACAATAAGGCAACACCCTCAAAATTCTGAGATAAAACAGCCTATAACTGAAAAGTTTCTATCCAGCCAAACTCCTGCCAAATGTAAGGGGAAAATAAAGACATTTTCAGACATGCAAGTTTTGAATAATTTGCCCACAACACATCATTTAGGAGGAAGTTACCAAAGAGCATAATTCAACACAATGTGGAGTGAACAAGACCCCAGAAGACACGGATTCCAGAAAAAAACAAAACAAAAAAAACAGAGGATGCGCCCAGGAGAGTGGCAAAGGGGAAGTCCTAGGGTGATGGATGTTTATCACACCTGGCAAGCAACCATCCCTAGAACAGAGGCCTGTGCAAGTGTGAAGGGGAGTCATTTAAGGAAAATATGGAACTGATAGATTATTTAATGAGTTTGAGAATTTGGGGGAAAAATTATTACTAAGAGTTTGCCAAGTCTGTTAGATCATCTGGGGGAAAAAAGTGATGATATGTAGAAAACTAAGCAATTTGGCCAGGGGGTTAGCAATTATGAATGGCAGGAAAAACAAGGTTATACAAGAAGAAGATATGATTATGATATACTATATGGTTCAGTGGTGAATAATATTTGATAGTCATAATTATATAAACACTGACTTTTGACCTAACTAGACATTTCAATATAATTATTTTGGGAAAAGAGGAGGGAGGAAAGCAGGGAGAGTTAGAGCTGGGTAAGAAGTCGAAAGCCTCAACGATTTCCTTTCTAAGATTCTAATCTGTACATATTTTTGACACATGTACAAAGATTTATGTATAAAGAAGTTCACCACATCACTGAACAAGAAATAGCAAAACAGAGACAACTTAAGTATCTGTCAGTTGGAGGCTGGTTAAACAGATCATGGTTAAATGGAGTACAATGAAACCTTTAAAAAAAGCCAAACAATAAACGATGACATGAACAACCAGACAGTGAAAACAAAACAGAACCAGTGGGGAGAGGTGGGTCCAATACACTACCACTTTGAGGGGAAAATAAATATATGTATCAATATATTCACATGCACAAACACTAAATCTTGTGTATCTGCAATTTCTGGAAAGATACACAAAGAACTGCTAATAGTGACTGCTTCTGTGGAGGGGAACTTTGATCAGACAAGCAGGGATAGGACCTGCTTTTCACTATACACCATTTTGTTATTTAAAAATTTATGCCAGTAAATGTGTTACCTATTCAAATGAAGAATTTTTTAAAGGAAGGGAAAAACCAAACTGGCAAAAGGAAGAAAAAAAACAGGAACAACATAATTAGCCCTCCTTAGTATCTCAGCTTAATACATCAAACATCATCTTAAAATGTCATTTCTGTATTTTTAGCTTTTTTCCTTTAGGTGGCAGCAACTGCATTTTTTTTATACTGTCTATCTGTCTAGCCTTGAGGATCAGTTCAACAGAAATGTTTGGATTTTCCCTTTTCATAAGAAAAATTTCTTAAAATGTTTAAGTATATATTGATGAAATGCATGGTCTGGAAATGTGCCCAAGTATTGTTATGCAAAATAATAATAATAAGTTTAAAAGCATGTTACAAATTTGTGGAAATGTAAAACAGACTGGGAAGATATTCCTCAAAATGTTGACAGTGATTATCTCTGGGTAGTAGAACAATTAACAGGTGAATTTGTTTTTCTCTTTGAGCCTTTCCAAATTTTCTACAATGAACATGGTATTTTTAAAAACCTTGTTTATCCTCCAAGCCTGATGGGCTTAAGTGTCATCTGGCATCCAAACATTTCCAATATCGCTGAGCTCTTTAATTTCTTAACTGTGAGTGAGACATTCTAGTTATAATCAATTCTGAGGGGATGTGGCAAGGATACCTATAAGCTCCCCACTAAACTGGGAGGCCAAGACTCACAAACATTTGCACCTTTGTTGCCTAGCACACATCTGGTCCATTTCAGGTATTCAAAGACCATTTGTAGCACTGTTAAATTGCAGTGAGTTTTCAGGGAAAGGTAAAAAGCTTCCTAACCAATTCCTTATTCCTGGAGTAGTGAGGGGTAGTCCTTGTAGAGCTATTTCTGATGGCTAGCAGAAAGGGTTCTCCCATCTCAAATAAACAGGGCCACAGCATGACTCCTGGTCTCCAGAGGAGCCTGTGGGATCGTGAGTAGATCTGCCAGGTGAGTCATTGCAGTGGGACAGTGCAGGTGGACTCTGTGCTGGCTCAGGAAAATGACCCCATCTCCGCTCTTTGAAAAGGTGCATCAGCATATTTATCTGTGAGACAGAAAACAAATCTGGTGTGTGATTTATAAATCTCTCAAATACAGGAATGAAAATTGGCATGGGACACCAAAGGAGAAGAGTGAGAATAAAAAGGTCAGGTGCCATATGACCCAGCACTTCCATTTCTGGGTATATAACCATAAGGAATGACAGCAGGGATTTGAACAGATATTTGTACACCCATGTTCATAGCAGCATTACTCACAATAGCCAAAAAGTGAAAGCAACCTGTGTCCAACAACAGACGAACAGATAAACAAAATGCATACACATACAGTGGAATATTACTCAGTCTTTAAAAGGAATGAAGTTCTAACACATGCTACATTGAAACTTGAGGACATTATACTAAGTGAAATAAGCCAGTCACAGAAGGACAGATATTGTATGATTCCACTTATCCAAGGCATCTAGAGTAGTCAAATTCATAGGGACAGAATGTAGAATGATGTTTGCTAGGGATTGGGGTGGAGGGAGAAATGGGGAATTACTGTTTAATGGGTACAGAGTTTCAATTTTTCCAGACGAAAAGAGTTCTGGAGGTGGATGGTGTTGATGGTTACACAATAATGTGAATATACTTAAAGCCACTGAACTGTACACTTAAAAATGGTTGAAATGGTAAATGTTATATATATTTTATTGCCAAAAAAATGCCTATATATGGAATGAGGAAGTAAGAAATATTTTCCTATATTTTACCAATATCTTAACAAGAAGAAGTTGGATGTTTATTCCAGAACTGTTCAGTAATATAGCCTTGAATTATTTGTGAATGTTAATAATGTTTGCTAACATCTAATGAGTCAGGAACTGTTTAAGGGATTTATGTTCATTATCTTAATTCTCAAAACATATGAGGTAGCCTGTGAGGTAAATACTTTTTATTATGGTCATTTTCAAGTTCAGAAAAGTGAGGCTTAGAAACTTTAAATCATTTTCCCAGGGTGCAGGTTTCGTACCTGGTAGAGCCCAGATTTGACAGATTTATTACTGTTAAGCATATTGCTCTTTTCAGAGTTTGGATTCTGCTTTTTATAATAAAAAGTTTTTTGATTTTCTTAGTCTTAACACTTTGTCCTTAAACAAGAAATTTCTAAGGAAATAAATCTGAATCAGGAGAATCCAAATGATAGGCCAGAGGATATGAGTTGAACAGCAATCCTTACCAAATTGTGCCTAAAACAATACTTTGGCAAGTAGCCCCGCAAATTTACTATGGAGTTGGGGTACTTAAGTCTAAGTCCAAAAGTAAGGGGACTGGAAAAGCAACAATGACCAAATATTCCTTTTGGGGTAAAACTAATTTTGTAAAATAATTCTAAAATATCACTTTAATTTTTTCTTTAACTTTCAGACTTTATAACTGTAATTTCTGGCACATTGTTCAGCATTATGTTTTTCAATAAGCATAAACTGAGCAAAACATTTGAATAAACTAAGGAATTCAGAGATTAATTCGTCTGTTAATTTATGGGACTCCATCTTCCCCCAAAGGATTAACTGGATGTGCTACTGCATTTGCTTTTCAAACACGTTTTAATACACGCACACACACAAAATGGTGGATTATGCACATGCATTTTCCTCTACTACCTCCCATATTCCCATGAAAGTGACAGAAAAAGTCTTTAAAGAGAATGAGATAATAACAGGAATAGGAAACAAGAAATAGCGTCATCAGCAGATAAGAAGTTTTGAGAAATTTCTGAAAGACAGAAAGCAGATGGATGGACTGAGAGAAAGTGTATGGAAAACTTCAGGCCAGGGCACAAGAAACAAGCATGTGTTTTCCTAAGGGGGGCCCAGATGGGAGCTCACACTCAGTCAACAATATGCTGATGGGCTGTGGGGCTATGTAAGTGGCCTCATTAAAGAACTAGATTCAGTGCCTAGGGCCAGCTGAGCCACTTTTCTTTGACCTGTGCAAACAGAGCTTGGCAGCTGAGACTTTTGCCCTTGGGCTAAAAGCCAGCCCACTGCCCTCTAGGAAGCAAGCCAGCACCTCAGAGAGGGTTCTTGGTGAGGATTTTGTGGCCTAAGCTGTAAAGGATAATGATAATGAAGAAATTCTGAATCTCTGCAATAAACTCAGAGTTCATTGTACTTAAATCAGACTCAAAATGCACCTCCACGCACTCCACCTGGAAACTTCTGGTTCCCCCAGCCTGCTTGCTTGCTTTTTGCCCACAGGGGGCCCTACAGAGAAGCTTTCCTGTCTGCAAACCCCACCTACTTATACAAAAGCTGTCAGTCATTCTATTCAAGAGCTTCTTGGGGAAACAAATCTAAACAATTGAAGAGGAAACCCACACAAGCTACCTCTACTAAATTAAGGTGTTTGTTTAGTTCTTAATTCATTCGTATAAATGGACAGCAGGGAACATCAAACTTGTGAGAAAAAACAATGCAAAAGTGAAAGACTTAGAAAAATAAATTAAATAACTGAGGCTGAAGGAAAAAGATAATCCAAGTGGTTAAAGAGAATTTTTTTAAAAATATGGGGCTTCCCTGGTGGCGTAGTGGTTGAGAATATGCCTGATAATGCAGGGGACACGGGTTCGAGCCCTGGTCTGGGAGGATCCCACATGCTGTGGAGCAACTAGGCCTGTGAGCCACAACTACTGAGCCTGCACGTCTGGAGCCCATGCTCCGCAACGAGAGAGGCCGCGATAGTGAGAGCCTTGTGCACCGTGATGAAGAGTGACCCCCACTTGCCACAACTAGAGAAAGCCCTCGCACAGAAACAAAGACCCAACACAGCAAAAATAAATAAAATAAATTAATAAACTCCTACCCCCAATATCTTCTTAAAAAAAAAAAAACCACAATTAACACACACAAATCAATCACATTCCTAATACCTATATTAGTCAATTAAGAAAATTAATATTTAAAATATTTCCAATAAGAGCAATAAAAATGTTAATTGTATCACCAGCGGAATTTATAACCTACTGCATTTTTAAGACAATTATAGTCTGTGATAAAAAGTAACAATCAGAGAACTTGAAAGAGTTCTTAGAAACTAAAAATTAAAATTTCAGTGGAATTGCTAAATAATATAGACACAATAGAAGATCAAGTTTGTTACCTGGAAGATAAAGTAAAGGAAATAAAAAGACAGAGAATATGAGAAAAAACGAACACACGTGGAAGTTAGTAATAGGAAATCTAATATTTATCTAAATGTGATTCTAGAAGGTATAGGGACTATGGAGAAAAAGAAATAGTCAAGCAGATAATAAAATAAATTTCTTCACACTAAAGAGTTTTTAGATTGACAAAGCCCACCAATTACAGAGAAGGAAAAACAAACAAAAGCACATCTAGACACTATGGTGAAATTTTAGAATTCTAAGAAGAGGAAGAAATCCTAAAAGCTTCCAAAGACAGGAGATATAAAAAAGAACAATAATCAGACTGTCATCCAATTTCTTTTCAGCAATACTAGTACCAGAAGACAACTAATTAATAAAACAAATATATATTGAGTATATACTGTGTGTTAGACACTATTTTAGATCCTTCGGATAAATCAATGAATCAAACAGACCAAAATCCTGCTCTGGTGGATCTTATATTCTATTGGCAAAATGTCCAAAATCCTGAGGGGAAAAAATGAATCTTAGTATTCTAAATCTGGCCAAACTATCAATCAAACGTGAGGGCTAAAAAAGACATTTATCTATCTATCTATCTATCTATGTACTGTGATGAAGGAAAGTACAGCACTTATTGTAGGGTGCCAATCAAGGAGAACGGGCAACACATACTCAAAAGACCAGAACTCCACAAATAGCTTTCAGGCAAGGATTTTTAAAGGCAAAGTTTGGCGTAAGGGTCACCCAGTATGTGATCAGCTCGTGGACATTTTTCTGATTGGCTGGTGGTGAGGTAACAGAGTGATATTTCAGGAATCTTAATCATCAACCTTCTTGTTCCAACCAGTCTGGGGTCTAAATATTTGTGATCAGCTTGTAGTCACCATCCTCCACCAAGCGGAGGGGTCTTAGTTCCTGCAGAACAACTCAAAGATATGTGTCAGGTTGTTATGTGTATCCCTTGAGGAGGAACTAGGAATCCTGTGACTCTGTTGTATCACTGAACTATTTATTAAGCTATCACTACTTTTCTTGCTTGACTGCTTTTCCTTTCTTTCTGCATTCCCTCTTTTCTCTAATCAGTAACTTCTTCACTCTGCTCTTTGGAACTCAAGGAAGGCCTAAGAGACTAAAGCCCTAAAAACAAGAGACATGGAGTGGCTTTGTACCCAGGGGGTTCCCTCAGGGTCCTGGTTGGCTCCAATTCTCCACCCCCACTTTTTTGGATACTCTTCAATCCTGAGGGGAACAGGATTGGACAAAAAGGGAATAAAGTTTTGGATAGAGAGATTAATCATAAACTTGGCAGGTAAACTCAGTTTCAATCTCCACTCCTGTTTTAACATTCCCCAAACCTTTGAGAGAGCGGGTGACTATTGCTCTGGCTACTTCCTGCTGAAACAGGGCACAGTTTTGTCTCAGTTTGGGGAATGGACACAGAGTTGGAAATATTCCTGAGTTCCAGGTGTTGGATCTGAGTCTTGCATGATTAACATCTTTGACCCTTGGTCCACTGTTTTGGTGCAACAGACCCAATTAGAAGTAGGAGGAAGAATGAACACCCAAACTTTAATAAATCTTGGAAAATAAATCTCATTCCTTGAGTTCAGTTGGAACAAGTCTGGACCTGGCCCTTCTGAGGAGGCTTGTTATAGCTAGGTAGCCAATTGCCTAAACAAAAAAGACCATTTTTAGACATTTAAGAATTCAGAGAACTTATTTCTTACACAACACAAAACAAGAACTTAAAGAAGTAATCCAACAAATCATAGTCCAAGAAAGAAAACAGGAAGCAACGCTATCTGAATATGAGCCAGAGGAAGTACAGAAATCAAGAAAAAGAGTAAAGGAAAGAAGGTAAGAAGGATCTCTAAGTTCTTCAAGCTTAGAAAAATCTCATTTAAGCTGCAAATTTTCAATTAAATAAGATTATATTTCCTTCTCAATGAGGGTTCATCCACACAACTCAGTTGATAGTAATAGCTGGCAGTTATAGAGGACCTATGTGCCTGGCACTGTGCTGAGTGCTTTATATGGATTAACATTTTTACTCTTCAGAAGACTTAATTGTAATTACAGAGCAGAATATAAATATATTAAAGTATGACCATGTAGATACATATACATGTATCTGCACATTAGAGGTGTGTTGAGAGATGGACTCTCTTACATAACTGGGAATCAAAAAAGTCTCTCTTAATAAATAAACCCAGAAGTAGAAGTATAGGCACATTATTTAAAGTTATAAAGAATAATTTAAATATAATTTTTTGAAACATTAGAAATATAATTATATTATAAATAATATAACTAACACAAAGTAGGTGATGGAGGGATACAGAGAAGTTGGGAGGAAGTATGAACATAAGAAATTACTCATCTTTCCTAGATGGGAGTCAGTACATACTTTCTAAATTTGCCAAATCGAGAAATGAAGCTGTAAGCATATTATTTTAAATTATAATGGTAACTGTGGCATGATCTAGCAACAATAACTGTTAACAGTGCTTGTTTCTAAAGAATGGGCCTAGGCTGCAATGGTATGGATATCATATCCATCGTATTTTAGTTTTTAAAAATTTTTATTGGAGTATAGTTGATTTATAATGTTATGTTAGTTCCCGCTATACAGCAAAGTGAATCAGTTATACATATACATATATCCACTCTTTTTTAGATTATTTTCCCATATAGGTCATTACAGAGTACTGAGTAGAGTTCCCTGTATAGAGTAGGACCTTATTAGTTATCTACATATCCATTTTATACTCTTCTGTACTGATAAATTTTTTTCTTATTATGTGTGTATAAAACTGCCATAGAATAATAATAAACTGTTTCAACAGTATTAAATACATTAATATTTTTAAAGAGTGAAAACAAATTAATCTTTTCCACAAACACAGCAATAATATTTAATATAGATATATGTTGCTTAGTCATAGTTGCTAAATGCCCTCAAAGATTCACAGTTTTTAGGAAAAGTTCTTAGGTGAAAGAGAGTTTAGCATATTACTTACTTGACTTTTTTAAGTTGAAAAGAAAAAGTAAAACCCACTATCCAGGTTTTCTGATTTCAAATTGGGGAAAGTTGCAAATATTGTGTGTCCTAAACTTTTTGACCCTACAAATGACTCAAAAACTGATGAACTAAAAACTTTGCACTTTCAAAAAATGAATTCATCACTGAGGATTACTCATCTGTCAAACTAGAATAAAATGCATTTTGTATTAAGCAAGCTTCTTTAATGCTTAATATTTATTGAGTCAGGGATGCTGTGGTGAAGTGGACAGAGCTCAGGTCAGAAAACCTTTCTGTCCCAGCTCTGTCCCCAACTAGCCTAGTGACCTGAGGCCACCACTTAATCTTTAGTTCTTTCATTTGTAGTGTGGATATAATCTCCCTCTTCACTACTTCATACTGTCCCTTTGAGGATCAGAAAGGATAAATCAATTGAAAGTCCTTTGAAATATTACAAAGTGCTCTGAGGTTACAATATAGTATTATTTGGATGATAGAATTTCAAAGTTGGAAAGAACTTAGAAATTATCTAGTCAAATTTCTTTAATTCGGTCTCTTTTTCTCATCTATTACTTGCTTAGAGTCCCTTCATATATTATTACCAAGAGTCTTACAACAGAAATTGATTTAAAACTATATTCTTCTGAACTATGTCCTCTTCTAAAATTACAAAGAATTGTAGCCTATTAATGCTACAAGGGACTTTGCCAGCCATCTCATCTAATCCTCTTGTTTTAACATGAAGCAATAGCAGCCCAAAGAGGGTGGCTGGCCTAAGACAAACACAGGACGATGAACTCAGACCTTGGATTAGAACCCAGGTTCCCAGACTCGCAGTCACATGATCTTTTCCCAGGTCACAGCTGAATCAAGCAAAGAATGACTATTTATGGATAATCACAGTTAATAAAGGTATACATTAACCTGACAAGGTATAATTAACCTGACAAGATTATGCTAATTATTTCTAACCATCTTTCCTATGTTCAAAAGATTTTTCTTTCCTCAAAAAGCAACTATATGACAAAATAAACTAAACAACAAAAATATAAAAATTAAGGGAAAACATTTTAATTTAAAAAAGTACTTATGCTTGAAAAAAATAATATAAATACATAGACCCAAATTATTCTCTAAATAAAACTAAAATTGTAAGTATCAGAACAGTCAGGCATTTAATAGTCAAATTAATTACCAACATTTCAGTGACACTTGATCTCACTTAGTTCCTCATACAAATCCTTGACAGAGAGACAGAAGAGTATAAATGGTTAGGAATATAGGGCTTTAAGTCAAGCCATAAGTTCAAATTCCAGCTCTGCCATTTACTAGATACGTAAATTTTGAAAATGTACTCTATCTCCCTAAGCCTCAATTTCCCATCTGTATTATGGGAATCAAAATAATAATTATTTCATAGGGTTCTTGTAAGGATTAAAATACAATTCACATAATTCAATAAACAGCATCACTCATTGTTATCACTTAGGATTTTCACAGATGGAGAAACCAGAGCTCACAGCAATTATTTACTCAAGACTGCCCAGCTAGTAAGTGGTAGAGACAAAATTGAAATCTATTTAGCTTTGCTAAAAGTTCCAGCTCTTTCCACAACCAAAAGAAAGATTTTCCTCCTAAGTAGGACAGCTCTGTCAGCCAATTTCAGATGATAAGACCTCTAAACGGTTGCACCTCTGCTGGCCTGCCAAAGAAATCACTTGACTCTTTCAAGTTCACAAGCCCCCATGTGCTGTTGAGGGGGGGCGGGGGTTGCTGCCTGCCTGTGTCACCAACCCTCTCTTGTACTCTTAGGACCTTGACTCTGCATCCCAAGAGGAGACACATGTCCTTCACTCCCCTCCCCCATCTCAGGCTGCTCCTGCCAGAATTGGGAAAACCTTTATCCTTTTTTCTCCCAGTGATTGAGTGCAGGCTCTTCAGCACTCAAATCGCCCTCAAGCACCCTTGATTATTCTCTGAGAGGGCTCATGCAAATTTGACTCCCCCTGTTCTAGAGGTTAGGGGACCCAGTCTTTTTATTTTTGTAACTCTCAGAGCCCAGCATGAGCTGACATTCATTAACACTTCATAAATGTTTGCTGGAAAAAAATTGGAAGGAAGAAGAAAGGAAGAAAGAGGTGAAGGGAGGGAGGAAGAGGGAGAGGGAGGTAGGTACCAGTGGTCTTGTCACTCTAGAGTTGCTAAAAAAAGCATAACATTGAAGTCATCTCCCTTGTTCCAAAAACATTTAACAATATTTATATATTTATCTCGCTATCTATCATCTATCTATCTCTGGAAGTATTGATAATAGAGAAATCACTTTAATTTTAGTCTCAGAAATCAAGTTTAAAATCTAGGAGGCTCTGTGTGTGTGTGTGTGTGTGTGTGTGTGTGTGTGTGTGTGTGTGTAAAAGTCTGAGTTAGACTGGGACCATGTGGGTTGAATGGCAAATATGAGTAAAGCCCAATAGCAGGACACGGAGATTAAAAGCCCTATGTTCTTCTTAGAGATATGCCTCCAAACTGTATAAACCTGGGTAAGTCACACTCTCAAATAGAAGTAATTTTAAAGGATGTCACTCTTACAGAATTGTCATAGACAAAAATGATAATGTATTTTAAACAGTCAATTTTAAAAGGACCCATAGTAGTGCTCACTGCACTTTCTGAATTTTACAATGCCTATTGATCTTTATGGACCATATTCTATCATTTGAGTTTTTTCTAGTTGCACTTTCTCCCTCCCTCAACTAATATCTCTAGAATTCATAACTTTTGGCTATACAGCCATTTGTTCCCACTAATTCTGTCTCTGAAATGACTTTAGAATCTGTTCCTGGCCTCTCTGTTCCCACTGTGACTCTCCTAGTCTTTTAATAATTCTCACTTAGATGCAATAGCCTTTTTAACAATCATTTTCCATTATATCTGCTTCACTCTAGTATATTTAAATAAATTCAGACTGCCCATGTCATGTATCTCTGAAAGTATACAAAAGCTCAGCTTTTGGCCGCAGATATCTTTGATATATCCTTCAATATTCTCTGGTTTCTAATCCCTTGGCCCATGATTCCAGCTCCTAATACCAGTCACAGGCTCCCCCAGCTTTGATTACCTGGGTGGCCATGCTTCTCTTGCACTGTGTGTACTCTTTGTCTCAACATCATTTTTATTCACAAACTCATATCTGCAACCCTGGGTAAAAAGTATTTTCATGGCCTCATTCTGGCTATGACTGACTCATGCTAGCCCACTGGCCTACTCATTATAAAAAGGAGATCAGGCAAAGTCTGTCATTAACGTGTCATTCCAACACTCAAATTGTAACATGGTACCCTCTGATTCCAGTGCCAAGAGCAAAATGTCAGTGTGGTTGTTCAAGATTTGGGGACTTGGCTGGGTGGGTATGGGGCACAAATGATCTTTGCCAACGGAAGCCTGATGGGAAGGAAAACAGAAGCCAGCTTTTGGGGAACACCTACCACTGGAATGGAAGGTGGACTGGGAGCAGCTGACCAGGCTCCAAAAGCAGGCCCTGGAAACAGTTATCAGGGAAGCAAAGGCAGGAGGTCTCAACAGTCTCAGCTACCAATCCAGAAGCTATTGGTCCTGTCATGGAGGCAGAGGGGATGGTAGTTAGCCAAGCTGGCAGCAAATTACACTCTTCAAATTTTCACCTTAAAAGGCATACAGATAAATCCTTGCTGAACACTCCATTTATTCCTTCAATAAATAGTTAGTCACTAACTATACATCAGGCATTGTGTTAGGCATTGAATACACAAAGGAAAAAGGAAGTAGGCATGGTGACTTCTTTGGCAAGCTTTGTTAAATAACTTGGCATGCACCACTCTTCTTTATTGTCTTGTCAATATTAGAATAGGTTTTGGATCAGTAGATGTGGCTTCTAGCCAGTGCATTTATGCAAACAGTTCTCAGATGTGCCACAAATATGTGGCCAAGATAACCTTATAGCCTCCATCCCTGCTCTGGAATGATGACAGTCTTTCAAAAAAGAAAACTTCATAAGCAAATAATAAAAATATACATTGGTGGCTTCTGGATGTCTTGAATTTTCCAAGCAGTTTTTTCAATTGGTCATCCCTCTATATTCAACTGAAAAAAATCCCAACCTGGAATCTCAGATAGTTAATCATCACAACACAGTTTTCAACAATACAGCCATGTGTTTATGCTAACTGTCAAGAGTACTTGGTGATCCAACATGAAATGATTTCATTTTGTTGAACTTTCTTCTCACGGCAAGATTAGTAACAAAAAAGTTTAGTCTCTTGAGAAGAAACTAGTTCATATCACTAAGAATCAGTGTCCAGTGAAAAAGAAGACTTACATAAATAAAGAGGCATGTCATATTCTTGGCTTGAAAGACACATATTGTAAAGATGTTAGTTTTTCCTAAAACCAACCTATAAATTTATTACAACTCAATAAAATTATAATGGAATTCTTTTGGCACCTGGGAAAACAATTTTAAAATTTGGAAGTATAAAAATGAGCAAGAATAGCTAGGAAGATCCTAATACAGAAGAATATTAGGGAGGATTTTGCCAGTTATTTAAACTGCAGTATTTACTGCTTATCGGTATCCTTCTGCAGGAATAGACAGAGGAAGACTAAAACAAAATATTTGAATACAGAATTAGATATGAATATGATTTGATTATATAATAAAATGATGAAAAAAAATGTGTTATTTGGACAACCAGTTTAATCATTTGGAGAAAAAATAAAGTTGGGTCCCTACCTTGAGCTTTCAGATGTAATAAAGATTTAGAGTACTAAAAACTTTTAGATAAATACTTTTATAATGTTTAAGTGAAAGAGGGTTTGAAAACCTGACACTTGGCTGTCCCAGCATCAGATCCCTGCCCTGCCCCCCCAGGGTGGGATTCCCTACTTTGAGTAGTCTTGGTATGACAGAGTATACTGCCTGGACTTTACGAGCTGAGAAGGACCCTCCTCCAGCTCACACACGTGGCCTTGTGGGGACTCCCTGTGAGTTGCTGACTAAACAAGCTGTTCCAGACTGGTTTTCAGATGGCTCTTCTCTGATGTAAGACACTAGTACACTACACTAGTACATTTCATTGCCCACCTTCCTGGAAGGAGCAATGGCCTTTGGGTTTAGAATCCCAGGAAAAAAAGGTTCAGTCAAGGGACATATTAAAGATTCCACTGAACTGGAAAATGAAACTCTTCCTTTTTCATAACTTGGCATACAGACAGAAAAGAAAGTTCAAGTGTAGACTGGGCAGTTAACTCTGACTATAAAGGGAAAGTGAGTTATAGCATAACAGGGGCAGAGAGGTGATCCCCAGATACACCACCACATACTCTATGGTCAGTGTTAAAAGTCAGTAGGGAACACACTAGTAACACTACACAAGCGGGGCCACTATGTGCTTAGACCACTTTGAAATGAAAATTTGAGTCACCTCCACTAGTAAAGAACCTTAACCAGCTAAAGAACAAGTGGAGGGCAAAGAATCAGTTTTGTATTTTCAAGATTGTATAAATGTATTTTGGGTTATGAATCTCAGGACTGACTAACTTTAATGTCAGTATAGCCCCATTTTAAGCACCAAGTCTGTCTGGAGAAAAGGGAACCCTCCTATACTGTTGGTGGGAATGTAAACTGGTACAGCCACTATGGAGAACAGTATGGAGGTTCCTTAAAAAAACAAAAATAGAGCTACCATATGATCCAGGACTCCTGGGCAGAGAAAACCATAATTTGAAAAGATACATGCACTCCAATGTTCATTGCAGCACTATTTACAATAGCCAGGACATGGAAGCAACCTAAATGTCTATCAACAGAGGAATGGATAAAGAAGATGTGGTACATATATAAAATGGAATATTACTCAGCCATAAAATGAAATAATGCCATCTGCAGCAACATGGATGGATCTAAAGATTGTCATACTGAGTGAAGTAACTCAGACAGAGAAAGACAAATATCATATGATATTGCTTATATGTGGAATCTAAAAAAAAGTGTACAAATGAATTCATCTACAAAACAGAAATAGAGTTACTGTTGTAGAAAACAATCTTATGGTTACTGGGGGTAAGGGGAGGGGGAGGAATAAATTGGGAGATTGGGATTGACATATACACACTACTGTATGTAAAATAGATAACTAATAAGAACCTACTGTAGGGACTTCCCTGGTGGTGCAGTGGTTAAGAATCCGCCTGACAATGCAGGGGACACAGGTTTGAGCCCTCGTACAGAAAGATCCCACATGCCACAGAGCAACTAAGCCCGGGCACCACAATTATTGAGCCTGCACTCTAGAGCCTGCGAGCCACAACTACTGAGGCCGTGTGCCACAACTACTGAAACCCATGTGCCTAGAGCCCATGCTCTGCAACAAACAGAAGCCACAGTAATGAGAAGCCCACGCATCACAACAAACAGTAGCCCCCACTCTCCACAACTAGAAAAAGCCTGCATGCAGCAGTGAAAACCCAACGCAGCCAAAAATAAATAAATAAATTAATTAATTAATTAATTAAAATAAATAAATAGATAAATAACCCCCCCACACACAAAAAAGAACTTACTGTATAGCACAGGGAACTCTACTCAATACTCTGTAATGGCCTATATGGGAAAAGAATCAAAAAAAGAGGGGATATATGTATATCTATAACTGATTCACTTTGCTGTACACATGAAACTACCACAACATTGTAAATCAACTATATTACAATAAAAATTTTAAAAAAAAAGCACAAAGTCTGTTCAAGGTTCAGAGAGGAAGATGCATCTTCTTGCTTACAAATAGTTCTGCAGAGAAAGTTTATACCATCTGCTATTTATCATCTTGCTCTCTCTTCTCTCTCCATCCCCTACCTCCTGGCCCTTGGAACACTCTCCACCTCTCTCTTGCTGCTTTGTGATATTTCACTATTCAATCCCTCAATCTGTCAGGCTATATCCCACCTCCATCCACTCGCACCCTGTCCCCTACCTCCCCCTCCTTCCATGCTGCTCACCTACGACCACCTAACAGCCCTCTCTGAAGCCTCACAAGTATATGCCCAAAAAGACTGATCACTTGCTCCTTATTTATGTAGGAGTACTTTAATACTTTATTGTCATTGTAGGTTTACATGTTTGTCTCTGCTTACCAAATTCACCTCTAAAGCTCCAGGGCTTTCACTCTTATTCAACATAGTTTTGGAGGTCCTAGCCATGGCAATCAGAGAAGAAAAAGAAATAAAAGGAATACAAATTGGAAAAGAAGAAGTAAAACTGTCACTGTTTGCAGATGACATGATACTATACATAGAAAATCCTAAAGATGCCACCAGAAAACTTCTAGAAGTAATCAATGAATTTGGTAAGGTTGCAATATACAAAATTAATGCACAGAAATCTCTAGCATTCCTATACACAATGAAAAATCAGAAAGAGAAATTAAGGAAACAATCCTATTTACCATCACAACAAAAAGAATAAAATACCTAGGAATAAACCTACCTAAGGAGGCGAAAGACTTGTACTCAGAAAACTATAAAACACTGATGAAAGAAATCAAACATGACATAAACAGATGGAGAAATATACCATATTCTGGGATTGGAAGAATCAATACTGTGAAAATTACTATACTACCCAAAGCAATCTACATATTCAATGCAATCCCTATAAAGCTACCAATGGCATTCTTCACAGAATTAGAACAAAAAATTTTACAATTCGTATGGAAACACAAAAGACCCCGAATAGCCAAAGCAATCTTGAGAAAGAAAAGCAGAGCTGGAGGAATCAGGCTCCCCAGCTTCAAATTATACTACAAAGCTACAGTAATCAAGACAGTATGGTACTGGCACAAAGACAGAAATATAGATCAATGATACAGGATAGAAAGCCCAGAGATAAATCCACGCATATATGGTTACCTAATCTACAACAAAGGAGGCAAGAACATACAGTGGAGAAAAGACAGCCTCTTCAATAAGTGGTGCTGGGAAAACTGGACAGCTACAGGTAAAAGAATGAAATTAGAACACTACGAAACAGTCTACACAAAAATAAACTCTAAATGGATTAAAGACATAAATGTAAGATTAGACACTAAAACTCTTAGAGGAAAACATAGGAAAAACACTCTTTGACATAAACCACAGCAAGATCTTTTTTGACCCACCTCCTAGAGCAATGGAAATAAAAACAAAAATAAACAAATGGAGTCTAACAACACTTAAAAGCTTTTGTACAGCAAAGGAAACCATAAACAAGATGAAAAGACAGCCCTCAGAATGGGAGAAAATATCTGCAAATGAAACAATGGACAAAGGATTAATCTCCAAAATATACAAACAGTTCATGGAGCTCAATATCAAAAAAAACAATCAATTCAATTAAAAAATGGGTGGAAGACCTAAATAGACATTTCACCAAAGAAGACATACAGATGGCTAAGAGGCACATGAAAAGATGCTCAACATCACTAATTATTAGAGAAATGCAAATCAAAACTACAATGAGATATCACCTCATACAGGTCAGAATGGTCATTATTAAAAAATATAGAAATGATAAATGCTGGAAAGGGTGTGGTGAAAAGGGAACCCTCCTGGAGCTTCCCTGGTGACACAGTGGTTGAGAGTCCGCCTGCTGATGCACGGGTTTGTGCCCCGGTCCAGGAAGATCCCATGTGCTGCAGAGCGGCTGGGCCCATGAGCCATGGCCACTGAGCCTGCGCATCCAGAGCCTGTGCTCCGCAACGGGAGAGGTCACAGCAGTGAGAGGCCCGCGTACCGCAAAAAAAAAAAAAA